>NC_072735.1:29657535-30257535 GCF_026930045.1 Uloborus diversus
ATCTCTCTTCAGAGTTGGACCGATTTTGGGATGAAAGAATCGGGAGCAGGGGCGTGCACGGGGGGGAGGGGGGAGGACGTCTGTTGGGCCCGGGGCCCGAGATAGAGGGGGGCCCCTAGATTTCAAAAATGAGGAGTGAAATACATGTAGAGACGTAAGGGGTAAACAATATGGAAGGGGGCTCGTAAAAGTCATTTGTGACGGAACCCAAAATTTCTGTGCACGCCCCTGCACCTAAATACAATGTTTTATGATCATTTGGCAATGGGAAATGTTTTTTAAAAAAATCTGGAAAAATTTGCATCTGAATCAATTACATGGAGGCGCAAAACTTTAATCGGCAATGGGGCTATCATCGTAAATAGAAGAATTGTTAAGTATTTCCCTGAAATGGGGACAACCACAATGTAAAATACACAAAATATCAAAAAAAAAAAAAAAAAAAACGACTTCCAATGTTTACGTTGATTTTATTCATATTTTAACACAAAAAAATTTCTTATCATTTTTCATATGAATAAAGTACTTGTTTTTGAATCTCGTTATTTAAAGACAGTTAATCTACCCTGCACTTCTTGAAACTGCTACAACTATGTCGTAGATGTTCATTTGTGTTGCAGTTTTAGGTGCAGAGCCCCCCTTGGTGAGAAATGCTTTCCTGGAGTACTTCTAAGTGTAATTTCACTGCCTTTAAGCGTTTAGTGAAGTAGAAATTGCTTTTTGTCAACTCCATGAGGATTTTCAATTGTGTCGCATCCGAGATAAACGGGGATCAATCCCCGACATGAGTATGAATCTACTACCTATCTCGTGCTGGATTCGACTACCATTACTACTGGGACATTTTTTTCCTAGTCCAGGATTTCTCAACCTTTTAGTATTCGTTACCCCCGTTTTCAATGATAATTTTCATCACCCTCCTTCTCATAAAATAACATAGACTATAGAATGATTCCCCCCCCCCCCTAGAGCCCTAGAGCCATCCCCTCCTAGAATGACGACGCACTCAAACTCAAGAACGAAACTTTCCCAAATGAGGCAAACATGCCAAAAGCAGCGCCTTTTCCTTGAAAGTTTTATAACTGCCTCTCTCGTTTTATAAATCTTCGAATTTTTACAAAACAGACATTAATTATCAAGTTAAATGAGCAAACACAAACTATTAGTTAGGGAAAACCTTATCTGGCAACGCCGTAAACGCTGTGATTAGGATCTGCATCAGGGATCCTAAATCCCCCAAGTTCAATGGCGCAAATCCCCCCCCCCATTTTTTCTCAACCCTCTTTCTCTTTTTTATTTTTTATTTTTAGCTTTCTTTTTTTTATTTAATTTTAAAAAATATTTTTATTAATTTATTTCTAAATTTATTTATTTATTTATTTATTTTTAATTATTATTATTATTTTATTGGAAAGTTCTGTACTACAACAATAACATACACACACAGCAACTAATAAATTAATGAAATAAAATATGAACAGAATAAAATAAAATAAATAATTCGATTTTAAAATAAATCAATGATTGAATTTAAATAAATAAATTTAAAAAAATTAAATCCCCCCAAACATTTTGATGGCGCGACTTGCGCCATAATCCCCCTCTTTGGGAATCCCTGATCTGCATAGCCTTCACAATGAAGGCTGCTAGGTTAGGTTTGCCCCAACTATAGTAAGAAAAAACATGAACTAGTTAGAACAAATGTAAACTTCTAAAAGGAAAATAAATTACTAAACCCACTAAAAATCTGATAGCCCTCAAGGACAAAATTCTATCCGCTCCAGTAAGTTTAATATGGAATGAATACTGTTTTTTAATAATAAGTATTTGTATAAACAGGGGTGCTTTTCTAGGGGGGGTCATGACGCAGACTGCGCCATTGAAATTTTAGGTGGGGGCGTTTTGAAGGGTATTTTTCACATTTTTTTATTGGGGGGGAGGTCTTTGCAATATTTAAGTGGATGCCCTTGCTCTTAGGAGGAGCACCCCTGGTATAAACGTACGTGTAAGCATTCATTTATTATTTATTTTCCATTTTTTTTTAATGAAATCAAAGTTAAAAAGGATATCATTTCTTAAAACTAATTAGAACTAATTATGTGCGGAAAATGAAGCATTTTCCATAACAAGCAAAAACTATCAGTTCGAAAATCGCAACTTCAGGTGATAAGTCGCCAAACTCGACAACCGGCCGAGCGGCACGGATGAAGTTTCCGAGATGTTTCGTTCTGCCGCGGCAGGCGAGAGGGCATCTGCTGGATCACGTCCGATTTGCCTGGTTGTCGGCACTTCTTCCCAAGTGGGATAGCTTTTCAACTTCGCTGACTGCGCTCGCCGCCAAAACAACACGGCCGCTTGCCCACAAGCACAGATTTGCAATTCCGTGTTACGTTTGTGTAAACATCCTCGATCCTGCGGCTACTTATTTGGATACATAGAGAGAACAATTTTCATGGAATCGCGTGTGCGATAATTTGTTTTCTTGGAGTAAATTAAAGGTGAGTCCTCGTTCTTCTGCTTATTGCGGTCAAAAATTCTTGCTTTCAACATATGTGTGGTTTCGGAATTCCAAGTTCAAGTATTGCTAGTTTGTATCTTTTATGTACTCTTTGTTTGAAAGGGTTGGATTTGGCTGTACCGTCGCCGTCGGTTTTCACCAGTGATCAGGGGTGCTCACCCCCTCTAAGAACAGGGGCACACCCCCCCCCCAAAATATCGTGATTCGCGAAGAGCCCAACAAGACCAAGACCCCCCCCCCCCTGAAAATTTCAATGGCGCAGTCTGTGCCTTCATCCCCTCCCCACCTAGGTGGCCACCCTTGCCAGTGATAATAATAAAAATTCCCAGGGCCGGTTAAGATTTAAGGGGGGCCCTAGATCAAACGCTTTTTTTCGGAGCCGTGGTCGAATCTTGCAATTTTAACCATTGGCTAAAACAATTTTATCCATTAGGGGCCAAAAAAAGCGGGGCCATAGGCCACTGTCGAGTTGCTGTATTCAGTAATCAGGCTCTGTAAATTCTTGATCATCAGGGCCGACGACAGGCTTTGTCAGCCTAGTCGGAAATTAGAGGCCCTGCCACAGGTCAGAATCGGATTTGTGTAAGTATGGGATCAAGCTGACGAGGGGCCCGTTTTGACTTTCGGTGGTCCTGCTAATCAGCAGATAGTTATCACAAATGGATATTCTGTTAAAGAATGGATCTATATTGTTTTATACCCAGACCTAACTTTTCCAGTGAGTGTTTTGTCTTAAAAGAAAATACTCAATGCAAAATCTATGTTGAAAAACAACAAAAACTACACCGTCTTGTATGTAAACACTATATATTTCTCAAAGCAAGGCAGTGCAGGACCTACGATTTTTCCGATTGGGAGCAAATTTTGAAACTGCCGCCCTTACCGCTACCGTCCTTAGCCATCTCCCTTGAAGTTTTTATATTGAGTTTCAACGAAGAAAACACAGAAACAGGATGGATTTGCAGCCCCCGACAAAGGCCCCAGCTTGCTGGCCCCTAGATCCGGTGCAGAAGCAAAGGGGGTGGGACCGATTGCCCCCTTCTGTCCCCTCTAAATGAAAGGTCTGTTTATGCTTCAAATTATCTGTATGTTAAAATAATAATCAAAGTCAATGCTTTAAGACAATATTTTCTGTGACGGATAAAAATTGGCACACAAAGTGTCTATTTTTTAGTGGGTTTCCCCCCCCCCCCCGATTGGAGAGAGAGTTTTGTTTATGACACTCCTTGTGTGTGTATCTTCATTAACATATTTGGATTAGGAGCATGGCTCGAGGAAAGGATTGTGTGTGTGTGTGTGTGTGTGTGTGTGTTAATTAAAATTGCCTCTTGGTTGTACAGTCGACCCCGCTACAAGGCGATTCGATTTACGCGAAAATGCTATAACGCGATTTTTTCACGAGTAACGAATTTTGGAGCTAACGCGAATTCCTTGTCGACAACACGATTTTTTTTTGGAAGAAAGTATCAGCTTTGTTATTGGTTGCTAAATATTGATTTCGTGAAACGTTATTACATCTCTTTAGCATCACTGACTCGGAAAGTTCTCAGAATTATTAAATTTAAGTTGATGAAATATAATGAGACTTTAGTGCGCTGTTTCATCCAAAGTTTGAAGATGGGAAGAAAAAGGAAGTTTCTGCCAAAAAAAAAGGGGGGGGGGGGAGGGTTAAGATTCTCGATATGCTTGAACAACTGTAAAACGTCGACGGTAGCACGACAATAAGTATGTAAATCTTCCATACGTACAACTAAAAGTCAAAACGAAAAGATATCAGTTAAAGTTTATAACTTAGTTTCAAAATTTAAGCTTGAAGTGTAGTGTCTAAGCAAAGCAAATATATATTATGAAAATGGGAGCTGCTCTTGTACTGTGGATTAAGAGAGGCTGTTGCATAAATGGAAACGTTATTAAAAAAAGGCGAAGCAAACGTATTTAAAAATGCATTAAAAAGGATAACGATTTGATCATGGAGCATAAATAATCACCATCTTTATTTTTCAAGAATATGAATATAATTACCATATCTTCTGTACAGTGCTATTATAGTGCAACTTTTATTATTACTACATAATGTGCTTGCCGTGTTGTTTTATTTAATGTCTTTCCCTCCCATTGATCATTCATTTTGTGCATCTTAAGGTATTTTATGTTAAATAAAACGGCTTTTTTATTTTTTAAAAACAGTAAAAGTTCAGCTCTTTATGTAAGAAACTGTAATGTATAGTTGAGAAATACTTTAAGACAGTTTGAGGGGTGTTTAACAGTGTCTAAAAGAATTTGGTATGTTTCCAAAAAAAAAAAAAAATTGTGTGCGTACATTTTTCTACAACGCGAAATTTCGACTTGCGCGAGGAGTCTTGGAACGCATCTCTCGCGAAAGTCGGGACTCGACACCGTCCGTCGCGTCGTCTTAATTGATTGTGGAGCATCACTTTGAAGAGCTGCTATTTTATTTGTATTTGTGTTAGAAAAACTGCTTTATGTTCGTAATAACTCTTGTTAAAATGTGATTTTTTACTTTGAGCTTTTGTTTCTGAAAAACAATTCAGGAAACCCTCTTGACATCAAATAAGGTATATGAGACATTACGCCCCTTTTTGAATGGAACGGTCCAGTTTTCAAGCAGCCTATCCATTGTTCCCGCGCGTAGATTCCGGATGCTGAAATGTCCCGTTTTTGACGTGACAGAACCAGGGGTGCGCACCCCCTAAGAGCAAAGGGCCCCCCTTAATGCTGCGAAAGACCCCCTCAAATGGAATCCCCCCCCCCAAAAAAAGAAAATACCCCTTAAAACAACCCCCCTAAAAATTTCATTGGCGCACTCTGCGCCATGACCCCTTAGGTGGGCACTCTGATAAGATAAAACGCTGGGAAAACCTTTATTATGGGGGGAGGGGGGAGAGTGGATCAGGAGAGGGTAAGTGCTTTCCTTAGGCGTTTTGAAATCAGTGTATTTATGTGTATGTGGGCATGGCTTTTGCTGTTTTTCGACATATGTTGACAGGCCTGAACATATGCGTCAGTCGAAAGTCGTCAGGTGATATGCGGGCTTAATTTCTAATGAAAGAAGTGCTGGAGCCCTATATTGTTTGAAGCTCATTTTACTACATAAATAGTTTGAATTTCGTTTAATATAACAAAATTAACATAAAATTTAAAAGAAGTGCCATAGCTGAGCTCCCGAGAGCTCCCATACAAATTAAGCACCGGGTGGCATTCTTTCATACCAATACTTTGGATTGTACAAACTTTTGCATAACTATTGAAAATATTTAGTTTCTCCGGCCCTAATGTACCAATAGAACGGGCAATTTCGCTTAATAAACAATTTGTATTCTAGCGGGAGAAAAAAAAAAAAAAAATCAGCTCCATATCTACTCGAGCAAATTTGTGAAGAAATAATATCAATTCTTTCGTCCTTCCTTTCTTTTTTTCCGCACATTTCTTTCTTCTATTTTTTTTTTTTTTTTTTCTGTGATGAGCACAATCGAAAAATTATGCGATTTTTAAAAAAACACACGCAGTTGCCTAAAATTATTTTTTCATTTAGAGAAAAAAAATAAATGGTCATTTTACGTGTAAAGCATATCTTGTATATAAATACTATTGTGTTTATAGGGTGGGTGGGTTAGGGGAGGGGTGGCATTTCGTAAGACTATCAAGAATGTCCGGCAGATTCTTTCTTTTTTTTTTTTAAATCTAAAATAGGGCACTGTGTTTGAACTGTGTAATGCACGGATTTTGTTTCAGTCTTGTATTATAAGGGTAAAGAAAGCAAGAATGCATAATTTAGTTAATTTCAAACCGATAAGTAAGAAAAGGATTTTAATATTGTTTTGTTCTCGGAGTGAGTACCCATTCAATAATTTTTTTACGTTTCTAAGAGGTAAAGAAAATAATTTGCGCAGTAGATAACTAAATAAACGGAATGGAAACTGCTTCAAAGGTCTCCTGTTCAGGAGCGGATACAGACTACTATATGAGGTGCGGGGGGGGGGGGAGTCATGACGAAGGGATGACCCCCCCCTTCCCCCGGGAATGAACCTGTGATTTTGGATACGAAAAATTTCTGAAACTGCTTGAGTCTTAATGAAAAGCACCGAATCGGCCAGGAATTAGGGGCCTAATATAGGGCCTAAACGTTACGAACGAAATTCATGAGCAATGAAAATAAGTTGTATTCCAGACACTTACAAAACTCTTTACTAATAATAAAGCTGAAAGTCTGGATCTCTGTCTCTCTGGATCTCTGTCTGGATGTCTGTTACGCGCATAGCGCCTAGACCGTTCGGCCGATTTTCATGAAATTTAGCACAAAATAAGTTCGTAGGATAGGGGTGTGCACCTCGAAGCGATATTTCGCAAATTCGATTTTGTTCTTTTTCTAATCCAATTTTAAGAAATTTTATTGAGCAAATTATCATAACATGGATGAGTAAATTATCATAACGTGGTCGAGTAAATTATTATCATAACGTGTGCTAGCAAATTACCATTACATGGGCGATGAAAATAGCGAATCGGCGAGAAATTCATCATCCATTATTTGTAAATATACAGGTGAACCAAATGACCTTTTAATTTTTATAGTACGAGCAAAGCCGTGCGGTTACCACTAAATTAAAAAGCCTACTAAAATCGTTTACATTTTATTCATCAAGTGTTTGAACACAAGGTGGACGGATACTATGGTTCACGGTTTAGAGGGGTCATAGCCCCTATGACCCTCCTCTTGTATCCGCCCCTGCTCCCGTTACACACCAACATTATTTCTTACAGAAACAATTGCTTAGAAAGCGGTCACGTGACTGCATAAGGAAGCAGGAGGTTCACGGCATCACGTTAGTTTCATTAGGGCAAAGGTAGAACGTAAGCCGGTTTGGAAAGTTCAAACGTTCAAAATTTGTGATCCGGCTGGGCATGGAAAATGTAGATAGATGTTATCAAAAAAGAATATTCTTCCAACTTATTATAAACGCGATTCGCTATTTTTACTTCCTTTTACATAAAAGGAAGTATTGCATTCGCGAAAAAAATTTCACTCAAAAATAGACCTTAATTTCCATTTTGCTCACCCCCGAATGAATTTTGAGGTTTTTTTTCGACTCGACCACACGAGGATAAGTGGCTAAGAACGTATAGACTCGCGAAATATCCATTTTGACGATTCCCCAGTTAATTACAACGAGTTTTCTCGTGACGTCTGTATGTATGTGTGTTTGTATGTACGTATGTATGTGCGTATGTACGTATGTATGTGCGTATGTACGTATGTGCGTATGTATGTCGCATAACTCAAGAACGGTATGTCCTAGAAAGTTGAAATTTGGTACTTAGACTCCTAGTGAGGTCTAGTTGTGCACCTCCCCTTTTGGTTGCATTCGGATGTTTCTAAAGGGTTCTTTTGCACCTTTTTGGGGGGAAATCATTGTTAATTACGATGCAAACTCAAGCGGTGTTATAGTTTGGAGGACACTTGGCAATATATAGCCAGTCTCTTGGTCGCCAAGTTTTGTCGCCAAGTTTTGTCGCCAACTTGGCGACAAATTTGGCGATTTTATTTTTAAAATCTGGTTTTAATTTGGCCATTGTTGGTGATATTTAGAGAGTTCACTATTGAATCACATTAAAATTGCAATAATATCTTTAGCAGGTTCAATCCAAATTTGATTATTACTTATGTTACAGAACTAATAAAAATCAAAATTTTTTAACTTATTCTTACTCTCATTTATGTAATATTTATAATGTTCCCACTCTTAAATCACACCGTGAGCTCTTGTGTCTTCTTTTTTTCTACAAGGTTCTACATAATTTAATTGACTGTTCAGATATCGTCAATTCGATACAACTTGCTGTCCCAAGTAGGACTCTTAGGAATAATTCTTGTTTTAAAAATATTTTTACCAGACGGAATTGTGTTGATAATTTTTGTCTTTTTTAATTTTGAAAACTTTTAACATACATTGTCATGATTTAGATATTTTTAACTTGTCATTTTACAATTTTAAATCTTTATGGTTTAATATTTTAAGTGTATAGTTTATTTTAAATTTAATTGCATTTTCTATATTGTTGCCACTGTAATTGAATTATTTCTGTAGTGTGAAATGCTTTTAATAAATAAATAAATAAATAAATAATGGAGAAATAACATTAAAGTGGTGTAAAAGGAAGTCATGTGATGCACACATCAGCTCGTTTTTAAATGTGGGTCAAAATATAAAATGAAACAGATACTTTCAATTTTTTTTTCGTTCAAATGAACCATTTTCTAACAGATTGATTCACACACAGTATAGAAAAATTATGTATGAAAAAAAAAAAATTGTCTTGATACAATAATCTGGCGTACACAGTTGATATCGTACAATAAAAGGGGTTTAAAAAGTCGCGTCCTCTCTTACAAAAAATAAATAAATAAATAAACTGTGCACTTTCTTTAATACATACTTTTCAAATGACATGAAATCTATAACCGGTATTCTACAGCAGAACAGCTTCCTGCAAAATTCAAAATATGTACCTACTGTTTGAATTCTCCTATCCTCATTAGTCCCACCCTCTTTCCATGGATAGCCTAAAACGTGATGCATGCTGTTTACTAAACACAACATTAACGAACAAAACCAACAAGTCCCCTCCCTCCCCTTAATTGTGTTCTCAGCATTTGGAATTTCACTTAAAATTTGTGTCTTAATGTTTTGAAATATTTCTGAGTCAGATCGAATGCCGGATTGTACTCGGAGGAGCGAATATCTTCCTAAGAATGGGAAAAGGCCGAGTAGAGGAGGACTCTTAATTGCCAGAATCCTTTCTTCTAAGGCAATTTCGTGAAGTATTAAGATCTTTCAACTTCAGCAGTGACTTCATCTAGTGTTTGAATGGAAAGTCGCAGTAAAATAATTTTATACAAATCAGGGGTCCTACAGTGGAGGAGGGATTATGGCACAAGTTGCGCAATCTAAATCTTTGTGTGTGTGGGGGGGGGGGGGGGAGGATTTTTTAAATTTATTCATTTGAATTTATTTATAGATTTATTTTTAATCTGAATTATTTATTTTGTTCTGTTTATATTTTATTTAATTTGTTTATTTAGTATGTGTGTGTGCGTGCCTGTTTGTGTCATTGGCGCAGCACAGAACTTTTATAATAAAATAATAATAACAGAAAAATTAAAAATAAATGAATAAAAAATATAAAAAAAAAAGAAATTTTTTAAAAAATACTATAAATAAAAAATATTTTTAAAAATAAATGAAATAAAAAAAGAGAGCAAAAAAGGGAAAGATAGTTTAGAAAACTCGTGGGGGGGGGGGGGTTTGTGCCATGGAACTTAGAGGGGATGGGTACCACTGATGCAAATCAGATGGATCAATACAAATATTTATTATGCTCCTTTTCCCCCATTTTGCTGCTACCATATGACTGCATATGACTGGCAAAAAAAAGGAGTAAACTCCCGATTATCCGCGGAATTGGGTGGCACAAGTGCCGCGGATAATGAAAATTGCGTATAAACAGCAAAAAGGTTAAAATGAGGAACAAATAAGGTAAAAATTGTCCTTCCTCAAAAGCTTAGTTGTATTGGTGCATAATGCTCTGTACAAACAATGAAAATATATACAGTACAGTAAAAATGTTCTGCATTTTCGCACATCAAAACTTAGCATCAATAAAGAACAAGTGTATGTTCGATGAAGAAAGCACAAAAAATAAATTAATAAATAAAAGAAAAACAACTGAGTTTAAATTTACAAATTTTTGACGAAAAACAACCGTCGGTATTTACTTTTTATTGCCAAAGTACGTGTTCTTGATCGTTGATTGACTCGCAGAATATCCGCCTCTTGGATAATTGAGAGTTTACTGTAGTTCCATCTACTTTTTTTTAACTACAATATACTAAACTTAACTACAACTACTATTTTATCCGACTCTTGTCTCACGACTGGTTTCCGTGAAAATAGAAATCCTATAAAAAGGTTCAACTTCAAATTTCATTCTTAATATATTTCATAATTTTATTACGACTAAACAGCATATTTTTTTCTTTGTATTTGATATTTCTTCCTTCTAAGCCAAATTTATTTTATCATTATACTCCAGACTTCTGTGCACTGCACAGTGTTAATAACCAGAAAGGAAGTGAGATATATGCATTTAAATTTCCATGATAGATCAGTGGCGTACCTAGCATGGATGACACCCGGGGCGGCAATTTGTGGTATCACCTCCCCCCCCCCCCTTACAGACTCAGTAGAAAAAAAATATATGTGAACATGAAATTAATTCAATTCAGAAACAACTATGTGTTATAACGAAGTTGTAAGTCGGTTAATTTACAGAAAACAGAGAGAAGTGGGGGGTCCGATGATTTTGTTACCCCACGGAAAATTTTCAAATTTGTAGTCTTAAAATTGCATTAGCTGCATATTTTTCAAAAACTTGCAATTCCACTTAGGGTGTTACCCCCCCCCCCCCCCCGCTCCCAGACGGGTGACACCCGGGCGAATCGCCCTCCCTTCCCCGTAGTGACGCCACTGTATATAGTAGTTGAAATTTTGTGTTTTGAAACACAAAAATGACTAAAATACTTGAATGAATGCTTCGTGATGTCATTATTAGTATTCACACACTATTCTCTACTATTCGGGAACTCATTACGGAAAATGTGGCGCAATTTTCCCTGCCTTTTGTAATTATGGGCAGCTGTTGTAAAATGACATCTGTCTGTTTAATGTCTGTTTCGCCTATACATCTGCGTGAATTGGATGTGGTTAAAGGTATAATATTCCGTTTTTGTTTAATTTTCGTTGCATTTCGTAGTTTGTTTTGCCTGTAAAAAATATATGATATCACAGCGCTATAGAATTTCTCGCCTGAACTTGTATAATCATTTATTTTAATGTATTATCAATTGTATCTAACACATCTCAGTTAAATTATTCCCGTCTTATGCGCTCGAGTCCCTTTACCAGAGTATTTACTGTAAAAAAATTCTTAAACGTTGCTGGTTATTTCCTTGTTATGTATCGGGATTTCCCAGGTTCTCATCCACTTCCTTAGAAAAATCAAGTATCTTTGTCAAAAAGTTTCCAAAATTGATAAAAGATGCACGAATGCAGACTTTTCACTGTTGTGAAAAGTATTTTTTGATGCCAGTTTAAAGATTGACTGAGCGTGTTTATTAAGTCTATCGACTTTAGATAGATTATGGCTCGACCAGATTGACTAAGCTCCCAATGATAGTGAACAAAACACTGGCTAGCTGCAGCTTTGCAAGGTAAGAATTGCAAGCGAGGAATATGCTTGGTTCTTACTTGCAATTATGTATTAGCTTTGGTCAAGGCTGCTTTAATGCCTCTGAAGCTTTCTTGGTAAATCAGGAAGGTTCTAATCATTTACAGTAACCTACCTAATTTTTCTTAAAGTTTCCCGAGAACTGACTGGCTTTAACAGGGGAGATTTCCCAAAATCTTCAGAAAGTTTCAAGGATAAATTCAGAAATGTTACTGGCTTTTAGGCGGAAAACGTTCTTGGTTTTTGCAAGATATGTTACTGGCAGAAATGTGGCACATCAGCAGCCCATTATTTTCCAGGAACGTTTCTGAGCTGTTTTTACAGTGCATAATACAGCAGAGCTCAGAACACTAATCAGTATCTTTCATAGAAAATTCATGGTAGAAATACACTGTTGTGTTGTTTGTCTTATGCTGCTCCATTTGACTTGATGGTGGGTGAATCAGCTGCCAGGAAGGACATCCCTAATAATGTCGCTCGCTGGAGAAATAGGGAAATAATTGTTTAAACAGCTTTCACACTCTGTCCCATTCGATTGTTATTCATCTTATTTTCTAGTTGAAAGCTGCATTAAGTTTGTTTCTCTAGTGTAAATGGTGTAACTTCAGAAATACAGGGTGGCCTGAAAAAGACTGACTGTTTAAAAAAATTTATAACAGGAAAACGGGTTAATGATAAAAAATAAATTCTTGCAGGAAAATTCATGTAGTGGGCCGTAATTTTTTCCCCCCACAGGAGTTCCAAATTTTAGTTCAAAAATTTTTCGTTAGATGGTGCTGCAGATAGTAAACCTGTAAGTTAAAAACGAAGAATTGAAATTTACCGATTTTTCCTTCGATTGCGACATGTGATTGCAGCCGACGGTCGACATTTTGAAAAATTGTAACGTAATTTTGTTCATTAAAAACATTTTTCGAACAATTATGATATAGTGTTCAATCTTTCTACGATTCATGGGCTTACTATCTGAAGCGCCATCTTTTGGAAAATCGAAGGACTGAATTTCGCTACTTTGGAGGGAAACAATTTACGACCCGCCACATGAATTTTCTGTAAGAATTATATTTTTATCATTAACCGTTTTCCTGCAATACATTTTTGAAAACGATCAGTCTTTTTCAGGACACCCTGTAGAGGCTTTATCCTAAAATTTAGTGCCATGCGATGCACCGTTGGGGGATCTATTTCTTACAGAGAAGGCCTCTAGCATTTAGGTAGGGGATGACGTCGCTTTTGGGCACTTCCTGTATTACCTATATGTATAGTAAGATAAAAGTATAAAGTATCTGCGCACATACTCTAAACTATCTGCAGGAATAAAAATCAATATGCAGCAAATAAGTAAAATTTTTAGTAAGAAAATGCCTTTTGCTTTCAATCATGTATTCGAGAAAGCAATAATGAAACTTTTTATTAATTTATCATCAAATTTTGAAGATGATCAATGTTTAATATGAATATTATATATACACAATTTGCAGCCAATACACATATCTACGGTAAATATATCTCCTCAGCATCGAATGTATCCGCGCACGGCGTGCACGCGTCCGTCTATATTATATGCCTATATGCAAGCAGAACTTTTCGTTCAAACCAAGCATTGGCCTTTTTAACTCACGCTAGATGAGAACGATTAATATAGAAATTCATTTTCTATCCTTTCTCAAAATTCAGCATAAACCAAAAAAAGGACGCTATGTTTATGAAGATCCATCCCCCACCCCCTCCATTTAAAATTTGGTTTTCTACATTCAAGGCAGAAAATGTTCACATATTTCAAATAAAATAGTAAAATAATGTTTATTAAAAAATAGCAATGAAAAAAAAAGGGGGGGGGGGTATTTTAACATTGATTTTGTGTCAAAAAAGAAATGATAAAAAATTTCGAATCTTAAAACCTTGCGATGACTTTTTTTTTTGAGCAATTACTAATTGTTTATTATCCTCACTTGACAAAGTTGGTGTTGCTCTATTTTTCCAGATTACCATGGCGACGGTTGGTTTTAATCTTTATTTACAAAGCGAAATTTTCGTCGTCATAGTTACAAATCGCCTACGGCAGAGTTTCCGAAACTGTGGTCCGCGGACCCCCGGGGGTCCGCGAGTTCATGCCGGGGGGTCATGCCATGCGGTGCTATCCAGCTGAAACTTTAAATGTAATTGTGATTAAAGGACGAGTAACGATATTTTAATCCAAAAAAAATAAAAAATAAAAAAATGCGCATTTATATGGAATAAAAAAGTTGTTGCTTAAGTACATGCAAGATGCAGCCCCCCTCCCTTCGGAACTCTCGGAAGTAAACACACTACACATTGATTAATTAATTTTGTGTAGTTGACGAAGTTCATATTGTTTCAAAACTGCCAGGGTAGTGTTTGCCCGAACCATAGTTAATAATAAAAATCCTAATATGCCATAAGAATACTACTCATATGAAAAATTAACACACTTAAACTAAGCTAACAGCGTTTTGTTCACTAACTTCAAAAGTTCATTTTTATAAATAAACTTGTTGTAGAAATTTGGTGATAACATTTTTATTCCTAATTGAACTTCAAATAAAATTTTACTTCCATTATTCAAAATAATAATATAAGAAATGAAAACCAGACAAGAGCTCTGAAAAATATACAAAACAATGAATAAATAAAATTTAAAGAGAAACAAAGCGTAAAAATATATTACAAAAAAAAATATATATTTAACTATCAAATGTGTGTATATATATAATTTTTTTGCGTGCACGGGGGGGGGGGGGTTACGAAGTTCGTAATTTTCTTGGAGGGGCTTGCGCGGAGGTCTGAAGTTTGGGAACCTCTGGGCCTACGGTTTGATTTTATTCAAACTTTTCCAAGGACTTGATTCAAGCAGACCCTAGGGGGTTTTTAATGTGAAATTACGTTTTTTCAGGAAAAAAACACTTTTAAAGATGAACTTAAACAGCAAAACTTCACCTGAATACAAAATTTCCAGATTACTAATCCCCACTAATTTCTTGGCCATTTCATTTCCATTTGTAGAAACAAGGAAACCCAACGCGGGGAAAACATAATTTGAACTCAACACGTCAAAATTCGTATGAATGCTGACTTTTTTTTTTTTTTTTGTCCGCAACAGTTAATTAAATAATTAACATTTGAAAAAATTACTATTATAGAAAAAATTACCAGAAACGTTTTTTTTTTTGACAAACTACTAAAACGTTAGAAACGATCGTTTGCATCAGAAATAAAAAAATGTTCTCCATAGTATTTTTTTTCTACGTCCTTGAAATGCGTCAGAACAATGTCTAAATTCTTTCAAACCCGTTGCTGTTAATTTAAAAACCAAGACAATGATTTTAATTGACTTGGACAATATGCCATTGTGTTTGAGAGTCCTTGAAGCTACTGATCTAATAATAATAATTCTATACTATCAAGTGAAATTGTTATAAATAAATTCTTTCCCCCCCCCATCCGATACGATATCAAACTTTTTTTTTTAACGTTCGTGTAATTTTTTATTAGCTAAAAATCTCCAAGGAAAAAAACCAGGAAGATCGAACAAAAGAAAGCAAATGTTATGCGTGATTTGGTGTGCGTGTGTCACTCTCAAGTAACGTTTTTTCACTTAAAACTATTATTTCGGGTAAGAAATTGCTAAAAGACGTTTTTCAAGCACAATTTAACTTGCCGACCTCGCTTTTCATTTTTAATATTAGATAATGTGACTATATATTTTGTTCTTTTTATTTTTTTGTACATAGGAGAAAGGGTGAAAAAACTTTTTAACCTACTTTCTCGTGACTGAAAAACGAAGAAAAAAAAAAGAAAATTTTAATTTTTTTGACATCTTAAATTCAAGTTATGTTTTTTTGCCATTACAAGCGTGTACGTGTGTAGACGTATGTGCGTAGGCGTGTGTGTGTAGGCATGTGTGTGTGTGTGTAGGCTTGTGTGTGTATGTATGTAGGAATGCGTATATACGTATGTATGTAGGCACATGTGTGTGTGTGTGTAGGCATGTGTGTGTATGTAGGTATACGTGTATGTATGTAGGAATGTGTATATATGTATGTATGTAGGCACGTGTGTGTAGGCATTTGTGTGTGTATGTAGGTATGTGTGTGTATGTATGCAGGAATGGGTATATATGCATGTATGCAGGCATGTGTGTGTGCATGTATGTAGGCGTGTGTATGTGTATAGTGTAGGGCATACACGCCACCGCCCAGGAGTGGTCCCTCTCGCGGAGATCAGGGAACACTAGAGTCAGAGTTAAGTTGTATACTTAAATTAAGCCTTGAATGAACGGAAACTACGTAACTAATGTGACGAAAAATGTGTACTCTTAATAAATATTAAATCGATGAGCTAAATTTATTCTGGTCGTCATGGAAATATGAAAAATCAGAGCAACATCATCTTTGGTCTAGTGAGGATGATAACAAGCAATTCGCGATTGCTCAAGGGAAAAACAAAACTTGAATTCATTTCTGACAATTAAAAGTTTTCTTTTAACCCTCAACTGCCCAAATTATTATTTCCCCGTAGGAACAAATATTAACATCCACAGAACGTTTGAAGAATAATGTCTTTACACACATAGGGTAACGGCACCAGTAAGAGATAAGCTTAAGACACCGCTTACTCAAATTTCTGAGCCTTTTAATGTATTTAGACTTTTCAAACTATTTTTCTCTCATGCAATTACATCTCATCTGACGTTTGGCTGTTTATGATCCTCTGAATTAGTTAATTCTATTTTTATTTGCTCAATTTTGAAAAAAGGTGAAACTCCCAGTAATAGACGCCGAAAATTCCTGATGATACCCAGTAACAGATAGGGTGAGGAAGGGATGAGTAATGGGCAAAATTCCCTTATTCACTTCAAAATGTGCGAAAGGTCTTTATTTTTTTAACTAAAGCCTTATTAAATTCAAATGAACATGAAACATCAGCCATCCTGGTAACATTTCACCACTGCCTTGTAAATACCAACTGGCTTATAAAATTCGCTCTCAACAACACTAGATGGTTGCACCGTATTAATGGGCCACAGCAACATCAGTTTTTTCCGCCTAAAATTCCAATTAATTAAATCCAAACGTATGACTCTCTGTTACTGGACCCTTCTCTGTTACTGGTGCCGTTACCCCAATGTGGATTTTTGTTTTTGAAATTGATTTGTATTTTCAAAATAAGTTAGTGACTCGGTGACTGAAATATTAACTAGCGTCAGCTTCAGCAACTTAAATGAAAAATCAACCATACTGCACCATTCAAGTCACACTGGTCTCCAAAGGGTCAGTGCTCACGCTTCTATAATGATGGAATGTGACGTGACCTCAGATTAATGGTGGGCATGGGGCAGTAAAGA
The DNA here is from genome assembly GCF_026930045.1 of Uloborus diversus. Taxonomy (NCBI): domain Eukaryota; kingdom Metazoa; phylum Arthropoda; class Arachnida; order Araneae; family Uloboridae; genus Uloborus; species Uloborus diversus. The sequence goes on from NC_072735.1 coordinate 29,674,725, forward strand.
AGCTACGTTTCTAAAAGTGAAAATTTTGCATGAATTCAAGTAACCTATTCAGATTTTTTTTCAGCAGCCAGAAAAGGTGTTCATTTACGATCGGTTTCATAGTGGTTGTTAAATCATAGGTAAAATTGATTTAAGTAAATAGCACAAAAAGGTAAAATTTTATCCTAAATTATGTACTTAAAATTTTAACTTCAAGACAAGTAATGAGATTCTATCGTTAAACCCTTCGTTAAAATAAATTCTAAAGCAGAATTCGATGACAATAAAATATTTTCTCTCTTTTAAATAACTCTTCATTCTTTTCACCAAAAAAAAAAAAAAAACGGAAAAGCCATTTCCCATTGTTTTATCCAAATTACATTACACCATTTCTGGTGCATTTAATTTCCGTTCAAATGTTTTATTCTCGACTGAGTTCTATCCTCCTAAATTAAATCACTCTATAAAAATTCTCGCTGAAAATCAAAAAGATTTCTTCTTCAAATTAAATTTATAGCTGAAATGAGACGGACTTAAAAAAAAAAAAAAAAACATGCAGAAAACGTTTTATTGATTATGGTCTTGAGCTGCGAAGCAGATGTTCTTCCTGCCAAGAAGAGAGAAATCTTGCTGCTCATTTTCTTTTACATCGTCCGGGTAATTTTAAAATGCATAATTATTGTTTATGTTTTATGCCATGTGTTTCATTTTTTAAACTAGAATAATATTTGAATTTACATTACTTAGAGCATGATTTCTTCGGAATCTGCTATGAAACCGAAGTCGGTTTAGATAACTTCAGCTGGTTTTAAATGTAAATATAAGATAATTTCGGGCACAAAATTTAACATAACGTTGTTATACACAACTTTATTTTGAGCAAATAATTATTAGGACTTATCAAATTAAAAAAGAATTAAAAAATAATAATAATAATAAAAATAATATAAGCTAGGATTTAGATAATTGGTTCTGAAATGAAAACTTTTAACCAAGAACTTTGGAAGACTCCTCCGACTCACCCCTGGTACAATAGGCAGTCCCCAGGCGATGCTCTTTCCATCAAGGCGGATAGAGTAGTCCAAACAACAATCAGTAGGCTTGCCAGTGGGCACATCAAGTGCCTTACTTTTCATTTAAGTGAGAAAGTTTTTGAGACCTGTACTAAATGCAGATTGGTGCAGGCATCTCCAGACCATCTTTTGAATTGTCCGGGACTGGACAGAGAGAACATTTACTCTAATCCTCTCCTGGTTTATGATTTTTTGGGGACTCTTGGGCTCATGGACCTGGTCTAGCCTGTGGCTAGGCCGGAGGAATAAGTCATCATCATCATCAGGATTTAGGTTAAGTTGGTCATTTTTACATCTATGGGAGAGCTGTTTGTACTTAACAAGATTTTGATTATTAGATTGTACCTGTGACAAAGCACACCGTAGGCCGGCTTTTAATGTTTAGCTTTGTTTGATTATTTTGATTTTGTGTGTGATAATGTAAAAACATTAAAAAAAGGGGGGTCCTTGACAAGATTTTGAATTTTGGGTTATGACTGAGACAAAGTGCACTTTTCTTTCCCTGTCCAGTCTTTCTCGATATTTTGACTTTATGTGTACTAAGGCTGAATATCCAAATTCACAAAGATAAAACTGCTCTAAAAACCCCAGAAAAGGGCGATGATGTCTATACTGTATACATGTCATCACAAAATTGATTGAATTAAAGTTTTAGTTTCTTAATTTTCAAAAATACATTGACGCCTCCCTTGAAAGTATTCAATTTTCCAGAAGGGGCGCTTCCCTCCCCCTTTCCAAGTTAAGAACCGCTGACTTAGAGCACTAGAGCGGAAAGAGTACCTCTGTGAGGGGGGGGGGTATTCGTCCTTATATTATTTAAATTACCATACAAGAATTGACAATGTGGCCAGTGGTGAATTTACAGGTTTGAGGACCCGTCGCAATGCATTTTCGAGGGCCCCTTTGTCTATCACAGAATGACAGAATTATGAAAAAACTGCATTTTTGAATCCCCTTAGGAGCTCCTGTCGTGGGGGCCCTCGCAATTGCGACATGATAAATCCCAGGGGGGGCCACCAACAGGGGGAGGCACGGCGCTGGCTGCGCCATTGAAATTTTTAGTCGAGTTGCTTTGAGGAATATTTTTCTCTTTTTTTTTGGGGGGGGGGGGGATTTGCAATATTTAGAAGGGGTGCGCCTTTGTTCTTGGGAGGGGGCTCCCTGGGGAGATGCTCCCTGTAGGGGGGGGTGCTCCCTTTAAATCCGCAACTGAATAAGGCGAAAAACCAAGCGTTCTGGTAGGTGACCCCCTTCCCCCCCACCGCCCCTCCCTTGCTGCAGCCCAGACCATTTAGAGAATTTAAAATCTAGATTGTCGTCAAATACTTCCGATATAAATATATTTGATCAACCGGTGTAGCAGTGCTGTATGTTTTACCGGAAAAAACAATGTAGATATTTCTTGTTGTAATTCAACAACACGAAAAATTCTTCGAAATTGTCAACAACATAGTTTGCGATCAATGAAACTTACTATCGTGCAAATTGCACCTGTTTAAGAAGAAACAGAAAAAACACTTCCTGCTCATCTGATTGGTTGTAAAAATCGTCTGCAGCTGCTGGAACAAGAGACAATATCCCCTTATGACCTCGGAACTTTCTGTCATTACTCTTGTAATAACGTCATTATTGTGATTTTTCTTCTGACGTGATTCCTGTTATTATGTGTTTTGTGTTTTAATTTTCATGAACTGCAAAGAAACAATACAAAATCACAGAAGCTTTCTTGTCAATCGTTGTACTTTCTCGCACAAGTCAATGAATCCACAAAAATTAATTCATCCGAAACCCAAAATATTTTATGCTAGGACGGCAGAGCGGGAGCGAAAATGACCAACTCCGACTCAGGGCCGCGGTCTTTCTAGTCAGTTATGTCGCCGGACCCCTCCCGCCCCCTAAAAAAGAAGAAAGAAATGAAAAGGGGGAAAAGAAGAAAAAAAAGGGAAAAGAAAAGGGAAAAAACGAGAAAAAAGAGGGGGGGGGGGGGTAGAAAAAAAATCAAAACTGCTTACTGGAAAACAATTAACTCTATTTTGAGTGCCACAACAGTTGATACCAAAGGAGTAAATTTTACCTAATCTTTACGTTTTCTCTTATTCGGAGTCTTCTTTCCCCTTTTTCTTTCTTCTTTTCTTTTTTTTTTCTTCCGTTTTTGATTTCTTGCTTTTTTGCTTCAGTGTTGCTGGGCCCCTAGTTTCCGACTAGGCTGACATGGCCTCTCGGCATGGCCTGCTCCGACTTCCTTACTCCAAAATCAGTCTGACTCCGACTCCGCAAGCACTGGCAGAATGACGAACTTTGTGTGAAAATTATCAGCTCCTATTCTTGGATTTTTTAAGCCTTCGAATCCCGACTCTGACTCCTTTACTCCAAAACCAGTCCGACCTCTGCTCTTCGACTCCGACTCCGCAGGCCTGAATGAAACACGTCAAAAAACAGTGAACAGTCAAACAGAATTTTCGAATAATTGTGTTTATGATTGATGAGTAGTCACACTGTGAAAGTTTATCAGCGTTTAAAAAAACTTTTTATGTCTGCTTTAATTTTTTTATTTGAAATTACTTTTGTCTGAACGACAAGTAAAAACGTAAAATCTAACATGCTCATTTTTCATTCCGAGCTATCAGTTGTTTACCGCAAAAATCCTATGAAAGGGTTGCAAGAAATTAGATTTTTTTTTCTCTCGTAGTACAGTTAAAAGGTTCCATTTGGAGGTCACTGTGACCTCCCAAAAAGTCCTTACTTGGCGAGTTTCGTTTTACAATTCGGCGAATTTGTGTGCAATATTGCATTTTTTTTGAAAACTTTTTTTATAATGATGCCCAATATCTCTTCTTATTAGATGTAGGTTTATGCAGGTTTGCATGTTCGTATTTTATGTATCATTTGGTAAGATTCGGTGCTTTATCTGATAAATTGATATTTCTCCCTCTCCCAAAAGTGTAAGTACAAGACGCCACTGAGTACAATAGAATCACCGATTAACCGGGGTGATCTCGAAATGCGTCGGCCCAGATAAGCGAATACTCCGTACAATTCAATTTGTGCAAGTTTTGAGGAAATTTTGTTAAAAAATGTTAAAAAAAAATTTTTTTGGTGAAATTTTACAAAAATTGAAAAAAGTGTAGTTCGAATTTTCAGACATGAATTAAACAAAAGAATTATTTAGAAAGGGGGGAAAGTTTAGCAAGATTTAATTCCGGACAAAGTCCTCTTCTCCTGTATTCTGCAAGAATACTCCTTTCCCTTTTTTTTTAGTGCAAGTGGCGGCGCAGATAAATCGATTCCGGTTAATCGAGAGTCTGCCGTATTGCTCAAAATATAACTTGAATTTGAAATGTAAAATATGATGTAAAATATTTCCAATTGTTTCTTTTATTTGTTTTTAAAAACGAAAATATTAAAAATTTTCAAGAAGTATTAAAAATTTTGACAGTAAAGTATATTTTAGCTGAAATTAATCAATCGTTAATATAAATATTAAAAGGCAATGTGATTATCTGTCTTTAAGCTATTAAATTCTTATGTAGCTTGTGTTTTATAGAATGACTTAACTGCTGAATCAGGGTTCGCCGATGTATATCAATCAATAGATATGATATATATCACAATATACTATATAGATATACTATATAGAAGGATATAATTGTATATCCGATATTTATTTTGAAAATATCGTGATATTTTGATATTTTCGATATTTATTTTTTCAAATACGATATTTTCAATAGAAAAATCATATTACTCATAGTTATTGCCATTTATTATTAAAAAATAACCAAAAAGTAATATATTTTTATGATGCATTAATACATCATTAATACAACAAATTAATATAATATTCCTTTTTACTTTCTTCTATATCTAATGTATAGAAGAAAGTATTGGATTCGTGCAAATTTTCGAATTTCGAATTTTGACGGATTCGAACGTTTTGAGGTGTGCTGAGTCCATTTCGACTATTTTTGGAAAATGTCTGTCTGTCTGTGTGTGTATGTGTGTGTGTGTGTGTGTGTGTGTGTGTCACGTCTGTGTGTGACCAGTTTTTTGTGGCCGCTCTACAGCAAAAACTACCGCATGAAATCGAACGAAATTTGGTACATATATGTGCCCCTATGTGAACTTGTGCCCATTGGTTTTTGGCGCGAATTCCTCCAAGGGGGGTTGAGCAATGGGACGTTTTTTGAGTTAAACGTGCTTGCTATTCCTCAGGAAGTAACTGGCTGAATCAAACTAAATTTGGTCCATATGTTGCCATGAACAGGAACAGGTGCTGATTCAATTTTGGTGTCAATAACTCAAACGGAGGTTGAGCTATAGAACGTTTTTTGTCGTCAATTTTGACTGCTGTATCTCAAGAAATAATGAACGGAATGAAAGACAAATTTATCGGCAAGTAGCCCTTAGTGGGTATAAGAGGTGATATTTTTTTTGGTGTTAACAGCTAAAAAGGGGGTAGCGCAATCGCCCGTTCTTTTTTTTCCATTGTGAGTGCCCTATTTCAAGAAGTAATGCTACGTTCTGGTTGAAATTTGGAATATATGTGAAACCATATGTAAACAGGCTTTGGTTCAATTTTGACGCCAATCGCTCCAAGAGGTGTTGATTTTTTTTGAGCAATCACGATTGCTTATTGCTTTCATTTGACCGTCCTTGGCGTCTGGTTCTTTTTGCAGCTTGGACCAGGGGCACCAGCACCACCGCCCACCGGCCTCTGCAGGCGGCGCGGCTGCTCTGGTCCGAGCTATCCGCTTCTCCTGGTCGGAGGTTTCCATGTCCTACGCACATGCGCGCTCTCTCTCACACACACACACAAACGCGTGCGCGCGCTCAAACACACAAGCCTTTACACACATACACACACGCTTACGTGCATACACACAGGTTTACGCACACACACAAGCCTACACATGCACGCACTCGTGCCTACATATTCACACGCCTGCACACACACACACAAGTATACACACGTAACCGCCTAGGAGGAGGGGTAGGCTTGGGAGGACAGGAGCTGTTTCTAGAAACAATAGCCCCCAATGAGTAGGGCCCTGTCGCAACTCGTGATTGCGAAAAGCATAATTTGAATTAAAAATTTCAGAATTCAAATTAATTTTGAAAATTCGAAAAGTTTTTTTTTTGCGAATAAAAATAGCTTTATTAATGCAACAATAAGAAAGATAAATCGTAATAGATTGTCGTCTGCGTATTTCTCGTGATTTTAATTGTATGGAAATGATCGGAGATTACAGTTAAAAATACAGTTAAAAATTTTAATCTCAATGATTTAAAATTTTTAACTGTTGCCATCTTATGTTTGTTAACAAATAAAATATTTGTAATTAATTCCAGCAAGGCTTTTAAAATAACTTTCAATTTTCGCACTTTGCTTTGCTTTTGCAATAATTCAGACATTGGGATAGTCGTCAAGTTTTTGCATGCGTAATTTTGTTTTTGTTGGGAATATTGCTTCTTCGTCAAGCATGGGGAGGGATCAGAAAAAAAAAGAAAAATATAGAAGAAAGTTTCGTGATGGCCACAACATACTAGTTTTATTTTATATTCATAAAATTATTAGTAATGTAACACTTTTAATTCATATTAAAAGTGCTTAATTATATATTAAACATTCGCCAGAAAATATAAAATGTGCTGTGTGAATCAAAAACTGTGTAAAACTAGCTCAAATATGAAAAATGAGTAAAACGGATAATACTAAATTAACTCCATTAAAATTGATTAAAATGTTAAATGAAATATCAGATATAAATAATGAAAGAAATGTTAATTTTAAGTCTAAATACTGTAATAACAATATAAGAAAGGAAAGTGATTTGAGGATGCATTTACTATTTTGAAAACTTTAATTTGAACTGATTGAAAACATTGGATAGATATCGAAATATCCGATATATATCAAAATATCGGATACTTTCGAAAATATCATGATATTTTCGAACCCTGTGTTGAATATATTTTTAACTCAATGTAGCTATTTTGACTCGAGTTTCCCTTCTCTGTAGTATTTTGAGATATTCCAAAAGATAAAAATGGTCACAATCAGTAAAAGAAAGCATAATGCTACATAAAAAATTGTTGCACTAAAATAAATAATAAATTGTTGCACTTTTTTTTAAACAGACCTGCACCTATGAAACTGGTTTAGCGAGTGCTTTGAGCAATGAAAAATGTTTTACAGCAAGGAAGAGTTATGGCGATGGTATCTCGCAGCTTTTATCGTAATGAAATGAACAGGATAAGGTCACGGCTAATAGTTATTTACAAAGAGCAGATAAAACAAAAGCACAATGATACGGCAGGAAACAAATTCGTTCACTTATTTCCTTATTCTTTTTTGGAACGCGTTCAGGGATGCCTAGATTATCAATCTGTTTCTGCAAATTTCTCTCTCTTAATGGATTGATGATAACTTTTTTCAAGGTATTTCTTTTGCTAATATCTGTGTTGGATGACAAATTTTATTCAATAAAATAAATAAAGTCATTTGTCGTGCTATGCCCCCCCCCCCCCTTTTTGTTGGCAAATTTATTTTTTTGTTTCTTAATTTTTATTAGATTCTAATGCCATTAACCTTTTTATTTTTTCATTTTTCTCTATTTTTTTTCTTTTCTCTTTGAGGACGTTTGAGATTTTTGAGAGATTTTCTTGAACTTAAAGATTTTTCTTTCTTTTTCTTTTTTTGCATTTGTACTTTTTTTCCCTTTCGTTTTCTTTCTTTTTTTTTTTAAATGTCTTTCTTGCTTGAGAGTTTTTAGAGCATTTTTAAACTTCGGGATCTTGCTTTCATTCTTCGATCTTCGTATTTATTTATTTATTTATTTATTTATTTTATTTTATTTTAATTTATTTATTTATTTTTTGTTTTGAACACTTTTTCCTATGAAATAAAAAATTCTCCTAAGCATTTCCCCTTAAAATTAATAGTTGTTTCGACCTGAATCTCTTTCGCCTAAAATCCAACAAAACAATCGCACATGAAGCAGTCTTTTTTTTTTTTTAATATACATATATATATAGAAGAAAATGGTTTTTAAAAGCACTAAGAAAAATCCGTCTTGACAGGAGAAGGTACAAGCTTTCAAAGTTTAAAAAGTACTGTCAGTACTTGAGCCAGTTGTTTTCAAATATGTACAATTTATCGCATTTGTAGATATCAAACGATGCTGTTTTAGATATAAAACATTTCTTCCAAACAAGAGACACATTTTTACTTATTAATGTATCAAAAAGCATTTAATCATCTAATGCAGCGTTATTCAACATTTTATAACCCGCGAACTTGGGGGGAAAAATCACAAATCGGTGATTTTTGCGCACATTTTTTATATTAAGAACTAAAGAAATTTTGCATACTTTTATTGAAATATTGTTTTTATTATGATTTCCTTACAACAATGATTCAAATGAAAAGATAAGTAATTATTATAAAAAAACGTAGATAAACCTTGGGTGGAAAATCACAGGAAACTGTAAAAAGCAATCATAAAATAAAAATAAAATGTATCGTATAAATTGCTGTTATTTTAATTTTTTGAACAAGGAACATTTTTTAACGCGTACAGGTATCTCTGAAGATAGATCAAAATTTTTTGCGATCTCATACTGTTTCGCCGGACCAGCGGTTGAGAATCCCTGACCTAATGCTACTACAACGTCATGTAATTCCATGAAAGTGAGGTTTTGAGCTTGAATTAAAACTTTAAAAAGTTAACGTGCATGTTAGGTAAAAATATATATTTTCTTTTCTTCTTCATTAATTTGTTCGAAACTAAATTATTGTTAAATGCCTTAACAACAATAATTTCAAACTTTAAATGAAAATGTATTGCATTGCTTTCTCGTAATGAATTTTTAAAAAAAAGTTGTAGTTTTGGGAAAGAATGAGTACATTAATTTGATATTCGTGTTTAATTCGTAGAGAATTTTCTATTTTAATTTCGATGTCCTTTTTTGCCGCTTTTCCGGACATTTCTCAATATTTAAGGACATTTTTAGGTAGTAAAAATCCTTGACTTATAGTTGGGGCCAACCTTACCTGGTAGCATTGTGAAGGCTACGCTGATCTTAATCACAACATTACGCCGCTGCCAGGTAAGGTTTGCCGCAACTATACTTACTAGGAGAATTACATTGAATAATATTAGTTACGTTTTAGTACTTTTAATGTGAACGAAAATAAAAGTTGCACGAAATATTTTTCTCAAATGAACTATATTTCAGTTGGCAACTGCCTCTTATCTTTATCACGGATTCGTAATCCATTCTAAAAATTTAACCTTGTGCTCAAATGTTCGTGTTATTCCGTTCGGCCTTTGAGTAAAGTAAAAAAAAAAAAACCTCACATAATGGAAAAATGGTCCCCCCCCCCCTTGCTCAAAGCCTCCAAAACTTCTATACGGCACTTTTTATATGAAACTACGAGCCAACGCAACAATGAAAACATACATTATATGTGTAATGTTTTTTAACTAAATATATATATATATATATATATATATATATATATATATATATATATATATATATATATATATATATATATATATATATATATATATATATATATATATATATATACATGAAACAGTATTATGTTTTGGTGAAAAATTAATCTGGTAGAGTTTTTTGTAGGAATTCAAAATTTCATCTCTTCTTCTAGCACCAAAAAATCTTTTCCGTTTTAAAATGTTTTTAAATTTTACTGTTATGTACATATTGTGTATGAAGATTTCTATCGGTTCAGCTCTCTAAATGGCACTTTGTTCTATGCATAATATGCGTTTGTTGCAGACGAGTAAGAAAATACACTCATTACGAAACTTTTCGAACATTTGCCCTTATTTATTCGACAAGTTACCTTGAGGCTCTCAGAATTGTCTATCCATTCCTTCATCACTATTCTGCCGTGAAATAAATTGGCATATTTTTAAAACGGAAGAATTTTGTCTTCACCGAATCCGAGGAATGTTTTTGTCAGAATATGATGCCGGCGGCAAATTTACCACGATCCTCAACAATTGCTGACTTTCACTTTTTATTCCACACTCTTCGGATTATCTTTTTCTTTTGCGAAACTTTCAAAAGGATTCCTGCTTAACCTCCGTTAAATTCTCCTTGCAAGTATCCGTGCGAGATCTCAGAGGAATTCAATTGAATCTTTTTCTATGGAACGCTACATCATGTCACTTTTCTTCAGTTGGAAATCATCGGGGCGTTACTTGTTTATAGTTTTCCTTTCCATTACTGTTATTATTATTCCAGCTTATGTTCATGTACAAACGCCCTTTTCAATGCTAAACGTTTTTGATGGGCGTGTGTCGAAACGAAAGTGTTTTAAAGCGTTTAATTTATTTGCACAACAGGCTTCGCTTTTGAAATGGGAAAATGGTAGTAATCAAATTCTGCAACTTTTCTCCATTCTAGCCGATTTAAAAGCAGTAGATAATACAGTGAAATCCCGTTTTGTGGTTTAACCGGTTGGATGGGGCCAGGGGTGCCCACAGAGGGGAGATATGGCGCAAGTTGCGCTATCAAAATTTGGAAGGGGGGGAGGGGTGAGATTTTTTAAATTGTTATTTATTTATTTAAATTTATTTACTGATTTATTTTTAATTTAAATTATGAATTTTATTTTATTTTATTCTGTTTATATTTTATTTCATTTATTATTTATTGTGCGTGCGTGCATGTCAGTGGCATAGCACAGAACTTTTCTAATGAAACAATAACAATAATAATTAGAAATAAATAAAAAACATACTCAAAAAAAATAATAATAAATTTAAAGAAGAAAGCTAAAAATTAAAATGAGAAAGAGAAAGTTGAGAATTTTTTTTTTTTTTTTGGGGGGGGGGGAGGTGCGCCATTGAACTTGGGGGGGGGGGCACCCCTGTATGAGGCTCTTAAGACAAATCTGATTTTTTGATCCAGACCACAAGCCGAGTAATCCCTTTTTTCCATGACCACCCTGATTCCACCCTGAGCGACTGTATGTTTCAATGCAGTTTGTTTTAAAAATCGAACACAATTGTAAGATAATTGACTCAAAAAGAATCTAACGTGAATATAACGCAAAACTGGATTCTTAAGATTACTCGAAGCTTGAAATCAATCAGACTTGAAGAAATTTTTAGAAAAGAAAGAACAAAAAAGGTGAAAATTCCTGCATCACATTTTTTTTTTCTTTTTGTTTCCTTTTTACATTAATAGTTGCATCGTTTTCACCCGATTTAAAAGAAATAATGATTCAATTATTTCTCTCCAACGATTTTCACTTATAACGTTCCTTGATAAGTTCGAAAATTTTTTCGCAGTCCATCACATTTGACACAGAACGACAGCTATACTACAGTTTCAATTAGAGCTTAGCGGTGTTCAATTTTCCGTTGTGTTACAGAACCATTTATATTGTGGAGATTCATTGTGATATGTAGTGGAAAGATGAGTGAATAATTCACAGAAAATGTTTTCTTTTTTTAATTTCAAAATTTAGTGTGCATTGAAGATTTGCAATGTAGGATTAGCATTTAATTATTTTGTCTTTTTAAACGACGCTAATTTAAATGCAATGACAATAGCGTAATAAAACGCATTTTCTTATCTTGTCTTCTTCTTAGACAGCTGTTTGTGTATTTTTACGTGATACTTTATCTGTTGATTAAAAATTAAAACATACACAAAAATGTGCATTACAAAATTTAGTAAGAAAGTTTTATAACCTTACTAGTGGCACCCTCACGGCTTTGCCCGTAGTGGAAAATTAAAAGGTCTTTTGGTTCGCCTGTATATTTAAATAATGTATGATAATTTCTCGCAAATGTTACAGCTTGCCCATGTTACGGTTCACGTTATGATAACTTGGTAATTTACTCGTCCATCTTATGATAATTTTGCTCGGGAAAATATTTTTAAAATTGGAATATAAAAAGAACAAAATCGAATTTTCGAAAAATCGCTTCGAGGCGCACACCGCCATGCTACAAACTAATTGTGTGCCAAATTTCATGCGTGTGCGCGTCACAGAGATCCTGACAGACAGACAGAGATCCGGACGGAGAGAGATCCAGACAGAGAGACTTTCGGCTTTATTATTAGTAAGCCTTACGTTTGATCAATCGTTCGATATTCGAATAATAAAACTTATCCTATTTTAACAGTTGGGAGATTTCCAAAAAAATTTAGATTAGGAAAATTTTCATCGAAAAATTTAAACGACCTATTTTTTTTCCGATGAAATGTAACTTGGCATATTTTCATCGGAAAATTTGATCGTTACAATTTCGTTTTTCGATGAAATATAGCTCGGAAAATGTTCATCCGAAAATTTGATCGTTACGATCTCTTTATCCGATAAAATGTTTTTTTTTTTTTTTTTTTCCAATGGCATGCCTAGATTTGGGTAGAATATAGGTCACATAACCCTTAAAAGGATAATACTTGGAGCTTTCATTAATAAGATTAGCCTCCATGATAGCAAAAACGTCAACATCAAAGGTGTTTAAAGTGTGGAGAATTTCCTGTCTTTTTGCCTGAGACATGCCTCCTGTATTCCATTGCATAATCGTTAAAGATCCGCGTTTGGGTATACTCGTGCCGGAGTTGCAGATCATTTTGCCGCAGGAGCGTTGCCCAGGGTGCACCACGAGGAGGTAGATCTACGTTGCACCCCTTCCGATAAAATGTAGCTCGGCAAATTTTCATCGCAAAATTTGATCGTTACAATTTCGTTTTTCGATGAAATATAGCTCGGAAAATTTTCATCCGAAAATTTGATCGTTACGATCTCTTTTTCCTATAAAATGTAGTTCGGCAAATTTTCATCGGAAAATTTGATGGTAAGGATATAGTTTTCAGGTAAAAAAATAGCTCATCGAAAACTGGTTCTCAGATACTGTTCGAAAAGATTTTTTTTTTTTCGATGAAATGTAGACCGGCAAATTCTAATCGGAAAATTTGATCGTAAGGATATAGTTTTCCGATAAAAAACAGCTCATCGAAAACCGGTTCTCGGATTCCGATCGCAACGATATCAGCGTGCGTTACGCGATGAGTTTAGGAGGAGTCGATGATCGGCCGAGCAAAATCCGATGAGTTGATGCTACTTGGAGAAGATAAAGAAAACAATCTACTTAATTATGTAGAAAAAAAAGTTAAGATAATCATTTGTTTTTTCAATGACTTTAAACTATTTGCATTCGATGGCATTTTAGAAATGTTTTTCTAAAAAATTGTGTTCTAAAAATTTGTTTTATTTTTATTGCTCTCTATATGCAGCAGAAATACGATTATCCGCACCTATTTATCCGACGCTTCGGTTAATCCCGAGCAAATGCGCTGAGTCATCGAAGAGTTAAACAAATAATACACCCAAACCTGTTTTTGTGCGGTAGATAGGTATAGCATAAAAAATAACAGTACAGTAGACCCTCGTTTTACGCGGGTTTATTTTACGCGGTTTCGATTATACGCGGTTTAAGATTTGATACCTTTATTTTATTTTACTCGTATGAGTTTCAATTTTACGCGGATGCTGCAATGCAAACAGATAAAATTTTCCCCTCTTTCAAAATCCAAACTCCTAAAGATTTCAAATTACGCGTAATCAACTGCATTTTGGCGTGCTAATATCAAGCTTGGGCCACTGGAGACATTTTATCGATTAGTTCCAGAGCTCTTTCCAGAAGTAAAGTTTTTAAACTCACAGTTCAGAACTCACTGGAAGAAGAGCTTTTAGGAGTGCCAAAGGAGGCCAAAACCAAGGAGGATACCTACACCGGTGACACACAAGCAAAAACGTTCACAATGAAAATTTTGAGTCATTCCTAATAGAAACGATCTTACTGATTTGTTAGTGAAGGATGATTCTGTCATGGAAATGACGCAAGTGATTATGGATGCGTTAATACTCTGCAAAGAATTAGAGAAGAATTCTTAATGACTGCCAGCAGACTATCTTAGCTAGCTCCTCTTTACAAACAGAACACGAAATTAATTTATGTTTTCTTTATGCATGTTGTGCATAAAAGTCGATGTAAGTACACATTAAACTTATTATACAATTAGTCATCACTAGAATGAAGTATTTTGTTGTCTACGGAACCCAACCCCTATTTTAACACTGGTCGCAATTTACGCGGCATTTCCGTGCAACGTAACCCCCGCGTAAAACGACGGTCTACTGTAAATTATAGTCTCGGTATTTCATAACAAAATTCTTGCTGTTTCATAGAAAAGCGGCTCTGCGTCAAAGCTGGATTTGCTTCAAATACTTTGCATTATGTTCAATGTTATTTAATTATAACTTGTATGAATTAGAATTTCATTGGTATTTTTTTCTTCTCTTTTAGGTAACTATATTGCTTTGCTATTGATTTCCGAATGTGTAAATGTGAGTATTTTCATTTTGTATTCGCAAAACATGCCGAATGACATTTTGTTTCGTCTATTTCACTCATAGTAAAACTAAAATATTTAAGTACCTCTCACCCAGAGGCGTGCTCAGAAATTTTGGGACACATCGCAAATGACTTTTTGGAGACTATATTTTTACCTCTACATGTATTTCACTCCCAACCCGTCAAATAAATATGTTATTCACTTCCCTTCCCACTCTTTGAATACGCAAAGAAGATTTTTAAAACACATCAAGCAACGAAAGTTTTGGCTAATAACTCGCTTTTGGGAAAACATGTGACAGAATGTTACCACACAAATAGAATTTCAAGTTTTTAATGTCATCCATTTGGTTTACTCTCCGTTATTAAGAGGTACATCAAGTTAACAAATGCATAACGCACGCTATGGTGTTAACATGCAAAACAATAATACATGAAAAAGATATTTTTTCAACATGCTGTTAAAAATTGTAATATAAATTTTAATGATGTGTGATTTTTTAGCTAAACCATTCAGTAAAAATGTTGATTGAACCATTAAAATAATGTAGGAAAAGTACTTAAAAAAAACCCCTCTTAACTACATATTTTTTAATATCAAACTACAAAACAGTACTTTAAATCAGTGCCATGTAAAAAGTTAGATTTCGTGATTTGTCACTAATTTTATTTATTTATCTTTTTTAAAATTTATTTTTGAGCAATCACGATTGCTTATTATTTTCATTTGACTGTTTTTGGCGTTCCTATGATTTTATTTTCCCGCCAGCACCCTCTGCAGCATCACCGTCGACCGGCTCCTCACGGTGCTGCTCCTCTAGCGAAAGCCGTCTCGAGGTTGCGTCCATATCCTACACATACACGTACACACACATATATACATACATACACACACATACAAATACACACACAAACACACACACATGCACACACATACACTTACACACATACACACACACAACTACCCACAAATTCATGCCTGCACACAAACACATATGCCTACACGCACATACACATACCCCGCCCCCACGCACACGAACACTCATACACACAACTACCCACACACTCATGCTTGCACACAGACACAAACACACATGCCTACACACACATGCACATACCCCCTACACACAAACACACATACCTCCCACACACAAACACACATACCTCCCACACACAAACACACACGCCTACATACACACACACGTGATTGCGAAAACATAATTTGAATTCAAGATGAGAAAATTTAAATTAATTTTTTTGTTCGCTTTCAACTTTTAATATTTTAACTTAGCATCTTATTTGACCATTTTTGCAAAGAGAAGTATGCATCTGATAGTCGGGGTTGCAAAAATAGTACCATATGTGCACCATACACGAAATTTTTGTGAATAAATTGTGTTTAGGGGCGTCTCTAACTTCATTTTTTAGGAGAGCGGGAGATCTTATTTTGCCGAATGGAACTCCGAATTTTGCCGAATGGAGCTTCAAATTTTGCCGAATCGTCAGACAAAATTTGATGAATAAGGTACTTTTTGGAAGGTCACAGCGACCTCCCTTCGGGGCGCCCCTGATTGTATTGAATGTAACTGTATGGGTGTTGTTGTAATTTGCATTGAAAATGTCTATCTTCCGTGCTTGAAATTTTCATTTACAACATTTTAAACCAAAAAATAATCATTAACATCAAACTTTGAAAGAAAAAGGCTATTATTTCCGGCTATTTTTCCGAACAAGTGATAAATATAATAAAGCATGCTTGTTTAGTTTTTGACGTGCTTGTTTTTCCTCATTCGAACATGCTTACAATCCGGAAAAAGTGCTTCGGTTTTAAGACATGTTCTGCATGGAGTCATCTGGCAGTTGTCACCCCTGTGGACGTGCCTCTTATTTTCCGGAGTGGGAAATCCGTCCATCAGCTTTATTTATTTATTTTTTCATGATAGGTATGTACTTGATGTGATGAATTGACGAACTAAAATAACATATCATAACTGACCTTTTTCTTTTCTGCCTTATTTGGTTTGTGTAAGGCAACGATAGGATTAAGAGATTTTTTTTTTTAAATCCTGCATTTTTTTATGTGTTTATCGGATTTCCGTTCTCATAATGTCATTTTGTGTTTTGAATGAAATTCTCTCTTTCAAGTCAGTGAAAAATGCATCGCTGACTTTCATACTATTCATAAATTTGAAAGGAAAAAAAAAAACTGTTGACGCAACTCAAAGTTATTATCTGTAGTTATTATATTTCAATCTATTGCACACAAACTGCTGAGTTGAATAATATGCCGAGTAATTTTAAGATTAGGAATTTACTAATATTCATGTATTTCTTAAAGGTTTGTTTAGAGGATGATTTTAAATTTGAGAATTTTTTAAATTTCCTTCTACCGGAACAAAACCTCGTAACTTAAATGTTATTTATCTGTATTATTGTGATTTAATTCTTTCACATATAATCTGCTATGTTGAATAATATTATAAGTAGTTTTAAGTTTATGAATTAACTAATTTAAATATATTTATATTCTTTGAGGTATGTTTAGAATTTGAGGATTTTAGCAACACTAATCAAAAGCTTAAATCTTTACAGACACAGGTACAGGCATGAGTGAAAATTACAATAGCAGACGTGTAAGGGCGGTGCCGCAAATTCCAGATGTCTTTAACCACAAATATTTAAATATAAACTGCTATTTTACTCAATTAACTAAAAACTAAACAGACATTTGTGAGCATAATTTTTGAAATTATTCTTCTAACTTGAACTGCACACCACTTAAAACCCTTATGCACTATTTTATCTAGAGTTCAGATTCATGACTCATGAGTTGCGCTGCAACCTTTAGTTTCCTTAATACAGGGCTCAAAAATATCATGATATTTTCGAAAATATCCGATATATTGATATCTATCCGATATTTTCAATCAGCACAAACTAAAGTCTTCAAAATAGTAAATGTATCCTCAAATCACTCTTTTTTTCTCCTTATATTATTATTATTATTACAATATGTAGACTTTAGGTTTATTTCATTATTTATATCTGGTATTTTATTTTACATCTAATGGAGTTAATTTAGCATTAGCTATTTTACTCATTTTTCTTCTGTTAGCAACATTTACACAGTTATGATTCTGAAATAAGAAATATGCAATAGTCGGTACACAGTCATAAGACATTTTCTTTTTTTCTGACCAACGTTTAATATTTAATTAGGCACTTTTAATATGAATAAAAATTGTACATTTTGAATAATTTAATGAATATTAAAAAAAGGAGTATTATATTTATTACTTTGTTATATTAATGATGTATTAATACATCGTAAAAATATAGTACATAACTTTTTGGTTACTTTTAATAATAAATGCAACAATATTACAATGATTCATACAATTTTTATTTTGAAAATACCGTAGTTGAAAATATAAATATCGAAAATATCAAAATATCTTGATATTTTCAAAATAAATATCGGATATATATCGTAACATATTATGATTTCCAATCAACTCTCGATAATTCGAAATCCAAAGGAACCGGCTAAAACGTTCGAGTTATTGGTAGTTCGAGCTATGGGAAGTTTCTACAACAGTCTCAAGAGTTTGGGACCCAATGAAAACTTTGAGATAAAGAAATATTCGAGTTATAAACTTCGATTTATCGAGATTCGACTGTGTATCGGCCAACTTTGCCTAAATATGTTAGATTAACCTACCAGTTTCATGTAAATAATTCAATATAATAACTGTGTTCTTTATCAGAATTTCAGTTTTGGCATCACTATAAAGTTCTTATAGGCTACACTCGCTACACTCCTATAGATTTCTTAATTGTTTTTATTAATAACTAGAAAATCGCCCGTCAAGGTATGACGGGTGAAAATTGCATCAACATTTGAACGAAGCTATTTGGTGATATTTTGATAGTTGAAATCTTAACCCTAACGCCAGTGGATTAACCCTAAACTGCAGCAGACAGCGTTTATTGTTGACCACTTTTTGATTTCTTCATTCTCCTAAAATCTTACCAGCAAAACAGTAAAGTTACCGGATCCAGTTCAGCCTTATCAAAATGAAGCATTTCTCTGTGTGTCAAACATTACCAAAAAATATTATCAAATTATCCGTGAAGCGAGTTTCATTATTGATGACGTCAGGAGCGTTACTCGATCATTCGCTATCATATATATGAGGATTGTTCTGCCAGTTTTACGTTAAATGTTTTAAAGATGTTACTTATTTGCCATTTTATTTCAAGTCAAAATAAATTGAATTTATTTTATTTGAAAAAATTTCTGAATTCGCTGAATAATTTAAACACAAACAAGTTGTTTATATTATTTCTAATACTATTTACATTCTATTTCCTCCATCGTCAACTTTAAGTGTTTAATGGATCAGTTATACAATAACATGATAGAAATCTCGAAGAATCTCCGTCTCGGGTTTTATCCGTCTTTTACCTGTTTTCCATTCCAATGTTTTTATATAAGTTTGATGTCCAACATTCGGTAACTATCCATGTCTAGTTCATATCTAAGAAGCTAAAGAAGAAAACGTAATTCCATAATATCGGAAGTGATAGCAATGGTATTGGGCAACTAAATAAGAAAGGGAAACTAAGATTTCATTTTAGTAATGGGATCGCTCCAATGTGGAAGTCTTCCACTAGCAAAAGCGATCTGAATATTTTCTTAGCATTACATATTTTCTCTCCAGACATTTCCAGTTGGATCTACAAAATATTTGTTATCATAATAATCCGCAATTGGTAACGAATTTGTCTGTTTTTTTTCATCCAAGTTTTGTTAATGTAAAACATATTTACTCTCTTACGCTTATGCATTCACTGTTACTGTTGTACCAAGCAGTGCTTAATTTGCATGGAAGCTTACGGGAGCTGAGCTTCTGCGCATCTTTTCAATTGAATGTAATTCTTTACATATTAGACGGAGGATTTATTACATATCAGACAGATATTGTACATTGGGGGTGAAAATTGGGGACGGTTTTAGAAATATTTCTAAATTGAACACAAATAGAAAATGTTACATGGCACAAAATGCAAACTCGTACATATATACAAATACAAGTGTGACAACCGGCAACAGACTCTTGGTCCAGCTAGGCTGGTCCTAGTCAATTGATTAGTCCCCATTGAAGGTCAATGGCCCTCTTAAAGCTATCCACCCCCTTGGTCATTACCAGCTCTTCCGGTAAGCTGTTCCAAGTGCCCACAACCCTACTAAAGTAGTAGTTTTTCCTTATTTCGAGGATAGCCCGAGATTTGAATAGCTTAAAGCAATGACCCCCGTCCTGCTTTCGGTGCAAAAATTTAATCCATTAACATCATTCATTTTGATAAATTTAAACAACTGAATCATGTCCCCTCTGATCCTCCTTTGCTCCAGGCTATACATATTAAGCCTATTAAGTCTAGCATCATAATCTAAATCTGAAAATCCCCTTACTAGTCTAGTTACCCTTCTTTGATCCCTTTCCAATATACATATATCTTTCCTCAGATAAGACGACCAAAACTGCACAGCATACTCCAAATGGGTTCTTACTAAACTCCTATATAAAGGCTGAAGAACCTTCTTAGATTTGTTTGAAATAGATCTATTGATAAACTAAATCCAAGCATTCTGTTGGCTTTGTGACTTGCAATGCTGCACTGTTGACTATTATATCATTTTAAAGAGAATTTAATTCTGCGTTTAATATACGAACAAAATTCTAATATATGCGACTCATAAAAAGGTTCGCAGCAATAATTGTAATTTGAATAACATAAGAAACATTTTTTTCTTCTACAGAACCAATCACAATAATGACTTGTAACTGTAAGCATGATATCAGGCAGTTTTAACATTCCCTTAGAAAGAACAGTAATTGGACAGAAAAGTTGAACTTTACAAACCACTTCACAGCTGTGTCCGTTCTTTAGATTAAAGTGTGTATAACAACTTTTTTTTTGCTAGTATTTTAATGTTGTTTTTGTGATCCGTTCTGGTAAAAATCTTTTTCACAATGATATGTACCAGATTGTATTTTGTGAAACGGAATATTTTCCCTGAACATAAAATTAATTTGAACTTTGACATCTTGGATTCAAATTATGTTTTTCGCAATCACGAGTGTGTGTATGCAGGCGTGTGTGTTTGCGTGTGGAGGGTATGTGTATGTTTGTGTAGGCATGTGTGTTTGTGTGGGTAGTTGTGTGTATGTGTGTTTGTGTGGGGGGTATGTGTATGTGTGGGTAGTTGTGTGCATGTGTAGGTGTGTGTATGTGTTTGTGTGTGTATGTGTTTGTGTGTGTATGTGTTTGTGTGTGTATGTGTAGGTGTCTGTATGTATGCGTGTGTATATGTGTGTGTATGTGTAGGTGTCTGTATGTATGCGTGTGTATATGTGTGTGTATGTGTAAGCGAATGTGTGTCTAGGTGTATGTGTAAGTTTATGCAAGTAAGTGACGCAACCTGGAGACGGTTTTTGCTAGAGGAGCAGCATCGTGAGGCGGTGCTGCAGAGGGAGGCGGGGGGGAAAATAAAATCATAGGACATCAAAACAGTCAAGTGAGAACAATAAGCAATCGAGATTGCTCAAAAAAAAGAACTTTTTGCGTGATTTAATTTATTGATACAAAAATGCTTTTCAACTCCAGCAGTGACTTTTGGTTGAAATATTCAGTGTTGTGTTCTGTCACGTCAGAAAACGAGACATTTCAGAAAGTGCTGGGACAACGGGACAGGATTCCTGAAAAAACAGGACTGTCTCGTTCAAAATGGGACGTATGGAGGTATGGTCACCTTACTCATAAACTAACATCAGCGTTTTCCACGCCTAGGTGCATCTACTGCTCAAGCGCTGCATTTTAAGCCAAAAGCAGTGGTGAGTCAGTTCTGCTGCCTTTTCAAATTCATAAATATGACACCTGTCTACTTCATTTACCTTTTTTCTTTTCTTTTTTCTTTTTATACACATTCAGGAAGGAGCTGAAGTGATGTGAGTCAACCTCTTATGAAATCCCACGTGACGGTTTTGAATTGTGGATGAAACGGTATTGTTTTTCCAGTACCGCCGACATTATTTATACAGAAATATCAGTGGATATTACTTATTTTGCCATGCAAACCGATTTGGAAATGGTTTTTCGTGGGAATGCTTTATTCATAAATCGTATTTCATTTTGAAACAGACGACAGGTTGCGAGAAGTTGAAAATAAGTAGGAAATTCGAATTTGTGTCCGGTTTTGTGAATCGATCGTTTGTCTTGATTTATACTTTAAATACATTTTCTTTTTCTGAAATTCACGTTCCGAAATATAATTTTCAGCGTCTGATGTGTTTTGAACTATCATTTATGGTGAAAAGGTAAAATGCACGGCCCATATATTTTTTTTATGAAGCTTTTTCTTTTTTTTTTCTTTTTAAAGCCCGTTCCATGTAGTCTTTGTGACTTGCTTTTACTATAATAAGTGGTTTGTTTCAATCATTTTGTCTCAAAAAGTTTTAAACGTTTTGGTGTGCAATGCTAAAAGTGAGGTTCATTATTTCACTGAGAAATTCAATCACCATTCGTTTTTTTTTTTCTGGTGCTTTCAGGGGCTCCTATGACCTCCCCAAAATTTCCTCATTCGGCAAATTTTGTCTGACGATTCGGCAAAATTATCATCGTTCGAAAAATTTTGTGCAAGGATTCGGCAAAATTTGAAGCTGTATTCAGCAAAGTATAAAACCTGTCATATTGTATGATTATAATTTTCGCAAATAAGTTTCAGTTATTATCTCAATCAACTTTATCCGTTGACCATCTGTTATTAAATTAAGTAAACTTGTTTTATCTGAGATAATCTCTAAAACAGATAGTTCATTTAGTTTGCACTGAGCTCAAGAAAAGAAAAAATAAAGCACGAAGCACTAATTTGTGCAAGTAACAATCTGTGATAAGCTTGAAGTGCAAACAATGTCGCTTTGTATTGCTTTAACGTCTAGTTAAAAATTGATTACATCACGAACACCGATCGGCAATGAAAGGAACTTCTTGTTCAGGCCCAGCTGAATAAGCAAATGTTTTATGTTTTTTTTTTCTATCCCCAGCCTCCCCAACCGCTTCACGATTGAAAGTCGATGTCATAAAAAATAAATAAATAAATAAAAAAAAAATCCACACCTGCTGATTATACGCGGAAAGACAACATTTTTTGTGCAGCCCAATATTTAATTATTGCTGCACCGGAAGGTGAAATAATGAGCTTCTTCATATTGATTTTTTTGATTGGACAATGCGTCACCATCCCAATTACGCTCTTCCTCTGACAGCACAAACGCAAAATACAACGATAAATAAATACACTTTTTGAAAAATGTAAATGGAAGCTGATTTCGCATTGTTGCATTGTTTTTCCAGCTTCCGCTGTTTTAGAAAATACCCACGACCTTCAAATATTTTATTGTTTCAAGAAAGGATGTGTGACGGCTGCCCTGCAAGGCTCAAAAGGATGAATAGTATTCCGAATTGTTGCCAAGTCATAAAATCAAACGTTAGATTTAGTTTCTTGAACTGTTCATTCTATTCTAGAGCTGCGATTTTGAAATAACTATTGCCGTTATTAAAACTGAAAAAAACTGAAGATTTTTTTCATGATCAAAATCGATCGTATGTCGCTATTATTTCAGTGATGTGTCACGATCTGCCTGCAGGGGGCGTCCCGGATTAAATTTTTGGGAGGGTGGAATTCTTAGTTTTCTCAGACAGTCACTTTTACCTCTCAAAAATTCAAAGCATTTTGCTACTCTCTCCAAATTTGCCAAATCATTAGACAAAATTTGCCGGGGGAAGAAAATTTATGAAAAGTAACAGCGACTTTTGGAGATTGCTCTGGGAGGCACCCCTGTCTGCATAATCATTCAGATTATAGCTAGATATATTGATCAAAAGCCGTGCTGGAGCTATGCATTTTTCTTTGGTGAGGTTAAGTTTTGTTACTCTCGCCATGATTTACTGTTGTTTTTTCATAGTCAAAGTATTCTTAAACGTGAAGTTTCCTAGTTTGAGTGAATGGCATTTAGTTCCCAATCGTAGGTCGAAACATAGTTATCCTGACCCGAGGTTATTTGGGGGTATTCATTGTTCCGTTCTATATTTTATTTCATTAGGTTAACTCTGGAGCAAAAATTGCATTTCTGAAATTTATTTTTATGAAACTTAGACTTGTTACTGCAATATTAATTTTCATTTGGGTAACATTTGGTTTTTTTAACATTTTGGTTTGGTTTAATTTTATTTCAGTTCCTTAACTCTGGAACAAAAATTACATTTCTGAAAGTTATTTTTATGAAACTTAGATCTTGTTACTGCAAGTTAATCTAATAAAATTTCGAAATCAAATATTTTTAAAAAGTAACGTCTGGTTTCCGTTTGATCAAATAGCATTTTAAATTCAGAACTTTCATATCGAAAAACTCTAACACATTCTACAAAGAGTCAAAGAAAAAAAAAAGGTTAAAGCCTTTTGGCAGTCGGCGTACTTCTGTGTGAAAAAGTAATGGGTGATAGTCTTATCACATTCTTGACACAACTGCGCAAGTAACCTAGATGTCAACACGGTGCTCTGAATATTGTTTACAGCATTTAGCACGAATTGGAGATAAGTACAATATGCCACTTACATTTTCTACACTAAATGGTGTCTACGAATGAGGCAGTGAATTACAAACACCCTGAGTACATTTTGTCTACAATGGTTTGTATTGTCACGAGAGTGCCCCAGAAAATGGCAGGTACGCGAAATGTTGCTGCAGGCGTAATTAAAACTCCGCAAGTTCGTACCCAGTTAGACCGGATAATCCGGATCGATCGATTTGATCGACTTTTTTTTAAATTTGAGAAGTGATCGTCAAATTTTCATAACATTAATTTATTTAACCCTCTCACGGGCAAGACCGTGTTATGTCGTTGATTGTTTCCTTGTTTTGGCAATGCAACTTTTGAATCATTTTTTTTCCCTCTTGCCCGTGAGAGGGTTAATCCTCGTATCCCGAAGAAAGGGATATGATAGCTGAATCTCAGAATTGGGTTTCTGAGAGTAATTTCCGAAAGTTGTGAAAGAATTAGTGACCTGCAAATTGTGATTTCTTAGAACCTTGAATCAGAAAGAGGCTTGAGTGAGAATGAAAGGGAAAGATTTTGTGAACTTGTTCAAAAAAATTGATGTTTGCTCAGATATGGATATCAGTGATGTTAACAACTGGTTAGAAACAGAAAACAATCAAGGTTACGCATCACTAACAGATGACGAAATAATCGCGTTGTGTAGAAATGAAGAAAATGATGTTGATACAGGCGAATACAATAATAATAAACTAAAAGTCATTAGCCATCATGAAGCCAGGGTTGCCTCCCCCCTTCCCAAGGGCAAAGGCACACCCCCTAAATATCACGAAGACCCTGCCAAAAGCAAGTGCTCCCCCCAAAAACGTTAAAAACATCCCTCAAAACAGCCCCCCCACCCTAAAAATTTCAGTGGCGCAGTCTGCGCCATGACCCCTCCCCCTCACTAGGTTAAGTATCCCTGATGAAGCAATGTCTCATTTAGAACAATTAATGAGTTATTTTGAGCGTCAGGAGGAGTTAACACCCAACGAACTACTTATGCTCAATCGGCTACGTGACCATACGGCCCACAAATGGTACAGTACTAAACTGTCGCAGCAGAAGAATACAGACTTTATAGTAACAAAGTAAACATGTTTACTGTTAATGTGTAAGTCTGTGTGTTTCATATAAAAGTGATTTTCAGTATGTTTTTTTTTTCATTCTCCGGATAATCCGGATTTTCGATATTCCGGACTGGGTCGGATCCCAATTAATGCGAAATATTGGGGTTCTACTGTATTACGGCTGACAATAGCACTGGTCAGCTCAATCAGAAACTAGGGGCTCGGCCCTTGAAGACGCTCGGCGCGGAATCTGAGTCGTATGGTATGTTAGTTTTAAGGCGGGTATGGGCTCGCCTCGACTCTAGGCGGCATCAATTGTAATCGATAAAAGAATCACTTTTTCCCACACAGTAATCTCTCGTGACATTGAATATTGATTCGCCATTAGTGTCTGCTGTCAAAGTTCTTTTCAGGTACAATGTTTTTGTGGATTCCTTGGTCCACAGCATTATAAGCATAAACTTGTGTCAATAATGAAGCTTCAGTGTAAGATTGAATTGATTACAAATTGTGTACAAACAAGAAGTTCCGTTCAAAACTAAACTTGCCTACTTTCTAGCATCTGGTCAATATTTTCATAATTAAATAAAAGGGCAAATTTTGTCCAACATACCCAGGGCTGCCGAGATCCAAGGCGGGCTCCTTATCAGTTTGGTCGTCGGGGTTTCCTTTCCCCATAAAACTTATAAAACTTACGCTACTCCTAGTCCAAACCGGGACCCCTCAAGAGACAGGCCCCTAGTTTCCGACTACGCTGGCATGGTCTGTCGTCGACTGTGAACTTACCTTTTTAACATTTTAAAGTTAATTTCTGAAAACATAATGTGCCTTTCTCGTCTGATGAAATAGATGTGTAAAAAATAAATAAACGAACTAAAAGAATAGTAGAACCTTTTTAAACAATGCAGTTAATATATTATTTTCCGCGAAAAAATTCTTCAATCGTTTTCAACAATCAAAAGAAGTAAAGTAGAAAACACATCAAAATGCTAATAATGTTAAGGTTTTTGTAACTGTTAAAATCTGAACGATAAGTTTTTAAAATCAAAATCTTTTTCATATATGTTCTTCATCAAGAGATTTTTCCAACAAAGTTTCTTTGAAATAAATCTGCCTTTTCGTTCGGGATTAATATTTACCTTAAATTTCTCCATAAACTCTAATGTTAAGTTTTTTTTTTTTTTTTTGACTGTTCAAAATTGAACGAGAAATTCGGGTGTTCAAGTCAAAAAGTGAAATGCGGGGGGGGGGGGGGGGTAAGGGGATGAGATCACCTGGCCACGATATTTCGAATAAAAAAATCCCAAGCCTAAAGGAGGCCCGAGATTTTTTTAAGGAGGTGTGAAATATATGTAGGGATGTAGAGTAAACAATATGGAGTGATCTGTGCCGGGCCCCAAAATTTCTTTTCGCACCCTTGCATGCTTGAACAAATTTTAAATTTGACCGTAGCACTGAATTTTCGCTGTATAGATTACACATTTCTATTTGTCCAGTTGCTGAGGACACTGGAGTTGTCTGTTGTTGATGCAACATAACATAATTCTTCAACAAGCACGTCATCAAGCAACTGAACCATTCGAGCGTGTCTGCTTTATGTCATCGCTTCTTTTATAGTACTTGATATCTTCAATAAGAAAAAGCTTTCAAACTATAATTTGCTGTCGGAATATTTTCTTTCACCTTCAGTGCCTCGACTGATGTCGAAAGATAATGTGATTGCTTCTGTAGCACGTAATAGGTCGATGTTCCATTTGAATGGCTTGCCATTTGTGATTATTTCATCATCAGTAATATAGAGAAATTGAAAACTTAGAGTGCCGCCAACCGGATTAAATTACTTTGCTAGCGTGTTGCTTTTGATATCCCAGAGGATTTTTTTAAGCATCGTATCGGTTTAAAGCAGGGGTTTTCAACCTCTTATGCTCTGCACCCCCCTTTTAATCGCGGATATGTGGTCACGCCCCCCTCCCCCTATATATGCTCAGTACAAAATGGTACAATCGGAATTTGAGGCTAAAGTTGCCAGGATGCCAGGATAGCTTGTGAAGCTGATTACCAAGTAGCATCACTACAGCGTGGTCCGGCCTGGGTAACACCATCGGTGGGGGGGGGGGGGGGATGCTCCCAGAGTGGATTTAAAAGTTCGTAAAAGTATACTTGAATTCTGAAAATGTCCCCCAATTTTTCTTCAATTATATTGAACTTAACAAATTTCAAAGAAAATGAAGCACATTTTTTTGGGGGGGAGGGGGAATGGTTGGTTACATATGCGTCTCGGTCAATTTTGCATGTAATGCATTTGTAATTTACACTTGCTAGCTAATTTAAACTTCCGGTTCACTGCAAAAGTAATGAGCTGATGTGTGCATCACATGACTTCCTTTTACTCCAATTTAATATCATTTTCTCATTATTGGCAGTTTTAATATGAGTCAATAGTTTACTCTCTAAATATCACCAACGATGGCCAAATTGAAACCAGATTTAAAAAAATAAATAAATAAAATAATCGCCAAGTTGGCGACCAAAAGACTGGCAATATATCGCCAAGTGTCCGCCAAATTATAACACCACGTGAGTTTACATCAAAATTAACAATGATTTCCCCCCAAAAAGGTGCAAAAGACCCCATTTGAAGCATACGAATGCAACCAAAAAGGAAGGTGCACA
Organism: Uloborus diversus; assembly: GCF_026930045.1. Lineage (NCBI taxonomy): Eukaryota > Metazoa > Arthropoda > Arachnida > Araneae > Uloboridae > Uloborus > Uloborus diversus. The sequence continues at coordinate 29,702,592 of NC_072735.1, forward strand.
ACTACACCCCACTAGGAGAACATGTACCAAATTTCAACTTTCTAGGACATTCCGTTCTTGAGTTATGCGACATACATACACACATACGTACATACAGACGTCACGAGAAAACTCGTTGTAATTAACTCGGGGATCGTCAAAATGGATATTTCGGGTGTCTCTACGTTCCTAGGCACATATCCACGTGTGGTCAGGTTGAAAAAAAAAAAAAAAAAAAAAAAAAAAAACTCAACATTCATTTGGGGGTGAGCAAAATGGAAATTAAGGCCGATTTTTGGGTGAAAATTTTTTCGCGAATACAATACTTCCTTTTTTCTAAAAGGAAGTAAAAATGAGTTGTTTCTGTAAAGGGAGTACGAACTTCATATTCACATAGACAGTCAAAGTTTTATTTATTTTTTTTTTTGGCGCGGAGGGGATGGGGGGAGGTGGAGAGGGACTCCCCAATGACACCCGTGTAGGAACGCCACTGAATATATTGCTGAACCAGAAGAACACGACGAAACTGTACATTTTTGAATAACTGAGTTTTAATGCTTAATGGAATCACAAAAGTTTTGCGATACCATTAAACATTAAGACTGAATTAGTCTAGAATTTACTGTTACGTCATTGTTCCACTGCAGCAGAAATGTATAAATGTAAGAGCTAAAGTTAGTCCAATTTATACCATACGAGGCGATGAAATCACCCTAATGAAGAATGTGTTATTGATTAAATAACGCTTCATTTCATTCATACTGAGTTACGTTTCTCTGTCTCATAACCTACTTACGGTCAAACATATTATGTTGATAAAATGTTTTAGAACTATATCAAGATTTTTAGAATTCTTTTAATTCTAACTAAAGTGAGAACACATCAATTTTCGAAAGAAAGTTCATAAAATGATTCTGGAACAGAGTACCCAAATGTTTGTTTAGAGAAGACGTTTGTGATACTTCTATATTCGTTCCCTGGTTTATTTTTGCTTTTCAAATTATCAACGTAACCTTCAACCTGTCGTCGTTACAGCACAAATGAAATGTTGAAAGCCTGCCAACAAGAGTTGGCAGTGTTACAGAAGAAATGGTCTCATTTTTCACTTTTTAAAATCAAACTTGTTTTCTGTCAGCGGAATTCTGTTATTTCTTTTCCATTGAAAAATAGTGAAAGGAGAAAATTTCAGTCGTTAACCCTACAACTTTTCTTACATAAGCTAGTTTTTTGCATCTATAAGTTCGTGAAATTAGAATATGAAGTAAATATATTTCGCTAGAACTGCAATCAGTGCGAGTCTCTAAGGAGGCAGAGTAAGCTGCTATATAAGCGGCAAATTTTTACTTTTTCGCTTTGTATGTGTTTCTCTATATGGGTGCATGCAGGCGCCTGTCATTTCACATTTTTTCCAGAGGGAGGGAGGCAAAGGGTGAAAATTCAATGCAAATTTTATAGGAAAACAATAAAAACCACACCCATTGACGTGTCAAAACGTTAGTTTTTCGAGAGGGGGATTTACCTCCTCTTCTGGCTAAAGGCCTGTCATTTAGGCACCCCTCTGACCTAAATGACCGACGTGGGTGCACGCACTTCCGTTTTTTTTTCCTTTTTTTTTTAACTTCAGGGGCAGTCTAAGAATGGGTAATTGATTGTTTAGACTTTCAGTGATTTCCTTTGTAAATTAGCCTTTTTTTCTTTCCTTTTTTTAAAATTGTTCTTTACATAGCTCAACCGTCGCTGAAAAAGCGCAAATGAAAACTTAAAAATGTTTCAAAGCTTTTTAAAGTGATTATTGTATATCTTTTATATAATAGCAAATTCACTGATCGAGTAACGCTCCTGACGTTATCAACAATGAAACTCGTGCTACGATATGATAATTTGATAATATTTTTTGGTAATGTTTGTCAAAATAAGCCTTGTCAAAATAAAGCATTTCTCTGCCGAGAAATGCTTTATTTTGACAAGGCTGAACTGGATCCGGTAACTGAACTGTTTTACTGATAAAACTGTCATTTTAGGAGAATGAAGAAACGAAAAAGTGGTCAACAATGAACGCTATATTCCGGAGTTTAGGGTCAGTCCACTGGAGTTAGGGTTAAAATTTCAACTATCAAAATATCATTAAACAGGCAATTGCTTCGTTTAAACGTAGAAACAATTTTCACCTGTCATACCTTGGCGGGCGACTTTCTAGTTTTAATATAAATACAAATTAAAAAAAGTCTTTGAATTAAAGAAAGTTTTCGCACCTGTTGCAAGTGTGACATAAATTCGAATACAAATAATTTGTAAATTATAGAAGGTGACTGAAAAGTCCTTGACACATTTTAAAAATTCATAGAAAGCAACACCCACAATGTGTACTAATTGGTATTTTTTAAGTACAAAACAATTTTTTTTTTTACGTATGTGGTACTTTGTATTCAGATACATACTGATTACTTATATTCAATTAGAGGCGTCCCTTGTGTCACGCGGTACTTGTACAACACGGTTTCTATATTACAAGGTAACAACTCTGCGATTGTTATAACACGGTTTCGATATTACGCGGTACGAAACTTGAATTTAATACTTCATGGTTTTGATATAACACGAGTGTTATCTTTAAAAAAGATGGAATTTCATTTTTTTCAAATACATTCTGTTAATATTTGATAATCTAATAAGTTTTTACTTTGTTTTTATGAAACTTGGTTTCGATATAACACCTTATGCATCCCTTGATTTACATTACTTCCAAGTCTTGTATAACACACGGTTTCGATGTAATACTAGGCTTGCCAGATTTTTGAAATGTTCAACCGGGACACCGGAATGTCCCCCCCCCCCCCCCCCGCGTCGCTAGTATTCAAAGGGGGTACTCGCTCCTGGCTGATTTTTGGAGTGTTTTATAGGACAGTTTATTCCCAATGCTATGAATAAATGCTTACTAATTATGAACCTAAAAATGGCATAAGTTAATAAACCTAGAATATTTCACTTCCGGGATGTAAACTTTTGAATTTTATTTCAGTTAGAAAAAACACTTTGAGTGAGGAATAAAAATGTAACAATATTTAGGCATACTTTTCGTATTATAAGAACTTTTTAGTCTTTTTTTTTTGTTTTAATCTTGTTGTAAAAATCTTCACACGCTAATCCGGTATTAGCTTTACAAGTCAGTGACACAAATTATTAATTCAATTAATTATTATTGGACCTTTTTGATCATTTGTAATCAAATTTATCTTTTCCGGGACGTGAAGTAAACCAGCCAGGATTTTGTTTAAAAACCGGGAGTGTCCCGGTCAAACTGGGACGCCTGGCAAGCCTATACATATAACACGAAACAAGGTTTCTATACAACACGATAGGGGAAGCTGCTGTACTCACGAACAAAATTTACTTTTCAATTTTTGATGTTCTCTGGGAATGGATAATCGATCGGAAAAATTTTCTGGCAGAATCTACAACTTATCATCTAATTTGGCAATTTTTGTCAGGTGAAAATCTCAAAACTTTCAACTTCAAAAATAAGTTCTTAAAAACCATCTTTTTTGTCCGTGGGCACAACACCCCGTTCACCCCGCGGACAGGTGCCTTTGTACCCATGGACATACAAAAAAAAAAAAAAATACATAAATTAGGTCTGAGGAACTCAATTATACTCAATACATTTTCATATTTTACATTGAAATACTTCAGACATCCATTGAAAATAATATTAAATAAAACTTCCAACAGAAATTAAAATTTAAAAATTAATCGAAGGTTTTTTCCCCTTTTTTTTAATTTTCTTTAATTTTTATCATCAGTGAACTCTTTAAAAAAGTTATTAGTCTTAAGAGAGTTAATGATGTTATGAGTAATTAATATGTTTTTAAACAAAAAACTAATTAGGTTCATGATATTATGGCTCTGAATAACCTCAACTTATATGCAAACTGAAACCTTTAACCAAAATTTACCCATTACAAAAAAAAAAAAAAAAAAAAAACTCAGTTTAGATTAAAACAACAAAAATCTTTTGAAAACAGGTGGGATTGACGGTCTGTAGATCCTACAACAGGTGGGGGTTACTTCAACACTATATCTTCAAGCCCTACTTCAAATTCATCATCATTGTTGAAAGCAAACTTCGGACTTTGATTACAAGGCACCATTTTGAGGTACTTCACATTGTAAGAAGACTCACGTGTGACCCAAGGAGACTAAAAATTGGCATCCGTGGGTACATATGGTTATGTGTCCTTGGGTACAGAGGTACGCCATTTTGGTTTTGCAAGCCAGTCACATCGACAGGACCACAGTTTTACAACATTGAAAATCAGAAACAAAACCTTCAAAATAAAGGGAATCATGATACCTGCAACAAAAATGAATAATACAATCCACGACGAATGAAAAAAAAAATTGCTCATGGTTTTTTACTTAGATCCTGCTAAAACCGAAAAAATGTGATAGAATCTTAAATGTTCGTTTGATGGCGTTGAAACTTCCTGGGGTACTGGAGAGGATCCCCACGGTACAGGTACCGTGGGGAGTACCTGCCCCACGGGCAGGTACAACCGTCCGTGGGTACAGCAGCTTCCCCTACATAACATATTGACATGATTTTTATTATGTGATTTTTACTATGCATGATTAATTAGCGTAAAAAATAAGTTAAAAAGTTATTTTAAAGAAAGTCTCGTATAATACGGTTTCGATGCTACACAGAACGAATTAACCGTGTTATACGAGGGACGCTTGGATACCAAAATTAAAAGTGCAAAGATATGCTTATAAATATCACACCCGTAACAATGGCATGAGCAATTTACGATCGGACAACTCCTGATTCTCGAGAAGTCTGCTCAGACAGGGTTCGAAGTTTTCGTTAAAAAAGCTGTCACGTAAAACAGTTCAATTAATAATTGTTTGTCCTAAGATGTCTTGGAATAAAACTCTACTTTTAGCTTGGACGGTAAATGGTTTAGCAAACTGTCTGTATCCTTAGGTGTATAAATTTTGAAAAGTATAAATTCAATATTCAGCGCTCACTTTTCTGTTTGTTAAACTTGAAATTCCATAGGCTTGTTTAATTTAAGGCTGTTTCCATGGTGATGTGTAAAAGCTATTCTTGTCACGTTCTTTCTTTGTTATAATCGTTTTCGCGTTTGTAGTTACAGCTTAACTAAATGTTCTGTACGTGATTGTCACATTTTCCCCACCCGTTTTTTTTTTTTTTTCTCTAGGATGTTGCCATAGAAATGAAATAACAAACCATGCATTTTGCACTGCCAAAAAATATTTTCCAGCTATCCATCCATGACTTTGTCTTGAAAATAGGAAATTATTTTATCCATCTTTTTTTCAAAATATTTTTTAAATGGCTGAACTGATTCAAGCTTTTGTCATTTAGTGAAAAATCTTTAATCTCCTTACTGGGGTCGTTTCCAAAATTTTAAAAGTATTTTTTTCTGAAAGAGCATGCTTAAAACATAGGATCTGACCATTTTTTGATAAATTTGTTTACGTTTAATATTTTTAAAAAAATACTTAAATCGGAGCGCTTTCATTTTTTACGGTTTCTGCCGATGACATCACAAATGATGAAATGCCATTCAGTGTTGCCATTCAAAGAGCAAAATATTTAATTCTCATCTTTATTTACGTATATTGGCAACGATATGGTTGATAGCAAGCGTAGAGCGCAATTTAAATTCGCTGCTTGTTTATCATAACGTGGAAACGTAGTAAAAAGATGGCGGCAAAGTGCATTATTTGTGACGTCATCAAGACCACGTCTTGTTTGAAAAATCGGACATTTTAAGAAAATAATAATTAAAAAAAAAACTGTTGGGAAAATGAAAGTATTTTCTGGGTCCATGTTTTTTTTTTTTTTTTGCTCATTCTATCCATTTCAATGACTAAAAGTAGTACTTTTGACTGCAGGAAACCACACCATTAACTGAATCTAATTTTAAACATTAAAATGTATATTTTTAAAAATGTAAATGATTTTTAATTTCATCCGGGATTTATTGCTTAGTATTCTCCATTAGTTTGCGTTTTCAAACTTCTGAAAATATTTCCACGCAATTGAGCTACTTAAGCCTTAATCTGAAAATAAATTTTCGAATTGGTTAAATTTGGCTTCTTTTCCAAAACTATATTTAATGCAAATATTTATTTTTCTTAAGAATTTCAACTCTCATACTTGTATAAATTGTCAGTTTCTACTTTAAAATAAATTTATTTCAACCTTCTATTATTCATTTGTTTACCTTTTAAATAATATTTGTAGTGCAGTTTGTTGACACGTAATATTTTTATATCTAATCATTTGTAAGAATAGTGAAACCGTTTTCACTTATATTTTTATTGCACGAAAAGAAAGTGCTTTGAACCCGTTTATTATTAATGATTCCATGAATCAATCTAATTTTTGCATTCTGAAGTGTGCGGGGAAATGCTTTTGAGATTTTAATAATAGCAACTTTTCTGTTTCTTACAAAAAAATAATAATAGGAATAATAATAAAAAATTATTTTTATTGTTATTTTTTTACGGTTTTAAAATATATGTTTTTTTTTTGTTTTTTTTCGATATAAGTGTTTTTATACGTATTTATATGCACTTTTTCTTTTTTACTCTTAGAGGAAGTATTGGGGGGGGGGGGGTAGTAAATCATTAGAATATAAATTAACAAATAAATTAATTGAAAAAAAAATAGATTTAAATTTTGAGTCATAAAATTTCTCTTTTCTATTAGACGTTGACGGAAAATTTTACATTTTTTTTTCTTTCATTTACACCTGATTGTTAAACATGCGTTACTTAACACAACTCTTATTTTAAAGATAAACCGTGCAACTCCGGGTAGTGCAGCTAGTATTGAATAAAAGTAGAAGCATGACAGTATTAGTCCGATGTTTTCAATCAATTTAATATATATTATATATTATACATAGGGGAGGGTGTCCCAAAGCGGATAGGTTTTTGAAGAACGCTCGAAAATTGTAGTTTTTGTATTTTTATCGCAACAATTTCGGTTTTATTTCCTAGCAGGGTTCTTGAACTTCAAAATAAAGTCATTTTTGTGTTATTTCAAACTCAATATTTATTAATTATCAAACTTTAGAAACATTTGAAAAACCCGCTTTGCCCTACCAGGGAGCCCAAAGCGGGTAAGCTGAACTAATTTTGATTTGGTACATTTGCCAATCAAATATGAAGTTTTAAATAATTAAAATAATTGACTAGCTACCTGCCATTATAATATATATATATATATATATATATATATATATATATATATATATATAACAGCTGTATTTATCCAATTGAAAGTCAGCACATTTGTTCATAAAACATAAATAAATAACTGATTAATAAATTAATAGACAAATTAATTGCCAAAATTGCCTAAAAAATAACCTTTTAAAGTTATACTTATCCTATTGAAACCGAAAATCTAATTCAGCACACGAGTCAAGAAACTATAAATAAATATATGATTAAATCCTGTATCCGCTTTGCCCGAAGGCACGCTTTTTATTTCAATAATTATAACCTTAAATTTAAAAAAAAAAAAAAAAAAAAAAAAAAAAAACGAAATGACCATCGTAGTTTGTAGGTGGATGGTATCAAAGTAACGTAATATTATTGACAGTTAAAAAAATAAGCTTGTCTTCGACTAATCAGAAGTTACAAAACTTCATTTTAAAAAAAATGTATATTTTTTTTTCTTCTAAATTTTAAGCCCTGTTGTGCTATGCCGCTTCATTACTGCTTCGCTGGGACTGAATAAAACTCGGGGGTGTTCATATAAAACACGACATACGTATGCATCGCCACTAACACACTATACGGGGGCATACGAAGGCCTACCAGCTTTGAGCGACCTACCCTTGAGCCACCCTCCCCTATGTATGCTAATATTAAGACTCTGATGCCTCAATAACTATAATTTACAAATTATTTGCATTCGATAAAATAAATTTTGAACTTAAGGGACACAAACGCCCCATGGTCTCTAAAGTCTGAGCGTTAAAAGTATTTCCATAAAACTACTTTTTATTCATCGTTGTTATCTGTCGTTCGCGTGCTCGATGAAAGTGTGGAATCTCATTTGTTTTTAAAAGCTAATAAGACTTTTTTTTCTCGCAAAACGGTGCAACCTGACCACTCGGGAATTTAGTTTTTAAGTTTTCATTTAATAAAAAGCCTCGCACTTGAATTGCATGGCAATAGAAACCAGATGCTTTAAATAACAATCTCTAAAATAGAATTTTAAACTATCTTCGGAGAAGGACATAAGATCATGTTCCTCTTAAAAGAATCGATAAACCTGCCTCTTTCTTTTACTCTCTTGTATGGGTTTTTTATATCTCGGTTCTCACTTGATGGTCTTGATTCGTTATGGCATTTTATAGATTACATTACCTCCACTTGGAAATTTCTTCTTCCTCGGCTTCGACGCGAGACGCGGAGCAGCCACGGAAGGAACCATTCTCCTCCGTCACCATAGCAACGGCAGGCATCCCAGAAGGTGCTGCATCGTAACCTTCATTCCAGTAAGCATCCCACAGAAAAGGAGCGTATAGTTACTCCAATGTTTTGATCCTCTTTGTTTTGAGTTCATCGTCGCGTCGCTTGAAGTGTCCATGATTATGTTGTGCTTCCTTTTTTTAAAAAATGTTCTTTCCACGTTGGTCCTCTTTTCAATGTTTTCGAGTTTTTTTTTTTGGTGTCCTCATGTTTTCATTTTCTTTTTCCTGCAATTATTGTCGCTGTTAATGGTTGGAACAATGTTTTACAACATTTTTCTATTGAGTTTAACTTTTCAAGAATTAATTTTCTTTCTTATCCATTTTGTGTCTTTTGAAACATTTTTCGATCCCTTCAATTCTTGATGTGAATCCTGTTGTATGCCTATGCTCTAATATTCAAAAGACTTACCTAAATGAAATGGAAGTTACAGACAGTGATGGGGGGGGGGGCGAGGCGGGGGGAACTGTAGAAAGGGTTTTTTTTTTCGTTGGTCCTCTTTTTTTCTGAAAGAATGGAAAAGTGGATTTTTTGAATGAATTAAAATGTTGTCAATAGTTATATTTCCTTATAAAACTTAAAGTGCTAAATATTCAAAAATATATGCAGTCTAAAATAATTTTCTTCTTGGAAATAGCGCAAAACGTATACCATTAAAAAAGCCTTTCTGGCTTCTAACTGCCTGTAGATTCCTGAGTTTCAAACACCTCAAATTAGTCAAATCAAAATTCAACTGTTAATTTTGGTTGGGTGTGATTTTTTATAAAATGTTGTTTTTTTTTTTTTTTTTTTTTTTTTTTTTTTTGCAGTTTCTTTTTTTCTTTTTCTTTTCTTTCTTTCTTTCTTTCTTTTTTTGTAAATTGAGGGATTTTAACAAGGAAGTTATTTTTCTTTTTCTATAAAAATTTTGACACATGCACTTACAAATACAAAAGCACACACACACACACACACACACACACATATATATATATATATATATATATATATATATATATATATATATATATATATATATATATATATATATATATATATATATATCTTAGGGTGGTCCTTATTTATATGCGAAATTTTTTTTTCAGAATTCAACAAGTGACGCCCCCTAGTTTTGTGACACTAGAATAAAATGTAATCGGTGTAAAATTTGAACTCGATCGATCAATAATAACACGTGCCCCTAGGACGTTGAACTTTAACACTTTTATATGATTTTCCCTCAAATCTTCGAGTTTTTACTTCAGACCCCGTACATCGTTCCTCCTATGTTTGCAAAATATTTTTACAGCGAGGTAGCACTAAAATTAATCTTTTTAATTATTTCATATCGTCTAAAGATTTTACATTGAATAAGAATGAAATAGTGCTTTAGAAACTTTAGATTAATCGTACGCTTTTCTCAATGTACCTCAATCGTGTGCTTTTTTTTCCGATAGTCTTGAACTGTCTGTAAAATATTAAATTGCTTTTGTGACTCATATTTGGTAAATTGATTGTGAAATTCTTCGATTAATTGTGCTCCTCTTTCAGTTGTATCATTCACAACTTTCAGCATTTTAACGATATCTCTTCTCTTTAAATAGCTTAGTTCATTTTGCCATGAATTAGGATCAAATAGGAAAACATCTTTTGGTGTTGTAACTTATCAAACAGTTTTATTGACTTGTAATTGATTCTATAAAGAAGAAGATCTTTACTAAGAAAGTATTCCAAATCATCTACTGTTATCTGAAATTTTTTATACAGTCATCAGACACGTCTTCCTATTGAGCAAGCATTTTTTTTCTTTTTTTTGAAGTGGTTTTTTCCTATCTTCAAAGTTAATTCCTTCATCCAATACGGACAAAGCTACTAGTTCATTCCCTAAGTACCATAAGTGATTTATGAATTTTTCAATCACTGCTTCTGCTGCATGTTTGTCATCATTTTGTACGCTGCAGGTTTTTTGGACACTAGAATTTATATTAATTTAAAAGGCCTATTTGCTGCGAAAAACTATATCTTCATCCAACATTTAACTGTAAAACAGCATTTACGGGCATTCTCCTCATGTAAGGTCAATTTAAATTGTTTCCTAAATATATAAATATTCAAACAATAAATTCCTTTTGCCACCCATCTGGCTCACAGATAAGCTCCAGGTTTCCGAAAACATATCCTGAAGGAGGGAGGACTTCACCAAGAAATATTATTACAGTTATGAAAATTCTCTGTAATATTTCTTAATTCCTCTTTCTACGAACAATCATATGTCATCAAATTATTCTTTTAGAATTGGTATATTTTTAAGTGGTATGTGTATGTGTACGTTTTGAATTTTGAAGCACTTAAATAATGGAACATCGAGTCTAGAACTAAGAAAGACAAGAACTTCTTTAAAGACACTCTGCAGTACGATTTCAAGTGCATGATGATAGCAATACAAATGCAATATATCACCGTTCAGCTTTTGCTCTAAAAAATTACATGCACAATTTATATGGCCGGTATTGTAAGCCGCTGTATAAAACACTACAGATTGAACAGTTAGCAATAAAGGGCAATCATCTAAGATATCATATACAACTGAAGAAATATCTCAGAAATTCTGAGTAGCTGTTCAACATTTGGATCTGAAGCTATCATGATAAGTCTATCGGCGTGTTTTTCCAGTTACATCAGGATGTAGCTTTGTATCCCATGGAAGAACTAAAAAATCTAAATTTGAAATCATGAAATCTGATTTTACCTCTCGAAGGTTTTATTTTGCTCTCTTAAGGGATGTACGATTGATCATAAGGTTATTTGGATTTAAATTTACTGCATCTACATAGGCTGTTAAGAAATGAGCAGCATCTTTGTCCCTAATATGGCATTTGTCTAACATTGATGAAATGCGAGCAGATATCAATAATTGTCAAGCTCTTTTGCGTTGTGGTAACCAGATATAGAAAAAAGGTTCAACAGGTTAGGATAGATACCCATTTCGGTTTCTAAATGTTAAGAATTGCAAGAGGAATTTGATGATAATAAAGGACTATGTACTGAAATAGAAGACAGTTTAAAGTATAGATTTTTAATTTACTCCGATCTGGATTTTTTTAAAATTTATATTTTAGATATGGAAAATAGAGTTTATTTTTATGGTTGGGTAATCGAGGAATTTTCAAAATTTAAATTATAAGAATGCATAAACATTTAAGTATATAACTAAAGAACAGCGAATTAAAATATAATTGTCATTACTTATATTTATAGCATGGAAACCTAGTGACCCAATTTGCCACACCTATTACATACACAGAAAATTTTCTAAATCAACACCCCCAAAGCCTGGAGGAGGCAATTTGTTGTCGTCAAAAATCATTCATTTAAGGCCTAGGTCATTAATTAATGGCCTTTAGAATCCCTTGTGTCCATCTTGGTGGAAAGAAATGTTCCCCTACCGCTTGGTTTGAAACGAGCGCGAATAGCGGTATGCCTGTCCCAAGGCCATTGGTGTACATGTACCTTATGTAATATGTAAAATTTTACAGAATGAAAGTGAGATAGCGGTTGGTCTGGAAGTAGCAACATCTATTGAGGTTCAAAATTACTTTAAATATGAAACCTAGGAATATTTTTGCATAAAAGTGAGAAAATCCGCAATTTTTTCATCGAAACTCAAAAAAGGGGGCCCTAGGGGCACGTGTTAATATTCATGGATTGACTTAAAATTTTGCATGGATCATTTATTTGTATAATGGAACAAATTGAGGGGGCGTCGTGTAAAATATCTACAACTTCAAAAATAAGGACCACCCTAATATATATATATATATATATATATATATATATATATATATATATATATATAATATACATGCACACACATTACATGAAAAGTATTTAAATTTAACTTGAGCATTTCCAGAATGAGTTGATGTCATTGATATTATTTTGTTCTATGTATACATTCACAAATTTAGTGACAAAAGTAGCATATAGTATTTTGGTGTACATGGAAATCAAATTACCCTACAGTTTGCATTATCAAAGTTAGTGTTTTTATATGGGATAATGAACATAAAAGGTTTTTTTTTTATTTATTTATTTATTTTTAAAGCATTGTAATGTACAATTATAAATTTTCAAGTTCATTATTTTGTTCAAGAAGTTTCCATATTTTCAATTTTTTCCAAGTGGAAATAAACTTCTCTGGGGGGGGGGGGGGAAACTCCCCCCTCCCCGAAATTTCCAGTTTAATCCGACCGCTCTCATCTCTTGTCAGAGATTTAATTTTTAATCTCTATTGGGAACAAAACGTTAACTAAGGATTGACGTGCTTTTAGCGGGTAGATTTAAATTTCTAAACCAATGAAGATTTTTCGAGCACCAAGAAATTTTAAAGACAACACTACTTTCAATGTTGTACACACTACAGTATAAAATTTAGATCAAAAGGTTTCTTTGTTAATAATCTTTGAATTCATGCTATGTTGTAGTGGTATTGTATCAACGTGGGGCGAGATATAAAATTCCTCGCCTTGGCCGACAGAAAACATTGAAACTGCCTTGGTTACATCCAACATTTTAATTTTGGCACCAACGATGGTGCCTTTAAAAATAGGTCACTGGGATCACCCAAAAATATTTTTATTCGGAAAATTTTGTTTAACAATTCGGCAATTTTGGAAACGTAATTGCAATATTTAGATACCCGAATGTTTTTTTTTTTTTTCATCAGATGTACCTATGTGTGCATACTCGTATTCAGTGATGTTCCCATCAAATTTTCTGAGGATATACTCCCAGTAATCAGTTATGCAGAATGTGTGTGTGCGATCATATACATAATATATTATAATATGAAAATTTTTGAATCTTGAGGGTATACGCTATATGTCTAAGAAATGTTCGAGAGTATATGGCGTATACCCTATGGGAACACCACTGCTCATATTTTACCATTCGGGAAAACTTGAAGTTCCATTCGGCAAATTGAAATTATCCCCCCTTTTAAAATTTTAATTCGGGACGACACTGGTTGGCACTTACACCCCTTTGCTTCCCACTGCTTCATAAAGTAGGACATTTGAAGCAGTGAGAAGCAAAGAGATGTAAGTGGCAAAATTAAGAATTTGAAGATAATCAGTACACGTGGTAGGTGAACCTCTCCTCTGTCTTGGGGCAAGAGGTGGTACTTGTAGCCCTGGTAGTTGCTGCAATACAGCATGATTTAGAAAAAAAAATTCAATGAAAGCCTACCTGGACGTCATCTTTAAACGCGTTTTACTCGAAACTTGAAAATGTCCACTTACATCCCTTTGTAGTTTCTCACTGCCTCATTTGTACACCTGGCCTACTCCAGTAACTCGCAAGAAAGATTTAAGTGGATCGTTCCTGTGTGCCATCAAATGAACTCATGAAACTAAAAGGTTACATTGTGAGCTGACGCGGATACAGTGTACAGATGATTAACACCTATTAAATAATCCCTTTTTTTGTTAGAAATTATAATTGAACAAGCATGATATGACGCTTAATTAAGCTTTTTGAGTCGATTCATGATGAGAAAAACTCGTATGTTCCAATAATGACTGCTCATCTGCTGAATATCATTAATGATTTTTTTTTTTTTTTAATTCAAAGTTCAAACACAGCACGTTCTATTCCCGAGCAAGTATTAGAACAGTGGAATTGTCGATTCCGAGGTCATACATCAAAAAGCAAAGGAAAGGAAAAAAAAAAGAAGTTGCCTTGAGCGGATTAAGATGAGGCCTTTTCACGCTTTCCTGAACTCCAAGGCCGGTTTTTACCGTTTTCAAGGTATACAGTTTTAAGATGTGCGTGCATCTCTTGCAGACACTTACTCGCCCGTTGCCTTTGGTATTGCGCTTTTTTTATCATTATGTTTTTGTTTCAGCTCTAAACTTTTCCGCGCGTAATGGCTTTTTCGAGAGAAAATGCTGTTATTTAACGCTCTGGCATTTTGGGTTTGAAGGGTAATGGTGTAAAAGGACATAGTAAAATATGAGGGAAATAATGACCTATGGTTTTGGTTGACCTAGTCGAAACTGTTCCCTCGTAAGGAAGCTATATTTTCGGTTCCTTCATTATTTTGAACAATTGATATCATTTCAATTTATTTTACCAATTATACTTCGCTGAACATCTTAATTAACTGCAATAATTGTTGCAGCAACCATATAAATTTTTTTTTCGTTTACTTTTTCTTGAACTGATTATTTTTGTTGCTTTCTTTTGCCAGAGCCACCGAGAGCCAAGGCGGGCCTTTTAATAGTTTGATCACCGGGCCCCCTTAACCCCTAAAACATGCCAAATTTATACTACTACGATTCCGAGACAGGCCCGCTGAAAGGACAAGACCCTAGTTTCCAACTAGGCTGACATTGCCTCTAGTCAGCCCTGTCTTTTGCTTTGAATACTAAGAGAATGAATCTTAACTTTTAGTTAGTAACAACTAGTAGTTCAGTGAACAGTAGAGGATTTACTTTTGATGTATTTACACTTCAATGGTCTTTTTACAAAGGAAAAGGGACTTTCAATAGCATTCGTTTGCATTTCTACCTGCAGTTGACTAATATCCCTTTTGAATGTTGCACCTGATAAGGAGTAAGTCTGAAAGTCCACCTGCAACAACCCGCTTTTTTTAAACATCTTTAAAGAGTTTTCTTTTTCCAGTTTTCAAGTACCTGCAGTGAGTTGGCTTTTTGGTCGATGTAAACGGGCTCTAAGAGAAATTAGTGATTCCAAAATAATGAAGTGTGATAGCTAATACTATCGTTGCTCCAGAATATCGTCTTGCAGCAAACAAAACGTATTTTAATTTTACCTGAAAGGCTTTGGAAAGGAATTTCCTTGTTCGCGTGATCAAAAGCTCCAGTTTGTTCGCAATTTCAATAAACTATAGGGGGCACCGCAACCACTGTCTAATGGCGGATGAAAAAGGTAAAACAAACAAATGCCGTAACTTATAACCTGCTTTGACGCTTAGTTAATGGCTGTAATTTTTCATCATGTTTGTAGGAAGCTTTCTTTTTTATTCTTCTGAAATTACATTACCCCATAAACTGTCTGAAGCCTGTAATTTACCCCAAAGAAAACATGTGGAATGGACTGTTTTACCTTTTTCTTTAGTATTGTTTATCACCGCAAGGTAGAGTATTCGAGCTCTGGAGTTGCGAATTGGCCACGTGGAAGTTAATTTAACTTCGTTACTCAAGGGTAAACAGTGGATTCTTATTTTCACGAAAAACTCTATTTTGCATCTTTAATTTAAACGAATTTTTTTTAAATCTCGTATTTACAAGGAAAATTTAATTTAATATTTATAGAATTGTGTTTTATGCTGCGCCTTTTGTTTTTTGTTTGTTTGGTTGTTTTTCCCCGGTTTTAAAATCTCTTCCTTTTATTTTCTTTTTCTTTCAACTTCGACAACTTGTTCCCAAAGTTCTTTTTTAAAGCTTTTATTGTACCAGCTCTGTTATAGTGTTAGTTTGGGTGAGAAAAGTTTTTCAATCGTTGCAAAATGCGAAAATGATGAACAGCAACTATAAAGTTAACTATTAATAAAGTTAAGAAATAAGTGTCAAGGCTGAATGAACTCAAGCAAACATACGACTGTTGGTTTTCGACTTTTGAAACTTTGTAAATAATCCATCAGTTTATTTTCCACTAGCGGTACAAGCACGGCTTTGCTTGTAATAGAAAATTGAAAGGTCATTTGGTTCGCCTGTATATTTACAAATAATGGATTATGAATTTCTCGCCAATTTGCTATGTTAATTTAGTCGCCCATGTCACGATTTCGCGTTATGATAATTTGGTAATTTACTCGTTCACGTTTATGACAGTTTGCTGGGAAAATGTTCTTAAAATTGGAATAGAAAAGGAACAAAATCGAATTTTCGAAAAATCGCTTCGAGGTGCACATCTCCATGCTACAAATTAACTCTGTGCCCAATTTCGAGAAAATCGGCCAAATGGTTTAGGCGCTGTGCGCGTCACGGAGAGACATCCCGACAGAGATCCGGACAGATATCCCGACAAACTTTGAGCTTTATTATTAGGAAAGATAAAGATTCCCCGAAACTGTACCCATCAACACAATCCCGACATCACATCGTATTTTATTATCCTACATTGCTGAATAATACAGAAACTGTTCCTGTTAGAAGCCTTTGCGTGTCACATTCCATAGGTGGTCATAATGAAACTTCCTTTTGCTGTATTATTAAAATAACCTAGAATTTGATTATATCTATGCACATTGTGAGAGGCCTCGATGAAAAGAACGGCTCTTCAGATATGATTTTTCCCATAATCCGTTCCGAAAAGAACTGTAATATTGGGATTCGAGATTGTGATTCCTCGCTGTCTAGAGATTGAATTCGGGATATTATCTGATAAAACCTGCATTATTAATGGCTGCGTTTTTTATTCCATTGACTTATAATTAATGACAGATAATTAAAGGGGAAAAGTATTTCAATACTTTGAAACATTTAAATTTTAATATTGTAGTGATAAAACGTAAAAGCAAACATCATAATCTTTTCGTGGTTTAAATAAAACTAGCTGCGTCGCTCGGCTTTGTACTGTATGCCTCGAAAATAAAAGATGTGTCAAGTAACGCGTGTTTAACTCTCAGGCTTGGAAAAAAAAAAAAAAATCAGTAAAATTTTGCTGCAGAATGCGGAAAAATAACCAAACAATAAACATTTCCCTCGATTACAGGAAAAGCATTTGAAACAAAAGTTTACTTGAATTTTACTTGTTCATATTCGAGAAAAAAATGGCATCAGATCTTTCGTCTCAATGATTTTCTTCACGCTATAAATTTTAATAAAGGGGCGGTAACTTACTGAATACACTGAATAATAATTTGAATGGAGGAAAGCCTTCGAAAAATAGGGATTTTATGTCAAAATCTAAGGATTATAATTAATAGTTTTTAATTGATATCTCTGTTAATTATTATCGGAGTATAATGTTAAAACACGACCAGTGACGGGAATTCGGGTGGGGGGGGGGAGACAAGGGGGAAACCGCCCCCCCCCCACTTTTTATGGTTCATTTGTTTTATAACAAATAACGCTCTACGCTTGCTATCAACCATATCGTTGCCAATACACATGAGTAAAGATGCGAATTAAATATTTTGCTCTGTGAATGGCAACACAGAATGGCGTTTCACCATTTGTGATGTCATCGGACAGAAGCGTAAACATTGAAAGCGCGCCGATTTAAGGATTTTTTTTTTAAATATTAAACTTAAACAAATTATTTAAAAAATAGTCATCCTATGTTTTTAAGCATGCTCTTTCAGAAAAAAATACTTTTAAAATTTTGGAAACGATCCCATTATTGGTTTTACTTTGTATATCTGTTTACGAAACATTATTTAGCACAACAGTAACTTTCAGTTTATGTATTCTTTGTTTAGATATTAGTAAATCTATTGTTTAACTATAATGTAAGTCTAATTCATGTCGAAGTATTTCTTTGGGGAAATTTATTGTGTACATATATCATTAACATCTTAAGAAAAACATGAGTTAAGCTGTTACCACTTTGCATCTATTACCACTCATATGCTCTAAAAACCAGGCTTTGCAAAAGTTTTCGCTTTTTTTTTCCTTCATTTTTTTGCTGCCACGGAAAATCCTATGGCTTTTAGTTTTTTTTTTACCCCACCCCCCCATCCCAATCGCCGTCTCTGAACACGACTGAAACACGGTAGTACTCGACCGAGCATCTAAGTGGCCGAATAGTCGGTTCTCGACTACTCTGCTAAATTGCATTTCGATACTAGGGACGACCGATGGGAAGTCATGGAGGTCACTGTGACCTCCCAAAATAGTCCTTATTCGGCAAATGTTGTCTGACGATTCGGCAAAATTATCAGCATTCGGCGAAATTTGGAGCTCCTTTCGGCAAAACTTTAATCATTCGGCAAAATTTCGAACTCCTTTTGCAAATTAAGAATTTTTGCTCCCCCAAAAACTCAAGTTCGGAGCGCCCTTGCTCAATACAGCAGTATTTAGAACCAAGGGCGCCCATATAGGAGGTAAGGGGGGGCTCGAGCCCCCCGCCCCTCTTTGGAAATTAGAACTAGTACTTTTTTCTTTGCAAAAATATAAAAATATTTCTTCTCCAGCCATTAATGAATAAATAATTAAAAATGTCAAATTTTAATGACTCGAATCTGTCCTGAAATCTGCCTCCAGGGGAAAATATCCTGCTAAACCATGGTTAAAAGCTCTGAGCCCCCCTTACAATTTTGCATATGGGAGCCAATATTTAGAACCCAAATGCTCAAATTCTTTTAACCCTTTTGACTGAGAGCAGTTTTGGATGAACCGCAGCCTGTCTGTGGTAGTCAAATAATTTATAGTTGCTTTATTTATATGTCCAGCAAAAAGCATTTCCTTTCCCCATTCTTGCAAGTGGAAGGATCTTGACATCTTGCTCAAATTGAAGCGGATGATTCATCCTCTTTTCAGATGCAGTGAGGGAAGAAGGGAAAAAGAGGAGAGAGAGAGAGAGAGAGAGAAGAGCAAGGTCACTCAAAACACGTCGACTCGTACCAAACCAGACGAACCACTTTGAATGTTAGTTCTCATCGGTTCATGCCTGGAAAAATTACTAAACTATAATTCCGAAAACAGAAGGAAAACTTCTACTGTAGTTTAAAAACCAAAAGAACTTGTTCAAATTTTCACAGTTCAGAATAAACCTTGCAATGGTGGGGAACTGGCACAACGAAGTGGCCGGGGGGGGGGGGGGACAGCCGCCAGGGAGACTTTGTTTTAGCATTCTTCTCAATACACTAGTTTTTACACACGTAAGTAGTTTTAATTAAAAAAAAATAATAAAATCTCTACTAATAATAAAGCTGAAAGTCTCTCTGTCTGGATCTCTGTGACGCGCATAGCGCCTAAACCGTTCGACCGATTTTCACGAAATTTGGCACATAATTAGTTTGTAGCATGGGGGTGTGCACCTCCAAGCGATTTTTCTAAAATTCGATTTTGTTCTTTTTCTATTCCAATTAAAAAAAAATTTACCCTGCAAATGATCATAACGTGGAAGAGTAAATTACGAAAATATCAACGTGGAACTGTAATATGGGCGAGCAAGTGAAAACATAGCAAATTGGCGAGAAATTCATCATCATTATTTTTGTAATTCATCATCATTATTTGTAAATATACAGGCGAACCATAAATGACCTTTTAATTTTCTACTACGGGCAAAGCCGTGCGGGTACCGCGCTAGTAAAAAAAAGAAAACCTTCAGAAGGTAATAATTCTGGCTGCACTGGTGGAGAAAGATTTTAATTCTGTTCATTTTTCACGTTGGTTATTTTTTCATGCTAAATATCAGGCACAGAAGATTAAAAAAGATATTGTTGAAAATAAGACATGGAAAAGTGCGAGGTTATGATTTTACATGAGAAAATCCTTTCGAATTAGAGCTAAAACTGCCATAATTTAATTCTGACTAAGTTGGAAACTTCAAACAAATTTCATCTTAAGCAGAAAAATCCGCTGATTTGATTGTTAGTACAATTTTGAATGTAGGAATATGTTTTCATCATTAAATTTGCAATGAATTGTTAATTGCCATTTTAATTAGTATCTCCGTTATTTGCAACCCTATAAAAATGAGGCAAGAATAAATGAACTTCTTGGAAAATCCTGAATTTTTTGATACCTGGCTTAATTACTAATCCAGGCCGTTCTCCTGAAAATGCACACATACATATGCAATATCAATGAGCTGCGCTGCTTATCCCACAATTTCTAAAAAATTGCTGAATAAATAGAAGTGCATGAACTGAACTCATGAGCTCCCACGCAAATTAAGCCCTGATTATAAATAAAGATGATAGCTATGATAAAATTTTTAAATCACTGAGAATTGAAGCACTCAGTAAAGATTTAGCTTAAGATATTAAATAACTAACTGACATATAGATTGAATTTCAAAACACGATTTAGATCAAAATAACAGCAATAATTTTGGAAAAAATTAAAAAATTTATATAGAATGTAATTTTTTTATTTTTTTTAAAAAATCAAATTGTCTTTTTGAGCGAAAGATGATGAATAATGAAGCAACTCAAAGAAGTTAGCTACTTTATTCTGAAGGTAAAGGTATTGTTTTAAATGATCCATGCTTTGCCTTTGAGACAAATCTCGGTTTCCGTTTTTTTCCCCATTCATTTCATATCGTTATATTTTCCCTTTTTGGTTTAAAACTACTAAAAGTCATGTTACAATAATTCATCTCCGTTGTCATTAAAAGGAAACGTTTTAAGACTTTATACACTTTAAAGAATGAAATAGGTATAGGTTTTATGAAATTATAGTGCTATGAGAAAGTAAGTAACATGTAGATAAATATAGATATTGTAAATATAATGTAAATTGGTCCAGAACCAGTAATGGAACCATAAAAAACATGCAAAATTAAGTAATACAAAGCGTCATCATTGTTTCCCAAGCGTGACAGTTTAAATTTTGGGAAGTCAATTAAATTGTAGTTTTTTTTTTCAGCAATCACGATTGCTTATTGTTCTCACTTGATAGCTTTGATGTCCTTTGATTTTATTTTCCCACCGCCTCCCTCTGCAGCATCACCGTCGACCGGTCCTCACGATGCTGCTCCTATAGCGAAAGCCGTCTCCAGGTTGCATCCATGTCCTACACACACGCGCACGCACACACATACACACACAAACACATACACACACATACACAAACATACACAAACACACACAACTACCCACACATTCATGCCTGCACATAGACACAAACACATATGCCTACACACACATACACATACACACATACCCCCCCCACACACATTCATATACACAACTACCCACACACTTATGCCAGCACACAGACACAAACAAACATGCCTACATACACATACCCCCCACACACAAACACACACGCCTACACACACTCGTGATTGCGAAAAACATAACTTGAATTCAAGATGTCAAAATTCAAATTATTTTATTAATTTTTTTTTTAGTTTTAAATTTTAGGAGCTTTGTTGCGTTTGCATTTTTTGAGTTGAGGAAATTTTGCTTCTTCTTTTGGGCAGATTTCAAACCCTAGTGGCTTTATGTTGCATTGTTGCATGATCAACGAAAATAAAGCGATAGAATTAAGCAAAAACGAACAAAATAAACAAAGAAATTATTTTTTACAAAAAATAAATCAAATGAGATGTTTTCAAATTTTCAATAATTTTGCGGGAAAAAAACTTGCCAAGCAATGCGTGACGCAATACTTATGATCGAACTTGGCGACAATGTGGCTCCAAGTTTTGCCGGCAACCTGTGTGAAAACTTCAACCGGTGAATCACCTCAGTTGCCATCATTTTCACTTTTGCGTGATGTCAGGACGTGACGTCACGTTAGTGTCATGGTTACGCGTCCCTGCAGTCAGCTGGAGTTTTTAGCGATTATTTCCATCCGTTTCTAAGTACCCTAGCCCCACAGTTCCTAATAGATGTTCAGAATACCACAATGATTTGTCTACACGCTAACTTCTTTGCCGTGAATTGGATTGGTGCCGTTTAATTTGCTGCTTGCATATGGTGTTCCATTGTGCAAAGCATGCAACTGTCAAAACGGCTGTATTTTTGAGCAGGGCATGTTATACTCTACGTTTTTTTTCTTTAGGTATGTGTGCAAGATTGTTTCAAGATCTGTTTTATATTTTCTTAAATTAATCTTTTTAATTTTGATTTGTTGTATTTAGTTTCTTTAAGAAGGGTTTTTTTGGTACCATTTTTAAAAGTGTACATAATGTTGCGCTCCTCTGTTAACAATTTAGTGTTTTCTTTATAAAGTAGCTGAAAGAAATGTTTTTTTCCCCCTTTTTTAAATGCATTCATGTAATGTTAACTTTTGTGTAAAAAATTTTGAATAAACTTTAATGGAGTGTGTTTTTAAAGTTGATTTAAAAAGTGTTTGGAAGAGGGGAGAGGGAGGGATTGCCCATGAGGGGAGTTGCATTTGGCACAGACTGCACCATCAATTATTTTTAGGGGGCAGGCACTGAACTATGTATCTGCATGAATGACTAAAGGGCCCACGGCCCAATCTTGTGTGAGCAATCCAGTGGGTGGTAAGGGATCCTGGTGATGTTTTGCAGGGGGAACAAAGATTTTAGATGCAGGCCTGGGGCGGGGGGGGGGGGGGGAGAATTTAAGAGAACTTCAGATCTCATTTGAGGGAAGGCGCCGTTTTGGGGGGATGGGGGGGGGGATTCCACCGCATTTGAGTGAAGGTGTGCCATCACTCCTTTGGGAAATGGAAATGGGTGCCCCTGTTAAAGAACAGATAATTTTTTTTAACATTTACTTTATTTATCCATATTCTAGGTATCAATAAACCAGCTATTTGATGTGATAAAAAATTTTGTTCTAGTACGCTATTTGTTAAGATTAACTTTTGTGGCTCTTTCTATGCATTTTGAAATAATTTAATCTTAGCATCAGATAAAGATTCCCACTTAGATTATGATTCCAGGCTTAGAAGGCTAAAAATGTACAGTCTTGAGCAAAGAAGAGACCGAGGGGACATGATTCAGCTGTTTAAATTTATTCAAACGAAAGATGTTACGGGGCTAAATTTTAGCACTGAAAACAGGACAAGGGGTCATTGTTTTAAGCTATTTAAATCTCAGGCTAACATGGATATTAGGAAAAATTATTATTTTAGCAGGGTAGTGGAACCTTGGAACAGCTTACCGGAAGAGGTGGTAATGAGCAAAGGAGTAGACAGTTTTAAGAAGGCTATTGATCTTCACTGGGGATTGTAAATTGACTAGGACCAGTCTAGCTGGGCCCAGAGCCTGTTGCTGGTCGTCACTTTTGTATTTGTATTAAAAAGTTTTTAAAACTCTGCGATAGATTGAATTATTTTGAATGACAGATTATTCTATGATTGCTATGACTTCAGCGTTCGACATATTCATTCTTGTTGTAAGTTCTTAATCAGTTTTAGAAAGCTATCTGATGTATTTGTATAAAATGCAATATTTAATGTAATTAATATTATAGTTACAATATTATGTTGTACAAAGTCTCCCTCCCCTAAAAAAACAGATTCCTGCCCATAAAAAAAGAAAAGATCCCTAAAATCACCCCTAAAAATTGTAATGGACTATGCTGCCATGGGAAGGCAAAGAGCAGTGTCTGCAGAAATGAGGTTTTGAGATATTTGAAGAAGTGCATTTTGGATTCCATACTACTAATAATAGTGAAATATTTTAATTTGACTTTTTGTTCATGTTTTATTTTCAGCTGAAACCAAACAAACACGCTTGAGTGCGATAGATGATTAAAAATGCAAAAAAGAAAGAAGAATTAAAAATTTGCAGTTACCGCGTTTTACTTTCCCATGGCAGTATGCCATGACTAGGACCCTATTTAATGGATTAGTTTTTAGGGTTCAAACCTCCTCCAGAAGTTTTAAAAACAGTTGTAAAAAAATGCTTTCTGTTATGTTTTTTCTGAAATTTTTTATCATAATTTTATTTATTTTTTCAATTTCATTTCAAAAGTGAAATTATTATTGCTGAAGAATTGTACAAACTCAGTGCTTTATTTGTGGCATTTATTTTTTGTTGTTGTTATTGTGAACAGCCTTTCTACAAAACAATATTCTAGTCTGTTTTTCACAAGAAGACACTTGACTCCTCACTTGTCACGTGATGATTCTATGTCACTGTTTTCGACAGAAGGTATATTCAGATCATAGCATTTTGTTGTAAAGGCAGCAGTTTTTAAAATGTAAGAATAACTAAAATGGCAACAAAGAAGTGATATAAAGGACACTAACACTTTTTTGCACATTAAAATGCATGCCCCAATTAAGGCTGTTTATCTCTCCTTTAGAAGCGCGTAGATTGCATACCGATCACCTCCGCGTAAAATAGAACTCGGCATTCGAGGAGGGGTGGTGAAGTGCCTTCTTGTGAAAAACGAACAATACAATGTTTTCCTTCCAATTTTGAAAACTCGACGCTGTTAAAAACCTCAAAATTCTTTACATTTGTAAGTGCCAAACTGTATTTTTTGACATGTTTTCCAACCCTCAAAATCGATGAATTTAGGAAGCATTACTTCAAACGTTTGTATAACAGTACACGCATCTATTCTTTTGAGTTATTAAGAATACACATAGCAGGGGTGCCCACAGGAAGGAATTATGGCGAGGGATTTTTTAATTTTTATTTATGTATTTATTTAATTTGTTTTTAATTTAAAATATTTCTCTTATTTTATTTTTATTTTATTTTAATTTCATTTCATTTATTTCATTTTGTTTGTATGTGTTTGTGTGTATGTTATTAGTGTAGCACAGAACTTTTCAAAGAAAAAAACAACAATAATAAATAAATATTTAAAAAACAATGAATAAAATAAAAAATAGGGCTAAAAATAAAAAGAACAAAAATGTTGAGAAAAAGGGGTGGGGGGGGGGGGAGTATTTGCGCCATTGAACTTGGGGGGATGGGCACTTCTGATACATAGGATATTTAACAGGTGGGAAGTTACATATTGTACACACATCAGATTTCTTTCCTTCATTTAATAGATGCATTATTTTTTTACATTTGTTAGTGTTAATGTCCTTAAGACAGCACTTCTTCATTTAAATTACCTATAGTAACAAAATTGGAATATACAAATGAAGTCAAGTTTTATTGATCATATAAATTTCACAAGAAAAGTGTTTGGTAAAACCCTGTCTGAAGCAAATCTGATTATGTCCCTGGCCATGGTGTTAGATTTAAATGTAATGATGTGCATGAAAAAGGTAAAAAAAGCTCTGTACTAAAAATATACGAAAAATAAACAACCATCATAAATAAAGGACAAACTGTTGAGAAAATGCTGCTTTTCCACTCTAAAAATGATAGTATATTATAACTATTTGTAGTTACCAATACTTTGTTTTCTATGTTGTAAATGTATTTTTAGCTTTATGATAAATTTATAGAATTAAAATTTTTTTTCCAGGTTAATGAAACCTAATTGAAAAAAAAATGTTGCCAAGTCCGAAGCATTTTTTAATTGCCATACTACTTCTGGCCATATTCAAATGTTCTCTGTCAGCTCATTCCAGCAAGTCATATGGATCAGTGGATTCATCTACTGTTTCACCAACTACTCCTCATCCCATAAAAACAAAGTTAAAGCAACTGAAAGAAATGGAAGAATCTGCATTGATGGGCTGGTATGACATGGTGAACAACTTTTTGGTGCTAATTAAACCAGATCAAAAAACATTAGGTATTATTCCATTTTTGTTTTAAGTTTTAGTTATACAGTACAACCTCGATATCTTAAATCTCTCGGCATGGGGAAAAATTTCGTGATATCAAGTTATCAAGGGATTTTAAAAAATACACTAGTAAGTCTCACATTTACACATGGGTACGCTATATGCATTTATATATGTACTATGGGACCACTTCGAATTACGATCAATAAAGTAGTTTTCAATATTTCACTAGATTTGAAATTTTCTAATTGTCGAAAGTGCGCAAGATGAGATTTTGAAATGAACAACAATTTCAACTTGGTTTTTTCACCTAAAAATTTAAAAATTCTAATTTTATCTTTAACCAGTAACCTTCATTCGAAAAGTTCTCAGCAGCCATTTTGTAGGAGTTAAAAAAGCTGAATGATGAAAATGAGGAACACATTTTTCGTTTTCGCTTGAAAACTGATGGCCGAAAAATTGAACCCCTTTCCTCAAAGTGGACAACATGTTTGAGAGAAATGCACAAAGATTTTAAACTCGGAGGATAACACTGCACCCCCTTCATGCCAACACTCCCCTATTATCTTGCCCAAATCCCCTATTCACAAAATTTCCAAGAAAAGGGATGAAAAACGTTAAGCAATTGTCTCTGGAACTGGTTTTACTACAAAAATAGCCGGAGAAAAACGACAATTGAAACTTGCTTCTGTGCAAAAATTTCGACACATCAAGGGTTTCGAAAAATAAATTTCGAGATAACTATGAAAAATACATACGGGTTTTTATAGAAAATGCTGGGGAAAATTTTTGTTTCGGGACATCAAGGGTTTCGAGATAAGGAGGTTCGAGATTTCAAGCTTTGACTGTAGTATAATGCTTCACAACTAACCATATTATTTACATCAAAAAAAAAAAAAAGCCTTAAAAGCTAAACTACCAATTCTATCTAGTTTCAGAATTTGTTGAACCTTTTTTGTTTGAAAACTTTCATATATGATGCCATGAATAATTTTGATCTCGAGTTTTCAGTAAGTGGTTATGAAGAAGGATAGTTGTTTACTGAAAACTTGCATGTTTGTTTCAGTAGGTCAAAAGGTTTTATGTGTATAAAACTTTTATGCAACTGCTGCTCACAAAATGATAATTTACTTAAATCAAAATAAAATATTTAAGAAAATCAATGTGAATAGTTCTTTAAATTGACTATTTTGAAACATTGGTGATGTCACAGTGTGGGTCACACAGGTGGGGTTTTGGGGGTTAAGTTCATCCCAGAACTACCTGAAAAGACATCTGTTGGCATGAGTCTGAAGGGGGCCGGAGATTTTTAAAATGAAGGATGAAATGTGTAGGGACGCAGGAAAAAGTCATTTGTGTGGAGCCCCAAAACTTCTGGGCATGCCCTTGTTTGTGATGAGCACCCCTTACTGGTTTAAGTGAGCTAGAACTTTAGAACTACTGAACTACTAGGCCCCTATAGTGGAGGAGCCGACACATCAGCCATCTTGGAGCAAACTTGATCCAGTGCTTCATAGCGATAGCATTGCTGCTGATGTTTACATTTCTCTAGCATGCGTTAAATTGAGTCAAATGGGTTGTTGTTCGGCTGTAAATTGTGCAAACAGCTCCAAAAAAGGATTTCAGCTCTTCAGATTTCCAGCAGATGCAGAAAGAAAAAAAGAAATGGATAATTAATAGCCCGCAAAGTGACTGGCAGCCTGGAAACGACGCAAACTGTTTCAAAAATTTTGCCAGCGTTCACCTTCGCCCTCTGACTCTTTCGTTCCCTGTTTGGCGAATGATTGCCAATAAAGGTAGCTTTTCCTGTTGCATGCTTGCTCCCAAACGGCAGATTTGTCAACCTCTCCAGTTATACTGGTTCTACTAGAACTGTCTTACTAAAGGATCATGGTCACTCAACACTTCCCAGCTCTGCACAAGTCCCTTTTAGGGAAATCAAGTGTTTTGTTTAAAAATTAAGCTGATAACAGTAAACTACCAACCTCTCACAATATTTCCATGTCTGAGGGGGAAAAAAAGGTAATTCACCTGACTAAGGTAAGCCAACCACAACGAAAGATCAAAACAATAATTAGTTGCATTTGATAAAGCGACCCTACTGCTATCTTCATTTTGACTTATATGTACTTTGCAAGAGTTATTACAGTAGAATACCTCTATAACACCGACCTGTATAACGCAATTCACTATAAACCGTACAACTTTTCAGAAGTAAACAATAAGTTTTTAAGTTTAAAAAATCCTTCTGTTTTGCCTTGCAAACATAAAAATTGTTAGGAAAATTAAATTTTGAAACAGTTTTTCATCTTTTCATCTTAATTCGAAGCTTTTAAATGAAAATTAGCATCCACAGTATAAGAAAAATACCAGATGGTTCTTGAAAATGCTGCTGTTATGCAAACCATGAAGCTAGCAAAAGTGCAGGATATTTCACTTTCTTGTAATAAAGAAACATATTTATTTGTGAATGACTCATTGTATAATTAGTGCTTTAATACTCACTACAGATAAAACTCATTCTGAAGTGCTAATATATAGATATATTTTGAATATTAGTTTAAAAATTTGTGAAATGGCCTATATAAGGCCAAAACCTGTATAATGCAAAAACTCTGATCCCAAGGTGTGCGTTGTAATGGTCTTCTACTGTAATAACTTTTTAAATAAAATAAATATTTCTCTTCGAAAGAATTTGATATTCTTCTCTTGGCTTTAGAACTTTTGTATAGCGGTTTCGGAAGAAAGATTATATGGTCTAGCTCTTATGTTCATTCATGCAAGGCTGTGGTGAGGTCAAAAAAAGTAGGAGGATGTGCGGCTCTTTAATTATTTTACATTTTGTAAAGGCAGATTGGGGGTTCAGCCTCTGGTTTAAGAGGGAATCAGTACTAGATCTATGTAAGTAAACCCAACATGAACCTAATCTTCAGTATAATTTTGATTCACAAAAGGGGGGAAGGGCATAAATATTTCGAATTCATTAAAAAAAAAGCATTTTGAATGGCCTTTACAAATGTTTCAGGAAGGAGTGGTTCAAAAGCACCCTTCCTTCCATTTTTCAGAATTGAAATTTTGAAAAGCAAATGTTATTTCTGATTATGTTAGGGAGAGAGGGTTCGGGCACCCTCTCCTGAAAATTGAAGAAGGTTTTTTTTTTTTAAAAAAAAAAGCTTATTTAATGTATGAATAAGTGAGAAAATTTCATGGAAAAAATAGGATTTTTGACCTTAGTGAAACAAAAACATAAAAATTAATCTTGGGGAAGGAGGAAACATACAAGCAGCTTTTGTTCCTGCGGATATATGGTTTGGAGGTTATCCTTATTCACAGGAAATAAGATTTTTTCTTTTACTGTATTCCTTCTTTTCTTCTACTAACTGGTGGTTACCTAGCATCACCTCAAATATTTTGGGGGGTTCTCGACTGTCATACAGTGTTCCATTGATTATGTTGTGCAATTGTTATAACAGGAAAAAATAAATATGACCACTGTTGTACCTGTTTCTCATGTTTCGGGTTGTCAGCGACATTTGTCTATCAGCGACTTTATAAATTAAAAAAAAGTTTGTGCTTAAAAACATCCAGACTTTCTTAGGAGTCCATTATTGCAAAGTGCTCTTCTTTAGCTTAATTTCTTTAAAGTTTAAATGAGTTTTTACAGAGTTTTGAAGTTTCAATCAACTTTTTGCTCACCCTGTATTTGAGTTCTATGAAATTTAAATAGCTGACTGCAGTTAATAGAATGCAGAAACTGTGAAAAGTTTGGGTACTTGGACAACATCTGAATTTTGCTTTTGGCAAAAGAAAAAAAAATAAAATAGTATTTTTTGGATTAAAATTAAATAGAATAGTCGGAATAAGGTATTACGTGTTTGAAAATCGCAAGCTTTAATTTATCATCGATTTGTAATGAAACTGAACAATGGTAAATGTAGCTTTTCAGAATGTTTCTCATGTTCATTTTTAAAAATGAATTGTTAACTGTTGAAGGACCATGCACAAATTTTGTTTAATTCTTATAAATGCATTTCTACTGTGAGCCTATTTACTTTTTAATTAATTGTCTAGTTTTTTTTTTTTTTTTTTCATAATTTCAATTTTCTAGGTTCTTTTTAGCATTAGTTGTTGGAAGTTTTATATTTTGTTGAAAATCAGATTAACATTAACTGTGAACTGTGAATAAGAATATTTTTGTGTAGCTATTAACTTGCTGTTACGTAATTTCTTAAAAGGTGATAAATCATTTCCTTTTCAGACTATGTCATAGATTTTATCAGTGGAAAGCATGAACTTGATCCCCAAGAAACTGTTTTTAAGGTTTGTTTTTGGCATCTACTTTCATTTCCATTTGATTGCTCAATGATACACCTTGCAAATAATATTTGCGATGATATAATAATAAAAATGTTGGTGATTTTGCAAACTGAAAATTTCTCAAATTTTATGTGCATATTTTTATGTAGATTCAAAAATTTTATGTGAATAAAATTTCTCAAATTTTATGTGCAGAGGTTGATTATACATAAAAAGTTGAAATATTTCGCAAGGCTCATATTTTCACGGTTACAACAGGAAATTTAATACACCTGAAAGCAAGGGGTTTTGTGGTATTAATGGTTTAAAAAAAACAACATTTATTGCATGCATCTGCTTTTCGTATTATGAGCGCATAATCTTGTCTTGATTTTTCTTTGAAAATGGATAATTTGGGTTTTAAAAAATGTCTTTTTTCCGGTTTTGTAACTATAATATTACTGAAGTGAATCGCATAGGCGATTTTTAATGATTAACTAGCTGCGTTGCCCAGCTTTGCATGGTCCAACTTGAAAGTAAAAGTAATGCCAAGTGACGCGTGTTCAACAATCAGGCTTGAACAAACAAAAAAAAAAAAATTCGGTAAAATTTTACGACAGATTGCGGAAAAAATGACCGAAAAGGGAACATTTTAAATTCCCTGATTACAGGAAAAGCCTTAAAACAAAAGCCAGAATTTTATTTCTTGACATTCAAGAAAAAAAATGGCACCACATCTTAGTTCTCAATGATTTTCTTCATGCTACAAATTTAAAAAAAAAAGCATTGTTGTGGAAAGTTGAGATGAAGCACTGAATAATAATTTGAATGGAGTATCATAATTTGAATGGAGTTTTTAATTGAAATCTCCGCTAATTAATATAGGAGAATTCTGTTTAAACAGCCAAACATAAAGATGGGGAAAAATACGAATCTATCAATACCTGGTTCGATGGTCAGTTAGTTAACTAGCGGTTGGGAGAAGTAACATAGAAGAATACATAGATACATACATAGGTGCATATGTTCAGTTTTTAATTATATAAGATTAATCTTTTATTACATTGATTATATTTGCATATTCTGTATAGATATTTTTCAGTCTTTAATAAGGCAGTTTTAATTAACTGCAGCTTTCTGTAATTAAATTCAATCAATGAAAGATACAGATTTTAAAAATGTTCTCATGCATAGTTTAAAAAATTTAATCTGTTTTGTAAAATTAATTATTGTTATTATATACATATATATATTTTTTTAGATTGCAAAAATGAATTACATTTTTCTGACAATGATTATCATCGGCATCGTTTATGTGTGTGTTATGCTGATTTCTGGAATCTTTTTCCTTTGTTGTCGTTTCTGTGGTCGTTGTGGTGCTAAGGATAGTCAACGCCAAAGAAGAAGTGATAATTGTTGGAGGACCATGCACAAATTTTGTTTAATTCTTATGATTGCATTTCTAGTGTAAGCCATTTTGTACTTCTTAATTTTTGTAATACTACCTGCTACTTTTTTGTTTTTTTATTTATTTACTTTTTTTTTTTTGCTCTGTGAAGTTTTAGTTTTGTAATTTCCTTTCTAAAATGAAATAATTTTATAGTTCATATTTTTCAATATGTGCCATTTATTTTCAGTGTTCCTATTACATGTATGTCAATTATCAACGAACATATGAAAAATTCTTCTCCAGCTGTCAAAGGCAATGCTACTGAAGTTTTGGATATATTGAGCAAATTTGCAAATGATACTGATGAAGTATGCAATGTTTCTTTCATAGAATTTTATAATAAAAAAGAGCACATATTTATATTAGAGATCTTTCTTCCTGCCTTTCTCTGAATATTTGTTAAAATCCAGCTACAAGTTACTTTAAAAATTAATAAATGCATGTGTTCAGAATTTTTAGATAATGGCCAGTAACTCTCATGAAATTGGATGTAATGAAATGAGATACTTCATGTATATATCAAAGATATGTTTGGATTTGGCAGTGTTGATAGGCTATCTCATTATTCCTAAAAAGTTCAATCACGAATGAAATCCTTATATAGTATGCCTAATAATGTAATATATACTAAAAATCAAACAAAAAAGGGATTTATCAGCTTGCAAAATTAGCATTTTAAACTAATTAAAAGATTTACATTTAAAACAATTGTTAAAAGAATATCAGTGGGCCATTGGTGTATGATATTATTTCTGTCTCCCTCAATTTTTTAAAATATTATCTTGCTGCATCTCATGGCTTGAAAAGTGAATAAAACTAATGGTTTAAAAGAACAAATGGGTTAATGTTTGTCTATAAATTCAAACTAGTCTTTTCAACTGAACACCGTTTTACCTAGGGCATGCTGTTGTAGGCATAAACCCATAGTATATTTAGGTATGCCCCCTCCCTCCCCCCTGTAAAATCTAAATTTTTAGCTGCATAATCATTGAACTATTGACTAACAAAAGTAGTTTTTAGTTGCATATACAGTGAAGCCCATTTAATAGAATAGCAAATTTTCCACAAAAAATTATTCTAATAAGCAGGATATTCCATTAAATAGGATTTAATATAATAGATATCAACAGTTTGGTACATTGAAAATGTATTACATTAAGTGGGACATTCTTTAAGTGCTATTCTAATAAGTGGGCTTGACTGCATATTTTGAGTTTCCCATTTCAAGCATCATATATAATTTTCAGCTTACTTTCAATGTCCACTCATAAGTGAATATTTAATGCTAATTTGGTTATGAACAAAATTCAAATAATAATACAATGACAGCACAGAAATACTTATATTATGTGGACTAAAAGCTGTGTTATTGCAATTTGATTTATTCATTTTAGTTTTAAAAGTCAAATCATGATTTTAAATTTTTTATGCAATTTACAGGAAGACTATAGTATTAGCAAATTTCATAGAATGAAATTGCTGTCAAATCTTCATAAATTTAGTTTAATTCCACATGGTTCTTGGGTGTTGTGCTTATTAATTTAAAAAAAAAAAAATCTGAGAAATTTATACTTTTGTGCTATGCAAAGAATTTATTTGTATATGCGTGCCAATACAAAATTTTCTTTTAATATTTTATAGGATGTTGATAGGATTTCTAAACAACCTTTTACCAATAACATGCAGAATTTTGACAGTAAGTTCCAATTAATTTAACTGTGCTACATCATCTGTTAAATTTTTTTGAATACTTGTAATGATTTTTATGATTTACTGTTTTAGATTTTAAGCAGCACTTTGTGGAATTAGTGCATGAAAACATCACTAACTCAATTGATCATGAAAAATTAGAAGAAATAAAGAACATAGTGTCATGTGAGTTCATTTATTATTTTAAATCAATGATGCCATGCCTATGGGTGAGGGCAGGGGGTGAGATGACACAAAAAGCTCCATTGACAGTTTTAAAGGTTGTTGTTTAAATGGGTCTTACATCTCTTTTGTTTGGGAGAGAAGGCTGTACCATCTATCGTGTGAGCATGGGCACCCCCATTTTAGTAGTACAACAAGTTAGCTTGCTTCAGTGCTTAAAATTGTTGTTGAAGCATTTTAAAACTTTCAGAATGTAAAGTGCACAAGTTTGAAACGTTCAAAAGTTTTATAAAAACTTGTTTTTGTGTCTAGTCATGAAGTGAAGCAAATGGCATAAGCAAAAATATAAATAAAAAAGCTTATGACCTGTTTTTATCTTTCCAGGGGTGCTGACTGTTGAAGATCAGCATGCTGCCATAGTGAATGCTTCTGTCTTATCAAAAGCAGTGAGAGATTTGAAAAACAGAATAGCTTTCATTAGGGAACAAACTCAGAAGTTGCCTAATTGCACTGATTCAAAGAGGAAACTGTGCCAACTGAAGTTTAAACAATTGCCTCTAGAAAATATTAATGTTGATGAAGCTTATGTAAGTTTTTGATTTTCTTTTTATTTTAAAGTATTTTGTTATGCAATCTTGAAAATAAAAAGTGCTAAAATTATTGAATACATCTATATAATAAAGGGTGTTTTTTTTCAGTGGTATAAAACTTTAAGTTGGCAACACAGTTTGATATGTGTGCCATTTTGATAGCTGTCACTTGTTTTGTGTTTAGTCAACGTTTCCTAAATACTAAATGCCTATCGCATTTTACCTCGCTTTTAACATCGAGCAAAATGATCCCCAGTAAACACAATTTCGGTCTTCTTGCTACTGCCATCTATCGATGGTTGAAAGCATTAAAAATTAAAGGCGAAGAACACAATTGGTTAACTTCTAAATTTAAATTTTAAAAATTAACAATTTGATTTGAATTGTTTGGATCCATAGTCATAGGAACGCTATCCATGTATTACCACCAGGTAGCGTTGTTTGTGTACAGGCGGAGGATCACTTTCAGAAGCAAAGATGATAGGCATTTAGTATTTAGGAAATATGAAAATTTATGAAGCTGAAGGGTATACGCTATATGTCTAAAAAAAATGTTTGAGAGTATACGGTGTATATGGAGTATGCACTATGGGAACACCACTGGTTATCAGGTCTTAATTTCCACCAAAACAAGTGCAGAAGCCCTATAGTCCCCACAACTTTTTTTTGAATGCTGAAGTAGCCTGCAATTCGCTTCCAATGTTAAAATTAGGAATAATTGACAAGAAGTTCTGTAGCTCAGTTCCTGTGAGGCTTGGTTGTTATGTGATGATTACCTCAGCTCACTCTGAATCTTATTGCTGAAAACTGATATCTGATTATGCCTAGCCTTGCAATGGGAGAGAGGAAATATAATATAATTTACAGGTTTTGTGAAAACCTGCAAATTAATATATTATGCCAACTGCTCCAGCTTTTTGATAACGTAGCAGTTACTGCCCATTCTATAGTTCATATTGTTCAATTTCTCATATCTATATAATTTTCAATTTACATTGTTAATATTCTTTTTAACAAGTTTTAAACATTTTTTATGAAAAATAATGATGAGAAAAAGGAAAATACAAGCAGCAATTTAATAGAAAAAGTTAAAAGGTTGAAATCAGCAGTAGAGGAATCAATAAATATGGTCAAAGGGAAGATCTTTAGTCAGGCGAGATAATACAGAAATGGGGAATTCTAATACTCTAAGACAGTAGTGCCCAACATGGGGCCCACAAAACTAATCCATGAGACCCACTGCTACGTTCAATGTCAGGAATCTAGCACTAGGTTCTGGAATTTCTGAACTTATTAATTTATATACATTTGAGAATGTGCAAATAAGTAAACAAGTACATATGAATGAGAAGATTTATTCAGTATTGATTTTAATATAAAATAAATATCTGGTTTAGAAACACGAACTTATTAAAAAATGTGACTTTACTTTAAAGAACCAAAATATTTTCAAGTTACGTAGATGATTAAATGCCATGTTGACCTGAAAAGACAACCTTTGAAGCAAATTTATTGCAGCTTAGTAATGACTCATTCAACCTTCGTCCCATGCGTTATCATTATGTCTGTTTATAAAAAAAAAAGATATTTAAGCGTCATTATATTCTGTTCACTGTACTTTTTTTTTTAATTTATATGAAGACAAATAGGAATAGTTTTGTTTTTTAGGTGTACACTGATATTTTTTCAATCACAGTAAGTGCTTTGATGAGGTTGTGGCATTTAGGTTAAAATTCTTCTAATGCTCATTTCCAAAATTTGGCAAGTTTGAATTTAAATAGTACTGTTCTCTTTATATAAGAAGGTCATGAAAATTTTTATGAAGTCATGAAAAAGTCTTGAAAAAAGTTGTGGATTTTTTTCATCCGAATCAAGTTTTTTTTTTTTTTTTTTGGGGGGGGGGGGAGGTTCTGCAATATTGAGGAGGATGCCCCCTTGCCCTTGGAGGAGGGGCACTCCTGCTGACTGTTATATGTCTCTTAAAATTTTTCTTAACTTCTTATGAATGTTTGTATGACCTTTAATAAGAGTTTAAAAGTATTATTTTATAATGGCATTATGTGATATTTACCTCATCTCACTCTGAAACTTACTGCTGAAAGTATCTATCTGATTATACCTGGCTTTGCAGTGCAAAAGAAAAGAGTTCATTTTTTTTTATTGTTACCAAGTTTTTATTTCTACCAAAAGAAGGGCAACAGCCCTATAGTTCTCACAACTTATATTTATGCGTTAATAGCCTAACTTTCACTTTTAATGTTAAAATTTTAGTAAAATTGAAATGAAGTGCAGAGCTCTGTTTCCCTGAGCTCATATGAAAATTCAGTCCTGGTTTGTTATGTAAATGATAGTTCTTTCTTAATACTAGAATTCAGAGGTGCCTGCCTTGGGGGGGGGGGGGGGGGGGGGGGGAATGGCGCAAACTGTGGCACTAATTTTTTTATGGAGTGTTGTTTTGAGGGATATATTTCACTTTTTTTGGAGGGATTCTTTGTAATATTTAGGGGGTGCACTTTTGCTCTTTGAGGCATGGGCACCTCTGTAGAATGAGGATGGTCTTCATATGCCTAGAACCTGAGAAGAAATGTGCATTGTACCCTAGGAAATGTTATATTTTTGTAAAAATCATTCTAAAATAAAAGTATTGAAAAAGTACATTTTATTTAAAGGATGCAGAAATTTGAACATGTAATGAAAAATTTAAAAAAAGTTTAAAATGCCCTTAAAAACCAACTCTGTTTCAGTTGCATTTCAGAAACTAGTGGTTATTGTTCCCTGTTATGTACCAGAATATTATAAATGCTTCAACTGCTTGCAATGATATGTTCCAAGAGACACTTTTTAGTTTCCGCTGTGTTTCAGCATCAATAAAGTATTTTTCTTTATTTTTTTCTCAAAGGGGTCAAAATTACCGCTCCCGTAGTTCCAGTGTTAAGTCTAGCACTGTAAGTGTGTGGAAGCATGTATTAAATTCAATTAATTCGTGATGTGATGAGACGCTATATTCGTCATTGTTACATTTTTGCTTTCAGAATGTAAAAAATTTCGTATGAAAACATACATTTGAGAGGAAAAAGTCTATAAATTTGGTGATCTTAATTTACTAGGGCCAGATAAACAAGGCTTTCTGTAATTCTAACAGTTGCTTGTCCTAAGCCTCGATAAAGTGCAAAGGAAGCTTGCACTTTCA
This sequence comes from Uloborus diversus, assembly GCF_026930045.1. Taxonomy (NCBI): domain Eukaryota; kingdom Metazoa; phylum Arthropoda; class Arachnida; order Araneae; family Uloboridae; genus Uloborus; species Uloborus diversus. The sequence goes on from NC_072735.1 coordinate 29,739,792, forward strand.
GTTGTTTTTGTTGATGTACCCATTCATTGCTTGATAAATTTGTTTAAAAGATAACATATATTATGTTAAATGCACAAATGCTAAAAAATATATTCAAGCATTTTAATGCTGTTTGAAGCATCCCTGAAATTTCTTGTCCACTTATCAAAACATTTGTTTATCAAAACTAAGACCAGCCCCCTTAGGTTTGAATAATCTGCTCTAAAGGGTACATAATGTGTCTAAAGAAAAAGCATTTTTTATCCTCTATATGAGTATACAGTACTTTTCATGTGTTGATGAATTTATATAAGTTTATGCAATTTTAATGATACCAATTTAAAAAAGAATAAGAAAAGCAAAAATTGGTATGAAAAACTTAGTATTTAATAACTTAAAATTTCTAATTTAAATTGTAGGTGAATGTCCAAAGTGAATTCCAGAAGTTATTAAAGCAGAATTTTGAAGAATTGAAAAGTGTTATCGATAAGGTTTGTTATTACATTTGAAAATAATATATATGTGTTATGCATTGGGTATTAATTGAGGCAGTGAAAAGCAAAAAGGTGTAAGTGGACATGTTTAAGTTTTGAGTAAAACACTTTTAAAGTACTGGTCCTGGGTAGTCTTTCATTGAAAAGTTTTTCTAAATCATGCTAGTATATAGCAGTGCCTACCAGGTCTATTAGTACTGTCTCCTGCCCCAAAACAGAGGCTCATCTCCCATTTGTACTGGTTATCTCCAAATTTTTAATTTTGCCACTTACATCCTTTTGCTTCTCACTGCCTCATTATTTATGGATAGTGATGTAAAATACCCGGGTATTTATTTTTAGGGGTAAATACCCAGGGTATATACCCGGGTATTCATTTCAAATCTTTATATTCAACTAAAATACTTTTCTGTATGTATTCCACTATGTATATATATAACCAACCATATACAAAACAATACATTTTTGCCCAAAAATTGTATTTTGATTACATATTTAAAGAATTATTGTGTGAAACAACGATCTAATATGATATTCACATTAAATGTGTTAGATATTCCTAATCAATGTTGATAGCCAAATTTCAGATATAAAAAGCCATTCTACAAAAAGTAAAAAGCTTAACAGGTTACAAATAAAAGCAAACATAAATTTTTTAAAGTCCTAGTCTTTTATAACACAGTAATATGTCCCTGCATGACATGAGCACTTAAAATTCGCAAAGCCACTTCTACTATAGTACTGGTTCTACGTACACTTCTTCAATATAACAAAGGATTCATACTCTCTAATCCTTCCCACAATATTTTCCTTCCCCATATCCCAGTCTTTTCCCTATAATGAACAAGTTCCGTCTTCAGTTGAACACTGTCTAATTTCATATGCTTCCCAACTTGATAGATAAATGTTAAACCATAGAGCAGATCAGTTGGTTTCAGATCCCCCGCCTTGCATCATTGGATCCAAAATATCTGCAGCAAGATGAATTGGATCCCAATGCCAAATTCTTTCCTTTCTTTAAACTTATTCAAAATTTCTCTTTCTTTATTTTTTTTTTGCAAAGGGGACATGGGAAGCTGTTCCAGTAATACATTCTCTAATTTGTTGAACTGCCTATTGACCAAATGTATTTGCGGATCATTTGACTCCAGAGATAAAGTCAACTTCAATATTGGTTCTAAAATATGAATCATTTTATCAATACGAAGTCAAAAAACTTCATCATCTAGGAGCCTCTTCTTTGATGCACTGGACAACTGGGATTCACTGACTGCTAGATTTTGAAGTACAAACTTGTTACTTTTTAAACTTTGGAAACAGTACCAATAACTGCCCCATCTGGTTTTTACTGGAAGTTTTAAAGAAGTAGCAGATTTCGCCACCTCTTGTTTTGAATTTTGACGAACATTGCTTGTAATACAGGGCTTCATTTTATGATTTTCACAATTTCAATTGTATGTGACAGAAAATTGTGAAGTGATTTACACTGCAATTTTTTTTTGCTTATTAATGTGAAAACTGTTTCCATATTTGCAACGTTATCACTTAAACAGCAATAAAATAAATAAATAGCATCATAGTGTCTTAATAACTTCTCAGTTTATTCTTCCAAACATCCCTCATGCTCATTTTTTTTTTTTTTTTCATTTTGGATATAGCTAACCTAGATTGTTATTTTGAAATCCTGAAGTTCACCATTAAATTGCTTATACTTCTCCAATTATAACATTTAAAAGAAAGATTTTTCGGTTTATGATACGTTTCTTTCATAATTTCATCAAATCTTTCAATAAAAAATATTATAAACTGTGTAACACATATGTATGAATCGGTTTTACCAATTATTTCATATTTAGATTAAAAGAAAAAAAATCGCATTCACTTTTTGCATTTTTTGTAAAATACCCAGTCATTGGATATTTACCCAGGCCTTGGGTAAATACCCAAAAAATATTTACCTACCCGCTGGGTATTTACCCGATCCACATCACTATTTACGGATTTTCTTTGGTTGTAAGAACGATTTATATTGAAAAGTGTAAATTAAGAAGTTTAATTAATCAGTAAGCTGTTAATGCTTACAATATCACTTTGATTCTTGTGCACATTTCGTTGGTTTTTTAAATTAAGATTTTCATAAGTTTAACATACAAAGCTTATAAGATTTGGCACTTACAATCCCTTTGCTTCTCACTTTCTCATTTATGAATTATTTCTTTTTAAGTCTATTTTTAATACCATTCATTTGTTATCTACAATAAAATTCAATAAGTCAAAGTTGCAGGGAAAGTAAAGATTTGAGTTATCAAAAACAAAAACAAAACTGTAGAATAAACTAAAATACTACCACTGAATCTCATTAAATTTATCATTTAAACAAAAGTTGATAGAATAATGTATCAAGAAGATTTTATATATATATACTCAGGGCTGCCAAGTGCTACAAAAAAAAAAAAAGTAATTTCTATAAATTACAGCCTTGAACTGCGTGTTGTGAAAATATGTCAAAATTATGGGATTTTCTTTATTTTTTTTTGCAATCCCAGAAAAAAATCACTTAAATAGTCTTGTTCTGTGCATAGTAAAGTTCCAAATTTCTGCTTGAAAATAAACAATGAATTTATTATAATAAATGATAAAAAAAAGAACTTAAATATTTTTTTTTTCAAAATAAAGTGAAACTTGTTTAATTGTAAATTTAAACATAAATTATTCATTATTTCTGTAACATTTGTTATTAAATGTGCCATTTTGCCACCCCCCCCCCCTCTATTATTCTGTTTCAAACTCAATGGTTAAGGGAGGTGATCACTTAATGAAGATATCTTGAAATGAAAATTTGCCCTTGAAATATGAGTGACGATCATGTTTTTTTTTTTTTTTGTAAATCCCTTCACGTTAATCCAAATTTGAAGTAATTGTAAGTTAGGAATAAAAAGTGACTGTAAGCTTGAAAGAAGTATAAAAGGCATAGCAAGAAAATATTGAGTTTCAGTAGTATGCTGCATGAAGTCTCAAAAAACATTCTTCAAAGGAGGGTTTTCAATCATCTCTAAAATTCCCACCTGCCAAATTTCACTGCTGTGTGTGCAATTAGTTTGTCTGTGCACTTGGCCAGAACATGTAATACAGTACAATACAAATGTGACCACCAGCAACAGGCTCTGGGCCCAGCTAGAATGGTCCTAGCCAGTTTATTAGTTCTCTATGAAGATCAATGGCCCTCTTAAAGCTATCCCCCCCCTGCTCATTATCACCTCTTCTGGTAAGCTATTCCAAGTGCCCACAACCCTACTAAAGTAGTAATTTTTCCTAATTTCCCGGTTAGCCTGAGATTTTAAAGCTTAATACAATGGCCCCTTGTCCAGCTTTCGGTGCAAAACTTTAATCCATTAACCTCTTTCATTTTGATAAATTTAAACAACTGAATTATGTCCCCTCTGACTCTACTTGGCTCCAGGCTATACATATTAAGCCTGGTATCATAATCTAAATCTGAAAGTCCAATTACCAGTCTAGTTACCCTTCTTACATGCATGTAGTTAACGTGCATGCAGGCATTGTATTTTATTTTATCTAGAAAATGAATCTCTTTCAGCAACATTTCTCTCTGTTAATACTTTCATTTTAATAGTTAGGGCTTCAATAGGGGTGAGGAATGTGGGAGAGGGGGAGGGCAGGAAAATCCCCTCTCTCCACAGAAATATCATCATTGGGAAAAAATAATTTTTGAGTTCTGAAAATTAGAGAGACAATTCATTTAGTGTAAGTGTAGCATCGAATGCAATAAAAAGCATTTTTTTGTGACTTATTTGTTTTAGTAAATTAAATTATTTTTTCAATTTCAGATTCAGAATAATACAATATTAAGAAACAAAATAGAAGAAGAAAGTGAAACTTTAAGACGTGAGTTAATTCTTATTTATAATAATAATTGTAATTTGTTGTACAAAAAAAAAAAAAAAAAAGTGAATGAAAAAGCCTTTTTTAATTCACTAATATTAATCGTAAAGCAATGATAAATATGAAAGTGTTTTGTTTTTTAAATGTCCAACAAGAGATGCATGTAAATAAAATCTCTTGCAATTTGGTGTTATTTTTTGAAATTTTCTTCCACTAGCTTATGTCAATCATTTCTTTCATTTAAAGATTAATGTTTGAGAAGTATGATCTACTATGAATATCAAAAGAATATGTTTTTGATACAATTAAGGTAGTTAAATGATTCATCAATTAGTAAAATTTTTCAAAGTTGAGTTTAGCCAAAACATTGTAAGAAAAACATTGAATATTTGCAATAATAAAGTAGTAAAAATTAGAGTAAGAAATAGCAACATCAAAAAACACAAATTGCTTTTCATCCATAAGCTCATTTCTTTTGCATTGAAAAAGGCGTTCTTTGTAACGCCAAAACATGTGTCTGCAATAACCTTCAATTTGCGTTGTTATTTCTTATTTTACTTTTCAGCACAAAGGTATTTATTTAACAGTAATAACTATTTTCGTTTTATTTCGTTATTTTCGTTATATTTCCTTTAATTTATTATCATTGCATTAAGTTGTCTTGGTTAAAGTTAAGACTGGAGTCAAAAACCACTGAAATCTATGTCAATAATGTAACTTTAAAAAAAAAAAACCTTTTGATTATCAATTATGACATGGCTTTTATTGCAAATATTCAGTTATTTCTTATGTTTTTGCTAAACTCAACTTCGATAAATATGTATTTTATACTATGAAGTCAACACATTCTTTGTTCTATATTTACATGAGTCACTAAACATTTCTGACATGATGACAAAATGATTATGCGTTCAATGTATTGCTACTGAATTGATCGTGAAAAGCTCTGCACATTCTTAAAAGATCGTATATGTATTTTTCCCATTAGGTTTTGCAAATGAAGCAAACTCGAATGACAACCAGTTCATGGAAAATATGAAAAAAGAAGTAAAGCATTACACTGATATGGTAAGTTTTTAAACTACTTTTTTTCAGGAAATTAAGAGCTGTAATTAAAGAAACATTAATTGCATGCAGTTAAAATTCAAACTTTACTACTATGTTGTATTAAACTGAATAAACTTAATGTACTTTAAAACTGAATCCTTTCTCATTTAAACTACGATTCCAGGCTTAGAATGCTAAAAATGTACAGTCTTGAGCAAAGAAGAGACCGAGGGGACATGATTCGGTTGTTTAAATTTATGAAAATGAAAGATGTTACAGGGCTGAAGTTTAGCACTGAAAACAGGACAAGGGGTCATTGTTTTAAGCTATTTAAATCTCAGGCTAACATGGATATTAGGAAAAATTATTATTTTACCAGGGTAGTGGAACCTTGGAACAGCTTACCGGAAGAGGTGGTAATGAGCAAGGTTAGTTTTAAGAGGGCCATTGATTTTTACTGGGGATTGTAAGTTGACTAGGACTAGCCTAGCTGGGCTCAGAGCCTGTTGCTGGTCGTCACTTTTGTGTTTGTACAGTAAAACCCCTCTAATGCGGACACTAACCGGACAAATTTTTTTGTCCGCAAAAGAGGGGTGTCTGCACGACAGGAGTTTAATAATATTATATGCCTTGGAATAGGGGAATTAAAAATTGTCCCCATTAGAGGGGTGTCCCGTAGAAGGATTTTACTGTATTTGTATTTTATTTATTTATTTTAAATGTTTACTTTTAGTTAAGAAAGTTTGCTGATGGTGGTAAAAGAAATTTGCAGCATGTGTTTGCAGAAACAGATGGTTACGAATTATACAGGTTTGTTTTTACAGTGTGGTCTTCAACTGTTATTTTCTTTGTTGATAAGTGTTTGAAAGAAAAATTTTATTAAGTTTTTTTCTTATACTAGGGCAGTGTGGAAAAAAATACCGGTTTAAAAATAAAACAACACAAAAAAACATATTTTTGAAACAAACTTTTGTTTTGTATTAAAGAGAATTTCATAAACTATTTTCTGCGCAGTTTCTACTATTGTTCTGGCATTTATTGTTGCAGGAAACTAACTTTTCTATGCCCTCTTCATTGAAAACTGTTACCAGTGGAGACATCCACTGTTGAATACTTTTTTGTATCGTAATCCCTGTCAAAATGGCTCTCCAAAGCCACGTTTCAAGAGCAAGTGGAAATCAGAAGTATGAGAGTTAGCTATACTACCATGATAAGTACATAAGCAAAATAGTAATTTCGTTTAGTTATTCAATCATTTATTAAATCTCTTACATATTATTTATTAATTACTTTATTAATGTATCTTAATTTAGTAATTCCCTTATTTATGCATTCATTCACTTGTTTTTTTAATCATTCACTTACCCATTTATTTGTTCTCATACCTTAATTTATTTATTTATTTATATTTCAGCATCTTTTCATTTGTTCATTCAACCTTTTATTTACTGATTTATTTGATCAAACATATTTTTTATAATTGAATAAAAAATATTTCACTACAAAAATACTAAATTTTTCACTTTGTCCCACTTTTTTTTTTTGAAGACGAAAATTCATTTATTGCCAAAAATAAAAAATACTATTTTAATATATGTTTTATTTTTAATACAGTGTTCTTGCTTTATGTACTGTAATTTTCAAAACAAATTTCCAATTTGTTCATTTTAAAAAAGCTCAGTCATCTTATCTATTTCACTTTGCCTCACATTCCCCTACTTTTCTTTCTTTAAAGAGAACATATAAACGTTGGTTTTCTTATTATGACAAGTGTCTGGGAAATAATGACAATTGTGTTATGCAGAAAATAGTTAATGAACAGCACTTTCGCATAAAAATAATTTTTGTTTTGAAAAAAGAAAAGTACTTATGTGCTTTTTTTTCCGAATCGGTGGACTTTTCTGTGTACCCCTTGTGGCTTCTTTGAGTTAATTTAAGTAATTTAGATTAGGGCCAGACTTATATGTGCTGTGACTAGAGTTGTCCTTTAGAGCTGCTCCCATGCTAACTTTTTCTACATATTTTAAATCTTTCTTTGTCAATTAATATTTGTATTAAATGCACAATTACAGGTGGTGGGGTATGTTTGGAGTTGCCGTTGTTCTTCTGATTCCTGTAGCCTTTTTGTCAATTGGTTTAATTTGTGGATGTTGTGGATATGAGAAAGAACGCCACCCAACAAAGCGATCTAATTCTTCAAATTGTGGAGGTCTTTGCTTAATACTGTAAGTATAAATCATATAACATTTCTTAAACATTAGAAATTATTTTGAATGTAAAGGGTTTATGTTTTTTTGTGTGTGTTTTCAGGGCTGTGTATTATTTTTTCTTGATTTCATCTGCTCTGATGCTTGTTACCATGTTCCTTTTTGTTATTGGCGGGAATATTCAAACATTTGTTTGCATTCCATTATATCAAGAAAATTTTGAAATCTTAGATCAGGTATGTTGCTATTTTTTCAAATTTGGAATTAGATTTTTTTTTTTGCAGTTTTATATATAAATACTTACTTTTGAAATTTTTTATTAACCTTAAAGTATATATTCATCTATTGTTGTTTTTGTTTAATGCCATTAAAATCTCGAAACCTAAAAAATCTCTTCCAAAATTTCTGAAATGTGTAAAAGTTGAACAAATACATACTTTTATACATACTGCAGCTGCCTGTAGGATTATTAAAGTTCCAAAAATTTTGTACAGTTTTTTTGTTGATAACAAATTAAATGTGCAGAAAAAATGAATATTGTTAGCAAAATCTTAAGTGGGATGTTTAAAACTTAATCATAACCAGGGTTCGAGAATATTATGATATTTTCGAAAATATCCGATATTTTGATACGTATCGTATCGGATATTTTGATATATATCCAATATTTTCAATTATCACAAACTAAAGTCTTCAATAACTTTTTGGGTTTTTAAATAATAAGTGAACAATATTACTATGATTAAAGTACTTTTTTTATTTAAGTTGAAAAAGTAAATATGGAAAATATCAAAATATCATCAAAATAAGTATAGGATATATATCGTGATTTATATCGTAATAAAAATCAACTGACATATATCGGCGAACTCTGATTATAACTACTAGCAATTATTAAAATATAATTCATTGTTCATTTTTAACTGGAATTTTTTTCTTCATGCATTTCTTTTGTCAATGTCAAGCTGTAGTAAAATTGATGCAACATCTAGTTTGTTAAATGCACTGCAGCTGAGCTCTATCTAGCGAAATTGACTTTGAAACTATTAAAATGTTTTCAAAAGTTGCTAACATTTTTGTGTATTCAGAAATAAGCACACATGATTGAACTAAAATTTTTAATTAAAATTTCTTATGCTTTAATTTCTTCTCTTTTCAGATGAAAAGCAAACTTAATCATTTAGCTAATGGCTCTATTTTCCAAGATGTGCAGCCAAGCAATTTTCTAAAGTAAGACTTTTTATAAACATTGTAAAATTTAATTTGAAAGTAGCTGTTTATTAAGCAATATTGCAAGTAATCTAGCCTACCCGTGTGGTTTACTTGAAACTTAGTATAATTAAATAGTATTATGCAATCTATGCATTTTAACAAAGAGGCAGTGAAAAGCAAACTGACGTAAGTGGTCATTTTCAAGTTTGGAGCAAAACACGTTTAAAGATAAGGTCCTTGGTAGGCTTTCATTTAAAAGATTTTCTAGGTCATGCTATGTAACAGCACCCCTATCAGGGCTACTAGTACTCTCTCTCTTGCCTTAAAATAGAGGAGAGGTTCACCTATCCTTTGTACTGATTCTCTCCTAAGTTTTAATTTTGCTACTTACATCCCTTTGCTTCTCACTGCCTCAAATGTAAAATCCATACATATTATGTCACCAATGTCAAAATTAGTAGGAAGTTGTATACTTATTATTTATTATGAATGATTTTAAATTCACTTTTAGATGTATGAAAGCTTGTAAAAACTTGTTATGCAATTATTAATGTTTATAAATTTGTTTTTTAGTGATTGCCATGAAGACAAAAGCATTATTTTTGCTTTAGGATTACTTAATGAGAGTGATCCTAGTAGTTATGAAGTAAGTTGACGTACAGAAATTATTTTGTGGTGAATAAAATCATAAAGGCCTTTGTTTTCAATTTAAAAACAATTTGGTTTTGTGGATTTTTTTTACATATAGTTAGATGTTTTCAAGGAAAATACTTGGATTTTGTGAAAATATTTGTAACTATTTAGTGCTCAAAAGTAGGCCAAAAATTAGTTTTAATTTTACTTAAAATATTTTCGACCTTCAGTTAAAAAAATATTTCATGACAAACCTTTTGAAAGTCTAAAAAATGTTACAGATTAGATTGTAGATACATGGAAATGATTTTTTTTTTCAAATTAACTTCATATTAAATTTTAAGTGTTCTACTTTCATGAATGACAAATAAAAAAATAATTTGAATATTTTTGGAGGCTGAGATTTGGAATATATTTTGTGATGCAACCTCATATAACTAGTTTTACTTGAGGGCTATTCCCCTTAATAAAAATGTAAAGATTGATGTTGCAAAACATGAATGGTTTTTTTAGTGGATGTGTCCCACATTGGGGTCTTAAGGGTTTTGTAAGAGAAAAAATGACTGACACAAAATTGAATGTTAGTTGACTGAAAACTCCATATAGAGGGGGCAATCCCATATCAGCTCAATCAAAAAAAGTATATTTTTTACCTCATCATTTCCGATTTCAATAAAATTTGGTTTGACCGGCACATATGACAAGATTAGTAAGCAGGTCAATTTTAATTTTTTCTATTTTCAAAATTGTTCAAGCACAAAATGTATGAAAGCAAGGAAAAGTGTTTACTCACAAATGATTGTTACATCTCTCCTGATTATAGTAGAATAAAAATTCAAAAACCATTTTGAAATTAAGGAGTAGAACTTTCAAATGATATTTTACAAGATTTCGCAGGTCAGATTTAATGTTCAAGATCATTCACCATGACCTTTGACAACATACCCCCCCCCCCTGAAAGTTTTGAAGAAAATATGTTTTTGCTCTAACACTATTCTTTCAATTCCCCAAAAATTAGACTGTCACTGCAGTGGAAACTGGAGCGTTTACTGTATTGAAACTGTAGGCGTTTTACACAATTTTAGTTATAATATTTAAAAAATTTTTTGGGTGCATTATTATTTTATGAATAATGCATCTAAAAAATTAAACATAAAAAAATATAACAAGTACTGATTCACAACGACAGAAAATATGTAAACATACCGAATGAATTTTTTTTTTTTGCAGTACGTTGTCATAGCAGTGTCAGCCTAATTTTTGGTGCATGGAAGAGTGGAGAGGTATAGTGTTTTAGCATTGAAATATATTTTTTCCAAACATTTCAAATGGGGTGTGTTTTTAAGTTATTCAAGGTCAAAAGTCAGTGAGTGACTTGATACTTAAAAATCTGTCGTAAGATATTCATGTAACATATCAATAGAAAGCTCTCTTTATTAACTTTGCAATTATTTTTAACGTTTTTTCTACTGTAATTAAGAGAGAAGTTACATTCATTTGTAAGTAAACACTTTTCATTTCTTTCGCACATTTTGAGTTTTTTTACAATACTGTATTTTGATCAATTTTGGCAGGATTATTTTTCTTGTCGTATGTGCCCTCCATGACAAAATTTTATAGAAATCAAAATTAGTGAGATCAAGATGTTGACTGATCTGATATGGAATAGCCACATAACGAAGGTTTGTTAGTTGAGGTTTTACTGTTGATCGCTCTTTAACTATTCTAAAAGTTTTTTTAAAGTCGGGCTTCTATCAAGACTTTAGTTTTTGAAATTGATTAATACAAACTTCTAGCACTATTTAAAGCATATTAGTTTTCCTTTTGAGTCATTGCATTTTACACGACACATACATGAAATTTCATAGCCAAGTGCATTTTTTTTTTAAATGTCGAAAAATTATCAAGTTTTTAAAGATATTAAAAGGCCAAGTTTTTTTAATCATAACCGAACTTTGTACATGCTATTCAAAATTCTTCGATTTGACTTAGGTGTTATTAGTATTTTTCTCTTAATATGTGTTTACTTTTTGAAACTCTCATTTTACTTCACAGTTAATCATCCCGTCTTTAAAACCATATTTTTGCATAACTTATTTATTTATTTTACAGAAATTAATTTCTCAATCCAATCCACAAAAACTTGCTGATAATGATGAAGTTGATCAAAAGTTGAAGAGTGCACTGTTGGAAATAACCTCTGGCATTAGAGAAAAACTTCATCAATTTTTCAATGCTCTGAATCTTAAAGAAATGAAAGATATTCCAAACAGGGTCAGTTTTGCTGTTGATTGCATTATTTATCTTTTAGTTACATTGGTATTGAATGTTTCAGTTTTGAAAAGTAAAGCTTATATTTTTTAACAGTTGCAAGACATGTTGACAAACTCAAAAGCAAACTTATCTGCATTCATAGAAGAGGTAAAGGCAGCTTTGATGGAAGAGCCAAATGAAAATACTGCAGCCAATCTCCAATTTGTCAATGAATCTGCTGCAAATCTATTTGAATTCGTTGATGATTTTGAGAAAAAATTGGTGAGGACTTATAATCTTATGTTGCAAATACTTCAATGATGCTTTTATTTACAAAATACAATGCTTTGTTGTGTGAATGATAGTTTTTTTTCCCTTGTATCAGTTTCTGTGAAAACAAAGCACACTCTCAGACTTTATTATTTACTAATTTTTGTAATTTGTCTCACATATTGCAAACTGAGTATGATTTTGTATTTATGTATCTACTTATGTTACTCTAATTTCTTCCAAACGCCAGAGAATTGACGATCAAACCAGGTATCGATAGAGTTGTAATTTTCCGAACATCATGTTTACGCAACTTTCGGCAATTAGTATTTAATGAAATCCATCAACTTATGTTTCAAAGCATTAATGTGATGTTAGTTCAAAAAAAAAAAAAAAAAAAGTAAAGTATTTTGGCTGAAACTGTAATGTTTGAAATTTTGTTTTCTTTAGTACATTTTTTTCATATTAAATGGTTATTTATATTTTAATTATGTGCTTCATTGGTAAGTAAGAATAACATAGTTATGTGATATTGCTCTTGTATTGAAGTAGAAGGTAATCAGTCATTCTTTTCTGCACTACTATAATTCTTATCTTAAAACTAAATATTCTTATAAACATTTACTTTTTGTCAGTGTAATTAATTTCTAAAGCTTGTGAAGTTTATTGGTAAGTTAACTTTTATTGCAATCAATGCTTTGTTGATTTTTCTATCATACAGGGATGAGATTTTTTACGGTTTTTGCCGGAATTCTGACTTTTTCTGGCTTTTAAAATTTTTCCTCCTTTTTTGCTTCTTTCAGGCCTTATTTTTCTCAAAAATAGGAAAAGAATAGGATTTTTTCTAATTTTCGGTCTCTGATTTCTTATTCTTTCTATTTTTTCCAATCGAATCTTTATCTTCCTCTGCGTTATCTGCCAAAAACGTATGTTTTGGAATCATACTAACAACTTTCAACACTTGCTTCGCTGAAAGTTGCATGCCTCGTTTGAGATTTCAATCTTTTTGCATCTTGCAAGTATTTCAATTATTTTTAATGTTGGGGTGGTTTTTTACTATGTGCTACCTTATATCTGCTCATTTTTTCCCATCATTTCAATAATATTTTTATTTTTTAATTTATTTTAGAAAAAATGCAAAAGTCAATCAAAAAATGTGGCTTAGCACTCACAGTCTCGAATTTTATTGAAACTTGGGATGGTTACTTTTTTTGTATATTTAAGAAAGCATAAAAAATATTTATAGTGAATCTCAAATGGTTTGGGTTTGACAGCCTGTTAAAAGTTTTGGGGTTTCATAATTAAATGAGGCAGCTGCAGGTTGTTCTTTTCATTCCGAAATCGTATTAGGAAGTTTTTAAAAACAAATTTTGGGTTCCAATGCAAGTAAAAAGATAACCATTCGTTTATATACATATATATTTATTTATTTTCAATTATTACTATGAAAAGTATGTTCTACCACATAGGGAAATTTTAGATTTTTCTCTCTGTTGTAAATTTTTATTTTACGAACTGACCTAATTTTAAAATTTATGTTCTCACTCATTTAACACTATAAACTCAAATGTTTTTAATGAAAAAAAAATGTTTTTCTCTAAAAAATATGAAACGTTGACACTATCGTGTGATGCAACCAAGATTGACCTCTGGCTCCCCCAACCCTTTGTTAAAGGACACAGGGGTTAGAAATTGTCGCCTCTTTTTCAAAATTTAGATTTATTTAGGAATAAACACTCTTGCAAGAAATGATACAATGCAGCAAATTGTACAAAATTATTACTTATACTTAATTAAATAAGTATTACCTTTAAAATTTGTAAATTAGCTATTTTTTGTTAATTTTTTGTATATCATGGCTTCCAGGTTCTATTTTGATGCGGCTTTGGATATCATCCCTTTTACGAAATTGTTTTGGATTTCCTCCTTTTTGCTTGCAAACCACTCTCATCCCTGATCATAATATGATTGAAAAACCATATTGAAAAAAATTAAAAATTATAAATCAAATTAACAAATAAGTTTTACACAAATCATATTCAACGTGAGCAAAGTTACCTTGTTAAGTGTTCTATAATAGATGTTTTAACTGATTTCTAAACAAGAGCTGCCTTTTTTAATTGCACAATATTCTACTCGGCTCAATCAAAGGAAAAAAAAGAGTGAGTGCAAAATGGTAAGCTTACCTTATTGAATATGTGTACTTTCATAAAGAAAGGTATTGTTTCTATTTTTAAAATGAAATTTTCTATTTCGGTGTATTTATAAAACTTTTTTTTCCCTTTGAGTTCTTGTTCCTCGTGCATTTAATAAATAATTTCTACCATATGTGTTTTTAAATGCTTATCAAAGCAATATTAAATTTTGTGATTGGTTCTTAATTGACCTCTTGAAATATGAAATAACTGCACTTTTGCTCTTGGGCTGTAATTTGTGGTTTAAAAAAAAATCAACAAAACTTATGTTTCTAAAAATGTAAATTTTAATTTACATACTGTAAATTCCTGATTATCCGTAAGGCAATCAAGTATGTGTATTTTTGCAGCAAAAAACTTATACCAGTGTTTTTTATTTTTTTGTCGAAAAATTGTAAATTAAAACTATTTTGGTTTATTTATTTGCTTATTTATTTTTCGTGCTTTCTTCATCGTGCATACACTTGTTCTTTATTGATAAATTCTGTTGGGAAAAATTACAACATTTTAAAAGATCTGTATATATTTTCTCTGTTCGTAGAAAGTGTTATGCATCAAATATAGCCAAGTTTTTGAGGAAGAACCATTTTTACCTCATTTTAGCCTTTTTGTGATCTATGTGTGATTTTTATGATCCTCAGTAACCCAATTCTGCGGATAATTGGAAATTTACTGTATGTCAATATGCTCAGTGCAATTTTCTTTGTTTTTGGATAGTTCAATAGAAGCATGTAAAAATATGAGAAAATGATGGATTTGCTTATTAAAACTCATTATTTTTATTTAGAATAATTTTTCAACACCTCTATTGAACATCTATAAAGAAGCTGATAATTATAAGGTACGTTAATACTTTTATTGAGCAATTAAGTATAGTAAAGACTAAATTAGGGTGAAGTTTTACTATTTGCTGTTAATTTATTTTATGTGTTTAAATTCCTACCTGTATTTAAAGTGTTTTAAAATGCAAGCATAAAAAGGCAAGTAATTAATTAAAACAATTTATTTGCAGTGATTGCTTTAGACATTTTTTAAGCTTTTTCTTGTGGCTCTTTATTCAAAGCAAACATGTATGGAAATATTAAAATTAAAGAAACTTGTGTAAATTGTACAGATTATCCATTTTTGCATAATAGTGTTATTAAAAGTTTGTATATGTATTTGTACTTGTGTTCGTTCGTTCTTTTGGTTACTAACCATTCATTGAAAGATAACCTATATAGCTAGAATTTTGTATTGAACATGTAAGATGTTCAAATTTTTATCATACTTTAAATGTGAAAAATCATGCAGATTTCTTGTTTTGAACATGTTATTGTTTTCAGAAATTCATAAAACTTTCTTTTCTACTCATCCTCTTTTTAGGACAAGATAAGAGATACAGAAAAAAGTTTGGACATGGTAGAAGAAAGGCTTCCTAAAGTGATCAAAGCAGTATGTATGATTATCTGTTTGCTTGTTTTTCTATTATCTTTTACGTAGATTTTTAAAAATCATATTTCGTATTTATAAACATAGTATATTTTGCATTGTCATTTTGTTTACATGGTTTATCTTTTGCAGCATTTATTTGAAGCTGTTGTTTCATCTACAGGAATGTCAGATACTGTAAGTCTCACTTGTAATCATAAGATATATGATTTTTTTCTTGTCCCTTTGAACTTCTATTAAGATATGACTTCTTTACATGTTAATGATTTCATATTCTTTATTTTGTCGTTATTTTTTTCAGGTGCAAAGTATTGGAAAATGTTTGCCTGTTTGGGTATCTTTTGTTATAGCTCGTACAGTCGTTTGTGAGTTTGTGGTTTATCCAATTGTAAGTGTCTTGTGTTGCGCCACCTACATAGTGTAACCTTTTTTTTCTTAATTTAGGTTAATAAGTTTTTAAATACAGTTGGCTCTCTGTTTAACGACACTCTATTTAACGACTTTCTCTATTTAACGATGGCTTTTCCAGATGGTCCACTATAGTGTTAAAAGCATTCTATTTAAGGATGATTTCTACTTAAGGACGATTTTTTGTGGTCCATTGAAAATCGTTAAACAGAGAGCCAACTGTATATTAAAAGATTTCTAGGTAGTAGATTATTTGTTCATATTTGAAACACATAAGTGCTACAAACATTTAAATGATAAATGCAGTAATGATTACATAGTTATTCTTTAGAATGGTATTAATCCCATAATTATTGTAAAATATTTATTTTTGCTGTTGGCTTACTCACTTAATTGGTACTTTGCATTGTTTGTTGTTATATTTAATTCTCTTTTTCATAAACTTTTGATTTTTTTTCTTTTGTTAAAATTTTTCATTAATAAAAATATACTCAATTCCTTAATTCTTTCTAAGTGTGAGGAAGTAAGCAATTGAAAATTTTAACTGAGCAAGTAAACTTCAATCCTCTGATTCTGGATTACTAAAAATGACACAGATTTATTTTCTTCTGGGTATTATCCACTTAGACCAGACAGATGGAGTAAGAGAGATTTGGGGATTTATTTTGCACTAGTGGTTTTTGCACGGCTTTTTTCGTAATAGAAAAATTAAAAGGTCTTTTGGTTCGCCTGTATATTTACAAATAATGTATGGTGAATTTTCTCGCCAATTGACTTGTACCCATGTTATGGTTCCACATTATGATAATTTCGTATCTCGTGAATTGGCTTGTGCCCATGTTACGGTTCCACTTTATGATAAGTTCGTAATTTACTCATCCATCTTATGATATTTTTTTTCTTAAAATTGGAATAGAAAAAGAATCACATCGAATTTTTGAAAAATCGCTTCGAGGTGCACACCCCCATGCTACAAACTAACTTTGTGCCAAATTTCATGAAAATCGGCCAAACGGTCTTGGCTCTGTGCGTGTCACAGAGATCCAGACATTCTCCGGATAGAGAGACAGCTTTATTATTAGTAAAGATGAAAAGTTCTCATTTGCAATAAGTTGGAACTTGGAGATAAACCGAATAATGTTGATACAATGTATGAGTGTGGCACCTTATTTCTGAAAGATGAGGATATTGTTGTTACTACCCCCCCCCCCCCCCACACACACAATGTTTTTAAAAGAAACATTTCTCAGCAGTTGACATGAACAAGACTGATATTAGTATACAGCTTGAGAATTTTATATATTGTAATGAAATTGTTTATTGTATTAAAACATAATTGAAGCCATAGGCAACTGGTTCACCAAAAAAGTCGCGGGTCAAAAAAAGTGTTGGATTAAGGGCATGACTCTGGGAACTTTTTCATAGAATTGAGTTGTATTAAAAACTTTTAACATTTATGATTCTAAGACCTCCAAAAAATGTGGAATATGGCCTCAAAAATCGGGATGGATGGCCACTACAGACTTTCCTGTTCAAATTCAAAGTTCCATTTTTATGAAATTAGATGAGAAAAGTTCATCTATTTGGAATTTTTAGTTACTTTCATGGAAAGGATCAATCCACATTGTAAAAAATCATTTTTGAGTCGGTTATTAATTTTTAACTCTGAAAAGTGAGGGTGCAAGGTCCCTTTACTTTTGAAAGTGAGGGGGATGTTTTTCCCCTGGCCGCCCCCCCTTCTACGAGCCGCCTATGATTTATGCAATTAAAGCTTCAAAATCTGATGCTATTTATCTAAAATTTTAGTATGCAGAGAGATCTATTATGCTTAATTCTAAGATTTTATCAGCCTTTGAAGAATATTTAACAAGGTTGTAATTTTCAGCAAAGTTTGGAATGTTTGAGTTAATTCTGTACTGTAGTGACTTTTAAAATTAAGCCTTTAATTTTGAATTTGAATTTAAAAAAAATGATCTACATTCCATTTCTATTATGTTATATTCATACTTGCTTGGTTTTTCTCTATTAATATTTTATGCAAAATGTGTTTTTCTGTTTTATTTAGAATGGATTTTGGTTTGGACTAGGATGGGCTTTGGCATTCATCATTCCTACCATTCTGTTTTCTGTGAAGCTCTCCAGATATTATCTTCGTATGAAGTATGATGATGATCCATACATGTAAGAATTGCTTTTGAGTTCTTTAAAATGGTATTATTTTTGATTCTTCAAATACATTTGTTTTTGTTTGACTATAAAATAATTTTATTATTGATGTAAAAATTGCAGCTGAAAATTCCTCTCAACTTGTAATTAAAAATAGTTGAATAATAAATGTTAGTGAAATGGTCAAATAATCCCCAATTTTCTACTGTCATTAACGTGTTTTTTTTTTTTTTTTTTTTTTTTTTTGCCATTTAAGAAAGGGTTATTACTTCTTTCACTAACATTATCATTGATTTGTTTCTATTTTGACCGTTGGTTTTGTGTTTGCTCGTTCAATAAGAATATTAAACAAAACATTTGGATTTTAATATTTTTGAAATGTAAACAATCAAGGTACTCTGTTTTTTTCATAGAGATCATCTTTTCTTGTATAGATGACCCAACTATAATCTCATTTCTTTCAAAGGAAAACCATGTTTTTTTTTTTTTTTTTGTCAAAATTTATTTCCTAAATAATTATCTGCAATTGTCTTATAGAAGCTAAAATTAGAGTTAAACAGCTCCAGTGAAACATTTTTGCTACCGAGATACTAAGGGGAAGGACTGTCCTAGAGAGAGAGTTTTGGTTTCACAAATGTATAATACTTTCCTCATTCTTAATATTTAAATTTATTAATGCATATATAATTTGTTACTGCTGACCCCATTTAAAAAGTTGGAGGCCTTTAAAAGGCTTAGGTTTTCTAATATTTAACTTTTGTTTTAAAGCATGAGTTATTCAGTTGTTTAACTGTTAATATAGTTTAAAAACATGATTTTAAATGTGACCTAGTTTAAAACATAACTATTCAAAAGTTATGTAAGTAATGACAAAGAGACACTTATTTATTAATTTAATTTGTTTACATTAATCTCTAAAATAAGCTAATTGTTACTTCTGCTGAAGTTTTTTTTCTAAGAGTAGTAGTTATCACAGCTCAACAACAGTAAATAAGATTTTTATGCTGTCAAAACTTATGGCTACCACTATTACATGATAACCTCATGTGATGTTTTCATTAGATAGACTTAATTTAAAAAAAAGCTAATATATTATCCTTTTAATTATCATAGTAAAAATTTTTAAAAAAGGAATTAGAAGAAACTATTTTTTTTTTTTTTTTTAAAGCTTTTTAAACATTTATCTTTTTTCTTTCCAGCACAAACTCAAAATCACTTTAATTACTTCAGCACTGTATTGACAGAAATTTCTCACTTATAAAATCTTTTCCTTATTTAGTTTAGTTTTTCTTGCATTTTACTGTTTTTCAATTGGTAAAAAATGCTTTTGTCTTTTCAGTCATGATTCTGGGGAGTCAATTCCACTAGAAGAGTAAGTATTAAAACTTTGAAAAAAAAAAAAGTTTATAATATAAAAGTTAAAAGTAATTATTTATATCCCCTGTAGCTGAAGCTGCTCATTTTATTCTTTTATTATTATCCCTTTTTTACTTCTTGTTTCCATCTGAACTGTGTTTTTCAACTTTTAATTAGACTGATTCGATTCCTGCAAAAGGTGATTTTTTTAAAAAAAACTTTCAATTCAAAAATAGTCTGCAAACCTGCTTAAAAATGTGTGACGGACATTGCAGCTACTGCTGTTTCTGCTATTGGGCCTATATTTATGTATATTAACTCCATACAATAATATTATTACAAGTTAAGAGAAAATTTGGTTTTGTAAACTTTGTTGCATTATTGTTTTAAAAATATGCTTTACTAATTTTCTTAAGTGTTAATAAAATGTTCTATAAAGCACTTAAAACAGTAATCTATCTGCAACAATTAAGCATGCACCACAGCTTAAAATTGATTAATAAAGTATGAAATACTTGACTAATAAAACTTCTTGACTTTTGCAAGCTTTAATGATATTACTAGCTTAATTTATTAACTTGAGTTTGTTATAAAAATGAAAAAAATATGTGCTAACTTTTATTTTACCTGAATTTCTATTCTTCACTGTTTGTTTCTGCATGCTTAAATTGTTAATTTGCATTTCCTTGCCATGTTTTTAACCTATAACTATTTAATATTTCATTTCACAGCATGAGTAGAACTAAGCCATTTTCATATACAAATCCTGGGGCAATGAGCTGGATGTAAGTAACTAATATATATTTATGTTAAAATATTAAGAATTGATCACACATATATTATGTATGACTAACTAGGATATAGTACGTGGAATTATATATAGGAAAAAAAAAACTTAAAACAAAAATATTGAGCATTAGGCAAAATGTGTCACTTCAATGTTTTTGTTTTCAATGCCAATGAACTCCTGTTTTCCTGCTTCAATTGAAAAGCTGTTTTGAAACTAAGTTAGTGGTGCATTCTGATTCATATAAAATGAGAGTACTTATCATTAGATAGATGGCTGAGTTTCTTCTATATTTTATTGGATATCCAACTTTGCGCCACCTGTTGAAACTTTTTAAAACTAATTACAAGTTCCTGTATATGATTTTTATGGGTTTCACAATAAACATACCATTTATTTTATTCCAATATCGTCCTTTGTTTTCGAGATACTTAATTTTGAAACCAGGGAGTCCTTTGCTGGACACCCTGTAGTTATTTTGTCATACATCCATGTTTTTGTTTTCCTCCTACACTTCCCTTTTTTTTCATTACTTGTTGGTTTTTTGTGGAATGGTTTTTATAACTCTTGTTATTCATGGAAAGTCCTCCAATAGCTATCGCTAATGTCTGAAATGACAAGCACTGGACTTTGTAAACCTCTAGGTATTTTCTATAGGAGTTAAGAGATTGCTCAGTTTCAGCAATGAGATCGATATGTGTAAGCAGTAGATACTTTTATGTTTTACTATGTTTTTATCAATTTGCAATTTAGTAAGATGTTTGAGCATGTAAAAGTTTTATTTGGGAAGATGTTTTACAAACTTATATGCTCTGCTGGGCATGTAAACATTTTGATATTTTTTTTAATCCAGGTATATACTATTAGTTTATTTCTTGGTTCATTGAGAACATGAGAATTCAAGGGAATGATTTATAAGCTCCTTGGCTTAAGCACAAAATCACTTTCAAAACAGTCAGGTGAAGAAATTCCTTCTCCTCCAAAGGTATGCTGTATACAAGAGCTAATCCCTTATGCCAGGCAACAAATCAAATTTTGGATCACTACCTTTTTTTTTCATTTTCTTCTCTTTTCTTTCTTACTTTTATTTTCCTCTTTCTGATAGACCTGATTTTTTATTGTAATTTTTTAAAGTTCCTCTTTGTCTCCTTGGTTATGTTTTAATTGACCATTTGTTGTCCACTTTTTACTCTTTGACTGTTTTCAGCCCAGGTTTGTGGCGATAAATCAACTTTGATCAAGGCCTCCTAAATTGATTTTTGCTGAAAGAAAATCACTTTTCCTAAAATAATTTTTTTCTTGAGAAATTTTACTTATCCAAAGTTTTGTCTTCACTTTTTTTTTTTTTTTCATTTTAGTAGGGAAAGGTCTACATAATTTTTTTACCCATAGTACGCTTTCATTAAGCAATTAGAAAAGCAATGTTATATGATAGCAATGATGTTTCAACAACAATGTCTTCAGGGGTGATCATGGCCCTAGGAAATTGTAACTGTTTATATCTCCTATCTAACCATACTAATAAGTCATTCACTAAGTATTGTAATTTTAAATGCTATGCATAAACTTCTTATATATATTTATTTTGTTCTGAACTTTAAGTGAAAAACTAGCATACCCTCATAATTCAGTAATTTTTCTGACTTCTTTCTTTAAGCCGCATATTCAAGTATACAAAATTTGATACTCAATTACAGTAAAACCCCTCTAATGCATACACTAACAGGACAAATTTCTTTGTCCACCATAGAGGGTTGACCGCAGGACAGGAGTTTAATAATGTTATTCGCATTGGAATCGGGGAATTAAAAAATGTCCACATAAGAGGGGTATCCGTTTTTGAGGGGTATCCGTTAGGACTGGTTTTACTGTATATATATACTAATAGGTAAAATAACAAAACCCTTATTGATTAAACATGCAAAACTAATACCTATTTATGTTTAACAGATAAATAAATAAACAAATTTTATTGTTGGAAGGAAAAGAAAATATTTATTTTTATTGTTTGGCTAATTTTCTTACCCCTCCCCTACTGGTCCAGTTACACTAATTATTTTAACTAATATTGAAACCAAAGCCTTCTCCCCCACAGAGGAATCATTCTCTATTTTTTCAGTTAGATTTTGTTATTTCAAAATTTTGCAAGTTTTTAATCTTTATCTGGCATAAAAATTTCTTTGCAAATCACTGAAAAATTACTGGGAGACAGGAAATTATCAACTGTCCTGAAAAATTCATAATATGATTTAGATGAATCACCCAATGTAAATTTGGGAAGTATTTCTCACAATTTCGTCCTTATAGATAGAACAATTGAAAGCTGAATGTAATCATGCCGCTTTTAGTTCACTTTCTTGTGAAATAAATTTTGGATTAATTTATTTGCTAATTTTCTTTTTGTACCTATTTTATAACTGTGTAATGATTCATGCAGATGTTTTTGCAAAAAAAAAAAAAAAAAAAAAAATTCTTTGAATATTGTTGAAATTAATGTAAGGGCAAAACTTACTTAAAATTATGTTCACACCCTGCCTTCTTTCTTGCTTGATACCATTTGACAATTAAAAATAAATAAATAAATAAATAAAATAAAAAAAGGAAAGGAGCTAAGCATTTTTTTGAGTAATTATTACCTTTATTGTTTATGTACCAGCAATAAATATTATACAAAGCACCTTCTTATTTTATGGTTATTATTTTGTCTGAAGGTTGATGGGTTTACCTAGTACAAACTTTTACTTAAGTTTTTCTAAAATCTAGAATACTTCAGGGAAAAGCTGGTGGAATATATCAAGCTAAGAAGACTGAACTTTGTACAGTTTAAAGTCTATGTATGTGCATTTTCCTTTCTCTGCATTCCCTTTAATTATTTTTAAATTTAAAATTAAAGGGCAAATTTAGATTTTTTTATTCCACTTTCATTGTTGAATAAGAACATTCAACAAGATGCATTTAATTGCTTTTCCCTGTTCAGTTTTTTTTTTATTTTTATTTTATCCTGGCTATATCTTTTCAACATGCTTCTAAGGTCTTTGTTTAAAAAATGCATATAAACTGACTGAAAATCTTGATTTTTGCTTGTCAATTTCATATCAAATAAGATTAGCTGCGATTAGTTCACATTTTAAACTTCTTTGACAAAAATTCTTTTGAAATAATATCACTCACATTTCAACATTCACGATTTTTTTAATAACTTAAATGAGATATGTAGCAATTTTGCATTGTTATGTAATTTAAACGAGATATTTTGATGTGATAAAAACTTTTATTATATATGCTAGATGTTTACAACTTCTTCAGTCAAATAATTTACTGGTGTCATATGCAGGGATACAGTAAGACACTCCCTTTTCAAGCACCTGATCTCTCGCCAAATTGCCACTTATATTTAGTCTTACACATGCAAACAATGACCCCATCGCCTGCTAGAATAATTTAATGTTGCAACTTCTCGTCTTATTTTTCCTTGGGCACTTTTCATTTTGAATTATGTTTTCTGATCGCTATAATCCGATTTTTTCCCACTTTATTGCTATTAAGTAAAAGCAACCAATCTTTTGGAATTAACTACAATAGTTCATTTTAAGCGTTTTTGACAGAAACCTTTCTGAAATAATATTACTCTTATTTCAACCTTCATGATTTTTCAAGTATTAAGCATTTTATTTTTATATATGATGAGGAAAGGTTTAATACATATTTATCATGTTTACTTGAGATTGTTTTTAAGTAACAGTACTAATCTTTGTTACTTTTAATTTTTACCTGGGGTTCCGAAATTGGGTGCCACAGCACCATGGGGCATTGCAGGGAGAGGTCAAGGGTGCTGCGAAGTATCCATGGTATCAATATGTGCGATATCCTAGATATAGACTAGGATGCCATGAGAAAATTCTAACTCTTCAAAAGGTGCCACGAATTGGAAAAGTTTGGGAATCCCTGATTTATGCTAATTTGGTGCTATTTTATTATTTTTTCATTAGTTTTAGTTTCTTGCTAATACTAATTCAAGAAAAAAGCTCCTGAATGTGGTGATCTTTCTTTGTGGTGATTAAGAATTTTTACTCTAGAAGAGCATGTGTTTTTTTCTGAAGTTATGGTACAATTAAAAACTCAAGATCAACACAAATAAGAAGCACAATTTACTGATGTCTGTTATGGGGTTACACAGAACCTCTTTTTCAACATAAAAGTAGTGTGCAGGGCCCAATTTAGCCATGCCACATTCTTTCCTTTCTACACACCAAATCATCATCGCCACAATGTTTGCATTATGACATTTTAAGCAGTTTTTATGTTTTATTAAGAATTATGAAAAGGTGTCGACTGATCTGTTAATACAAAATTCCAGTATTTGCAGTATGACATTTGAAAGATTTCCAGTATCGTGTCATAAAAAGTTTTTGGTCATAAATGTAATAGCAAAATAAAAAATTAACTAAGATATGCTTGCCACTTAGCAGTGCATTTTATTAACAAAATTAATATTTTTTTACTTTAGCTATTCCTTCGTGCAATATTGTTTAAAAATGATCAGAAATATAACATTAAGAGTGATGAAAAAAAAATCCAAATTATATTTTTGGAGAAAGAGAATTCAATTGAGAGCACATAACATCGGGGGCCCTTCGACATGGGTCCAGTTGACCTATGTGTTAATCAAGGCCTAGAAATGTGCTTACGTATAAAATGTCTTTTCATACACTTGTCTACAATTCATATTGCTATTTATTTTTTCACAATATTTTTCAGTTTTTAACTTAGCGTATACAGGTGAAGAAGTTATTTTAGTTTTACTATTGTTTGACAGTTTAAGTAATGCTTTTTTTGTTATTTTCTCATTTTGATTTAATTACATGATTTTAATTTGTTATTCTAGTTTTGATTTTACTGACATTGATTGATCTAAATAAATATTATTTATTAAAAAACATTCATTTAAGCAAAATGGCCTAAAATCTGCAACATTCAGAGCCAATCTGTGTGTGAGTTTAATGTGTTTGCAAAATAAAAAGTTTTTGTTATGTAGTATGTTTTCAATAAATTTTCACCATACAGGAATGAAAATATAATAAAAGATTTTTATTTGTTTAATATTTATGGATTGTACAGGGTTTGTCCGGAAAGTAATAGGACTGAGTCGATTGTTACAATTACTTAAAAACTTTCAAAATAGGCTCCTTCTGCACGGATGCAGCCCTGCCAGCGTGATTTTCAAGCATTAAAGGCGTCACGGTAGGCATTCTCCGGAATAGCCTTGAGAGCCGCGGTGCAAGCTGCTTGGATCCCCTCTGTCGTCTCAAAATGCTTGCCTTTCATCAGCCTTTTCAGGCGAGGAAACAAAAAAAAGTCCGGGGGGCCACATCTGAGCTGTAGGGCGGCTACGGAAGTGTTGGGATGCCGGCCTTGGTCAGGTAGCTGTTCGTCGTCAGTGAGCACTTTTGGGACCAACTTCGCGCACACCTTGAGTATGTTCAAATGCACCGTCACAAAACCATGAACTTCAGATTTTGGTAAATTTAACATTTGAGCAATTAAACGAATACTTAGTCGACGATCTCAGTTCAAAACTTTGCGCACATGAGTCACATTGTCGGTGTTTGTCGAAGTCGAAGGTCTTCCAGCACGGTCTTCATCGGCGACCTCTTCCCGGCCCGCCAAAAAGACCTGGTGCCACCGAAACACACCACTTCTTGCTAAAGCAACATCTGGGTAAGCCTGCTTGATCATATCAAACGTCTCTGTCGCAGATTTACTGAGTTTGACACAGAATTTAATCGCGCACCTCTGCTCTAACGAACGCTGCATTTTCGGCTTGCACCACTCGCAGAAACACGTTGAGCGAAAATACCTGTCCTGACTCTCCAGGTGCTCCGAGACAATCGACTTGCCGCTCGTTCGTTAGCTAGGAATGCCCTCTACTGAATCCAGCCGGCGCGTGCACGCTCCGAAGTACAGTTGCAGCGGAAAAAAATCAGTCCTCTTACTTTCCGGACAAACCCTGTATCTTAGAATAATTTGTCCTTTAAAGTAAGAGACAAGTGCAGGATATGTATTTGATTAAAGTTATCAACTGAGGTGAAAACACCCTCCCGCCATTCTTCTAAATTTTTAAGTAAAAAAAAAAGTAATGATACAATGAATTTTGTGAATGAAAATGAGAAAATAAGATCTGTGTATTAGTTTCAAGTTTATATTATTTTCTTGATAGAAATGTCTAAATTTTTATTTTTATAGGCCTCAGTTTAGTCAACACCAGAATTACATGGTGCATCCTGCAAGTAGCCAAACCCGCCAGTTCCATTATAAATAGGATCTGTTTCAGAGAGTGCCTTTTGTACAGTCCTGGTTTTGGAAAGATATATACATATATATATAGCTATACATATACAAAAAAGGACATTGTTATGATGAATTCTGTTGATGTGTTCTGAAGCATTTACCTTTCTGTTCAAAAAAAAAAAAAAAAAAACTATTTTGCTCATTGAAGTTACGAAAAGGAGATTAATTTGTTTGAAACTTAGATTAGTTGTATTACAGGATTACTCTTAAATAACTTCCCAATGTGATTAAAAAATTTCTGATCTTTTTGTGTATCATTGATATATATTTCCCCTTTTTAAATTTATCCTGATCATTTCTTGCAAATGATGTAAAACAATTTCAATTGAACATTTCAAATGGTGCTAATTTTATTGTAATTTGCTGATTTTCTACTTCAAAGACATTTTTTTTAAAAATCTGTGAAGCTATGCTTTATTTGTTTGATATACATTTATTGCAAACCTTTATATTAGCCTGAAATAAATTATTTTTGTTGTGATGATTTTATATGAAATTTGAATCTTGAATGTAGTAACTTTAATATTTTGTAAATATATTTTTCTGTTTCATAAGGGGCCATTCATTAATTACGTAAGGATGATTTTGGCAATTTTTGACCCCCCTCCCCCCATGTAAGGGTAAGTAAGATTTTTCAAACCCCTCCCCCCTATCTTACGTAAGATTCCATTTCTTTTTTCAAAATAATAAATAATGAATCTTACATGACTGGAATCAATATTAAATTCACTATTATTATTATTATTTTTTTGAAAACTTTTTGTGCTAAGAAATATTTGCTAAAAGGAATTTAGACTGAATGTTTTTTCGACAAACATTTTTTGTATATGATGCGATACTAATTAAGAATAAGACATGCTATACACAGTGTAATTCTTTTATTATATTTTACATTATTCATTCTCTGAAAAAGTAAAAAACAGATCATTCTAATACGTTTTTTTACCTACCAGAAACAAATGAAATATGATCCCTGCCAAATCACTTGACTGCATCGATGTGGAAAATATTACATAAGAATGGGTCTGACCCCCCCCCCCTCCTCAAGTAAGGATATGTAGAGATTTTTCCACCCCCCTCCCCCTAGAGACTCTTACGTAATTAATGAATGGCCCCTTAGTAGTTGCTGAAAATTGTATATAAGGTCATTAATTTTGAAAGACGATGAGTGAAGGAATCCTGTAATATACCAATCGTTAGTTTAAAAGTTTGCTTAGAAAATATAAAGAAGAGTTATGTAAGTTATTATGAATGGTGCAGGCAATTTATTGTTGAATTGGTTTAAAATTCTAAAAACTTTGCATTTTTCGACTTGAAATTATGTTTGAGTAAGATCTATCCCTTCTTTGATGGAAAAAGTTATGTGAAGTTAGGTACGTTAAAATATTGAAAGGATCAGCATGTTTCTTTGAACTGTGATAAAAAATTATGCAAAAAGAAAAAAAAAATCAGTATGTGTTGTAGTTGTGTATTTGACGTTAGAAATTTACAATTCTTCATGCACAGCATAAAAAAGCACATCCATTGCTTGATAATTGTTGAACTATTTATGCATCATATATAGTGAATGTGAAAACCCTGTGACCAATATCAACTGCACAATGTGTTGCATTAAGTAACATATTTTATTGCGAAGCAGTTTAAAATTAAATCATTGCTATAAATTTTAGACATTTCTGGCAGTGTTATTATCAGTACATGTCTTTCTTAGAGAACCGTGCTTTAATCAATTTGGTTTCTTAGTTTAAAAATGGAATAAAACTAAATAAAACTAAATTGTGTCATATTTTACAGTACTAATAACATTTTAGTAGGTAGCTAAGCAAATCAAATGAATCCTAATTATTAACAGTATTCTTTTGTTTTTGTCATGATCATTGTAAATTTCATGTTCTCTTTGTAATTATTCATCACAAATATCTACATGTGTGGGGATCATAAAAGTCATGTTCAACAATTTACAATGAACTTTTAAATTTATGTGTAGTGAGCATATGACTGTAAATATTTGTGTCGTTTATTTATCTTGTGGAGTGCTAGAATTTTATTTATTAATTTGTTCCTTCAATGTCGAATGTTTTGTGTTTGGCCCATGATAAATGTGAAGAGTGAATTACTTCAGAAAAGTAGCTAAAAAATCATGGAAGTATTTTTATACAAAATGTGAAACATTTGAAGATTTAATTAATTGATATTTTTCTGTTTCTGTGAAATGGGTTTTGATATTTAAAAAAAAAAAAACATGCAGTACTGTATTGTATATAATATATAGTGATAAAAATGTATTGAAGTTAAGTACATTCTGAATGTAAAACTTTATATGGCTACTGAAGTTTATGAAAGACATTTGCAGTGTTATATGTGTTACACAATAACTATTTAATACGTAGACAGTTTTTACTTTGGCAAGCTGTTTCATCCTAAAACTATTTGGACTTTAAAAAACTTCCACATATCAAACTTGTAAAATATTTCATTTTTGTTTTAAATTACATTTATATATTTTGCTTTTCATTTTGACAGATCCTTGATTCTTTCACCATACTTTGCTAAGTCTTTGATTAAAATTGTCCCTTTTCTCAGCATTCAAAAGTAAGAAATAAATTTCTGATTAATAAATGTGCTTTTTGAACATAAAAGAAGGACACATGATTCTTGGAGAAAAAAAAAATTCAGAGGATCTGACATCAATGCTGTTTTTTAAAAATATTTTTCAGTGCAAATTTGAAATCTTCACATTTATCATGGGGCTCTATGTTGTTGTATTTTGTTTAATGTATGTTTTCAATGTTATTTGTAAAAACTTCTGCAAGACGTGCATTCCCATATTTATAATTCACAGTATATTTTAATATGAAAGTTTGAAATGCTAAAATGATGTCACATTATTTTTCTCACCAGAGAAATTGGTTTTTGCCAGTTGATTGTCTTCCAAAATTTAGATGGCATATATTTTACGGATGTGAAATTTACAGACATGTCAAGTCTGTGTGAACATGATAATTAAGTCATTTTGTTGCTCATTTTTGCACTGAATGTTAAGTTTATCATGATTTTTGTCAACAAAATATTTTAAATCCGTCTGTTGCATTTTTGAAAAAAGATGTTTGCAACTATTCTGTTTGCAAATTGTAATGAACAAACTTATAATGTTGTGAACATTTCACGTTTTACAGATGTGCCAAATATTTAGCTTGTAATTTTATTGGAAATGTGATAATAAAATGTCATGAGTGTCAGATTTGTGTTTCTTTTTTCATCTTTTATTTAAAAAAAAAAAAAACTTAATTTTCATACATTTATGTATGTGCCGTTGTAAGCTTAATTTTTTCTTGAAACATTTCTTTTTCATCTAAAGTTCCTTTACTACAGGCATTGTAGAATAGTTATAAACGTATGACATTCCCAAGCTAAATAAGAATCAATACTTGGGATATTAGTAAATGGACTCAAAATATTCTAATTCAGAGCTGAGGAATCTTTTGTACTACTGGAAGCCACATTTAAATTGGGCAGCAATGAAAGAGTCTAAGTTAATACACCTGACAAATGGCAACTTGTAAATAGTTACAAGTTTTATGTATACTTTTGTCAATTTTTGCATAACATAGAAATTATGCAAACAGAAAAATTTAAGTCGTTTATTTATTATTTAGCATTAAAAATTGCAATAAACTTATTTTATATTTATACAAAAATAATGCCTTGTCATAATATTTATTTTTAATTATTTTCTACAGGCTAACTAGTTAACACTTAATAATGAAGTAAACTTTTTCAAAAAAACTCTTATGTTGATTAAAGAAATACAGTATACTCTCGATCAGTAGTTGCGTAACTTCAAATCCCCCCCCCCCGCAAAATCTGATTTTGGACCCCCTACTATAAATTGTATTAATCTATATTTGTAAAACAATTTTTCAATTTTGTCGGCCCCACAGTTATTTTCCTAATACACACACACACACATACATTACAAGGCATAAATATAATACATTGAGAGAAAGAGGGGGGGGGGGGGTGGAGCTTTTAGTTTAGAAAGGGATCATTAGCTACAGAAATCCGTAGAATTCGTCACAATGAGGAGAAAAAGAATTAGCAATATGAATGTAATTGTAAATATATTTGTACAGAAATAGGGGGGAGAGGGAGAAGTTTAAAATTTTTCTGACATTCTAGTCTAAAAACGTAATTTCAAACTATATTTGGAATAAGGAAGGTTCAGGGTCCTTCATCGTAAAGTTTTTGAAATTGAAGTTTTAAACCCGATTGTAAACCATTTTTTGGAACACAATGAAAAGTGGTCAGTAACTCGGCCTCGGACTTTTTCGAATTTCCAAAATAAGGATTTTAAATGTTCTTCAGCGACGGTTAAGAGTATGGAAGTGCCGGTGTCCTTACCTGTAAATTTTTCGAAAGTTTTTACCCACGTGATTGTGAGTCACCTTTGGGGGGAAGGAGTCTGGGATTCTTCTGAAAATCTCTCGATATTCAAGTTCCAAAAACGTAATTTTAGACACCTTCGTTTGTGAAAAGGAGAGGGAATTTGGGGACTGTACTCTCCCCCAGAAATTTTTCGAAATGGAGCTCCTAAAAACGTAATTGTAGGCCACCTTTGATGACGTTACAAGAAAGGAATTGATTGGGGACTTTGCTCCAGAATTTTTGAAATTAAAATTCTAAAAACGCAATTTTTTTAGGAGAATTTTGGTGATGTTGAGAAATGGAGCTTCTTCGTAAATGTTTCGAAATTGAACGTTTAAAAATTTCGATTGTAAAGTTATCCTTAAACTGCCTTTTTGGAATTTTGATTTCGAAAAGTTTTTTGATATTGAAATTTCCAAAACGCAATTCTAGATGATTTTCAGTAATTTTAAAGGGCTCGGGGTCCAGGCATGCTCGTCAAAAAAAAAAAAAAAAAAGGGGGGGGGGGGTCCGGTATCCGCATATCTTTGGCCTAAGTCGTAGTTTTGCTATATTTAAAGATTCCATAGTTACAAGTATCTAAAATAATTGTGTATGTTCATCAAACTGTTGTTTACATACCCTTTTTCACAAACGCAAAATTTTGACTTAAAGATTTGCATCTAAAATATTAGAAATAATGCACTTGTATCATCTTTTCCTCTGTGTATCATTTCAGCTGCGTGTTTATAACATTTTCTTTTGGGATGACCTAACAAGACAAATGGCTCACTAAACAACTGGCTACCTTTGTTGAAATTTTGCATGTTTTGAATAAAGGTTCACTGAATGCAGCGGTTTCCAAGTTTCTTCATGCAATCAGATTATAATTGCTTTTAACATTATTGTTGCAAGGCAACAAAATTTGTAACAATGGTTTAACATTTTTACAATGTAACAATTTGTAACAATGGTTAAATATTTAATAAGGAAATTACATGAAATTTGCTTTTTTTCATCCTAACTGAAATAGTAATTTTATTTTAGTGTTTTAATTTTTCAGCGCTAAGTTGTACCTTAAGATTAAGCAAATCATTTAGTGAAATCCCGAAGTCTCTAAGTAATCTAGTTGCAGAGATATAAGCAAAACCAAGCCTCAGATTTCTCCCTGACAATCAGGCGCCAAGTATAATAAAAGTGCGTAAAAAAGAAGAAAGTTACTTTGGAAGGAGCAAAAATGCCTCCTTTTGTGCTTGAAAGGGGGCGTAAATTCAGTACAATAAGCAGATTTTTTTAGATTTTCGATGCAAAAATTTTCATTCCTTTCTTGTATGAATTATTGGTGTAATCGGATTATATTTCATCGCAGTTTGATCTCCCCTATTTCCCAATATCTTTACTAGACCCATTGCCTCCCCCCCCCACAGTCTGGCCAAATTGAATTAAATACATTTAAATCTTTTTTATTGATAACATCGAACACGGAAAATTAAAGATAACTACAATGCAAGCACTATTGTTATAAATGAGTTGTTTCCAAACTTTTATCAGTGTTCTTTTCTGAAAGAGCATGTTTAATAACAAAGGATTTAACCATTTTTAAAAATATTTTAACAAAGTTTAGTATTTTTTTTTTTAATTATTTTTATCGGTGCACAGATTCATTTTCATTTTTACGCTTCTGTGCATGACATCACAAGTGATGAAATGCCATACACTGATGCCATTAGTCTAGAGTGCAATATTTAATTCACTTCATTATTCTCATATACTGGCTTGTTGACAGCAAGCGTAACCAATTTCAACGAGCCAGAGTATGTCACTTGTGACGTCATAAAGACCACTACTTATTTTCGAAATCGAACATTAAAAAAAAAAAAATTGCTGGAAAAATAAAGTGTCCATATTTTATTATTATTATTATTATTATTATTATTATTATCATTATTATTATTATTATTTTGCTTATTCCATCAATTTCAGTGACTAAAAGTAGTACTTTTGACTGAAAGAAACACCCCCATTGCTACATGCTAATTTTACTGATGCGAAGTTTCCATCTTTTGTTCAGAAGCAAATTTCTATTTATTTTGCTTCAAATTAAAGAACTACAAATACGGAATAAAGAATATCTGTTGTTTTGGAATGCTCCATGGATCGAGTTCGCGGATCACTTCTGGCCTTCGAGCCACAGGTTGTGCACCACTGGAGTAGAAAGGTCAGTGAATCAATACCCCCCCCCTCCCATTTTTTCAGTACAAAAATGATGAATTTAGAGCAGATAATGAATCACATGTGTTTTTAGTTCGTTTATACACGGTTAGAGAATGCGCTAATTGGCATTGGCCTTGTAAATTAAGTGTTCGAAATTTATGGAAAAACGTTATAGGTTGCAAACCTGCTTCGGGGTCCTTGCAATAGGAAATGAGTAGGTAATTGAATGGAAAAACATTGTATGTGGCCTGTTTAGTATATTGCAAAGCAGGTTGTTTTTTTTTTTTTTTTTTGTGGTAGTGAAAAGCTGTTGTTTTCAACATACATTTCCCCCGCCACCCATTCAGTTGTTGTTCATTCACGCTGGAATGGTATTGTCCGTTTTTCAGGAGAAGGCACTTCGCCACGCCTCCTTGAACGCGGAGTTCCATTTTACGCGGGGGTGATCGGTGCCACGCGCTTCCAAAGGAGACAGCCTTAACTTGGGCGTGCATTTTAATGTGCAAAAAAGATCTTAGTGTCCTTTACATCACTTGCTTCACTTGTCTGTTGTCATTTTAATTATTCTTACATTTTAAAAACCGCTGCTTTTACAACAAAATGCTATGATCCGAATATACCTTCTGCCGAAAACAGCGAAATAGAATCATCGGATACCACGTGAGTCAAGTGCCTTCTTGTGAAAAACGGACAATATCAGAAAAGTTCTCTCTGTTATTTGTTAATAGTAACATCAATAAAACTGTTTGAATGTCATGCACAAAATACTACAATTTTTGATGATATTATTGGATTTATTGAAAATGAATTGTGGTAAGACCTAACCCTGGGTCAAACCAGGGCTTAGTTTGCATTGGAGCTCGCGGAAGCTGAGCTTCTTCACTTCTTTTCAATTGTATGTAAATTTTAAACGGAATTTACTGTATTTACAAGTAAAAATAAGTTGTAGGGACTGACTACCCTATATGTAAATTCAAATGCACCCAAACCCGTTTTTGTGCGATTTTTTTGAGCAATCACGATTGCTTATTGCTTTCCTTTGACTGTTTCGATGTGCTATGATTTTATTTTCCCGCCAGCACCCTCTGCAGCATCACCGTTGACCGGATCCTCACGATGCTGCTCCTCCAGCGAAAACCGTCTCCAGGTTGCGTCCATATCCTACACACACACGCATACATACACAACTACACACACACGCACACACACATATACACACAAACACATACACATACATATATCTACACACACATGCACAAACACATACACACACAGGCACACAACTACCCACACATTCATGCCTGTACACAGACACAAACACATGCCTACACACACATACACATCCCCTACACACAAACACATATATCCACCACACACAAACACACACGCCTACATACACACACACATACTCGTGATTGCGAAAAACATAATTTGAATTCAAGATGACAAAGTCAAATTAATTTTCCTTTTTTCTTTTTTTTTTTGTGCGAGGTATATGAAAATTATTTGTAAAACGATCGGAAATGATTTATAAAACGAGTGCGAGATAGTATCTTCAAGTGACGACTGGTGCATCCCGATGGGAAGTCACTGTGACGTCCCAAAAATTTCCTTTTTCGGGAAATTCTTTGGCAGTCGGCAAAATTATCATCACTTGGTGAATTTTGATTTCGTTTAAAGATAACTTTTTGAGTTATTTTCTGCGTGAGACTTTTTATTATGCGTTTCCTATCCACCTCATAAAATTTTTTTTTTTTTAAGTGTGTTGCGAAAACAAATTTTTATAACTACTCGTGAAGTTTCGAGCAATTTTTTTGTGCGATTCCAATCCACCGCATAAAAACAGGTTTGGGTTTATGTGCGTTTTAAAACATAGAAAGTTAAAATATCATGCAAATCATTCTTTTAGTTTGTAATTAAAATGTATGCATTTTATTTAAGAATGTAATTTAATATTTGAAGTTACTAAAAATAAAGTTCGTTTGACCCTTAAATGCATTGCGTTGCCATTTGGCAACATACCCAATTTAGTCTTCTAAAATACTACAGGAACAAATTGAAACTCTGTAGTTGCCAAAAACGAAAAAAATACAGGTGTCCCATAACACGGTTAATTCGTTCCGTGTAGTATCGAAACCGTGTTATAAGAGACGTTTTTAAAAATAGCATTTTTACTTATTTTTAATACTAATTATGTATGTGCATGAAAGAAATCAGATTATATATATATATATATATATATATATATATATTGTTACAAATTCTGTAAATAGTAATTATTGTAGGAACGTAACCTGTAAATAGTTTCCCGTAATGAATATACAACCCCTTTTTCATTCGGCTAAATTATACGACCCCTATTTTCTTTCTTTTCATTGATAACGGTCTACTACTTTACAGAAGCGTGTGGAATATTTGAGAAATTTCTTTTCGGTGTATTTAAGCCGTTAGCGATGGATAAACAGGGAGTTTCGATTCAGATTTCGAACGGAGAGCATTTTGCTCTGTTTATAGCGAGGCATTTCGCTGTGTTGTTTTCGTATTTGGAAGTAAATACGTGTGTAAACGTTGAGTTTACGGTGTTGTGTGATAATTGCTTAATTGCTGATGAATAATTTAGCAGTTGTTGAAGATCTTTCCTGTACATAGTGTAAATAAATTTCCTGTGTTTTTATCAAGAACTGTGTCTTCATTTCAAGAAAGTGGAAGTCGCACCGAATCCGTTACAATTTGGCGCCCAACGTGGGGCTACTTCTGGACTTTCTTGGAGTAAGTGTGACTTTGGACATTTTTTCATAAAGACTTTTTTTGAATTTGGACTTTATTTTTTATGGTGATTACTCGCGCAATGGATGAACAATTAAAACAACTTCTTGACGCAATCACCTCTGTGAAGAGTGATATGGCTACTAATCAAGAACAATTAAAAAGTGACTTGACTGCAAGTTTTACAGCTAATCAAGAACAATTAAAAAGTGGTTTGACTGCAAGTTTTACAGCTAATCAAGAACAATTAAAAAATGATATGGCAGCTAATCAAGAACAATTAAAAAATGATATGGCAGCTAATCAAGAACAATTAAAGAATGATATGGCGGCTAATCAAAACCAATTGAAAAGTGATTTAACGGTGCTGAAAAATGACCTAGTTTCTAACCAAGAGGAAATTAAAAACGATCTTACTTCGGTAAAGACTGTGATGGAAAATAAATTTAATGAGATAGAGCATCGAGTTGATGCTATTGAAGGAAAGTTTGAGGCAGTTGAAGGCCGATTCATCGCAGTGGAAAATAAAATCGAAGAGAAATTTGAAGAAAAATTAAGTTCCGTTGAAGGCCGATGCAATGCTGTAGAAAATAAACTGGAAGAAGAAGATAGAAAATTTCATCAACTTAAAGAAGACATCTTTAAAGACCTGGAAAGGAGATTGGCGACCGCGGAAAGCAGCTCTGTACAGTTTGGCGCTCCCACATCGGTTGCTCGACCGTCCATTAAACTTGCCACCTTTGATGGGAAAACTTCGTGGCAGGTTTACAAAACTCAATTCATGATAGTGGCGGAAGCGAACGGATGGGACTCTGCTACCAAGGCCTGCCATCTTGCAGCATCCCTGAGAGGTGAAGCAGCGGACATTCTCCAGACCCTTCCGGACAGCCAGCGCCTGGATTTCGCCGCCCTCACATCTGCGTTGGAGCTTCGCTTCGGTGAGAAGTGCCAGAAAGATTTCAGCCGACTCCAGTTGAAGTCCCGTTTCCAGAAAACCGGGGAAACCCTGCAAGAGCTAGCGGCGGACGTCGAGAGATTGTCTCATCTTGCTTTTTGCGACTGTCCTGCGGATGTTCGAGACAACTTAGCACTCAACTACTTCATCGACGGAGTTCGGAATCCTGAAATCCAGAAAGCCCTCCGGATGGCGGATGTAAACGACCTGAAATCTGCTTTGGTGTATGCGATGAGATACGAGGCCGCCCAAGGAGCAACCCGTGTGGATCGCCATCCCATCCGTACTCTGGCAGCTGAGGAGTCTGATTCCAGGTCGTCCCATCTCGCTGAACTTGAGAGACAACTCGGTGACTTGACAAGACATCTGAGCAGCATAACAGCCCAAAAGAAACAAGAGCAGAAGTGCTGGAAATGCGGTAGTGAAGGACACCTGCGAAGGAGTTGTCCGGCTCGCCAAGCTACGCGAGGGAAGGAAATCACCACCACCAGAGCTCTGCAGATTTCCTCTTCTAGTAGTGGCAGTGATGGACTTTTCATTTACGCACATGTAAATGGGAACCCCTGCAGACTGATTGTCGACACTGGAGCCAATGTGACAATCGTTAGGACAGATGTGGCTCGTAAATTGGGATTGAAACTGTTGTGGACATCGCCACGCGTAAGTCTCCAGACTGTGACAGGTGACAAAATTGAGATTGAGGGTAAAGTGGACTTTGAAATAGTGTTTGGGAATGCCACCTACCATCATACGGCATTCGTTGCTGATATCACGGACCCCTTCATTCTCGGATTGGACTTTTTAAAGAAATACGACTTCACCCTTGACTTCAAGACTAATGAACTGCACTCGATGAGAGAAGACATAGCCATCTTCAACGTTGAAAATGATGTAAAATCCGCTCATCAAATAATAGCCCAAACAGATTTATCAATTCCCTCAAGGTCAGAATCATTAATACCTGGCTCCATTGAAGAAAGCAATAGTTTTCGATTTGGACTCGTTGAATACCCTAACCTAAACAATAATCTAAAAGGAGTGCTGGTAGCATCTACGCTTGTGGACCTTTCTAAGGATGTAATTCCTGTGAGAGTCGCCAACGTGAGTGAAAGGCCAAGGAATATCCGAAAAGGTGAAGTGTTGGCAACTTGTACTCCAGTAAACTGCATCATTAGAAGAATCAATTCCCCCGAAACTGAGTCTTCTGAGCCCTTGACATCGAAGTTAATTGGGAGTGCGCCATTATCGAAAGATCAAAGAACTGCTGCGGAACAATTGGTGGAGGACTTCAAGCATCTGTTTTCATCTACATCGGAGGATGTGGGCAGGACGAATTTAACGCAGCATAGGATCTACACTGGAGAACACCTCCCTATTAAACAGCACCCAAGACGACTACCGTTCGCCAAGAAGGAAGAGGTTGAGACCCTCCTGAAAGAGATGAAGGAGAACGATGTAATCGAACCGTCATCCAGTCCTTGGGCGTCTCCCATCGTCTTGGTCCGAAAGAAAGATGGCTCCACCAGATTTTGTGTCGATTACCGGCGGCTGAATGAAATCACCAAGAAAGACAGTTACCCTCTTCCACGGATAGACGATACCTTGGACACTCTTTCCGGACACAAGTGGTTTTCGACCCTGGACTTGAAGAGCGGCTACTGGCAGGTTGAGATACACCCTGAGGACCGAGAGAAGACAGCGTTTACAACTGGACAAGGCTTATGGCAGTTTAAAGTGATGCCCTTCGGCCTCTGCAATGCACCAGCTACGTTCGAGCGTCTTATGGAGACAGTGTTAAGAGGACTCTCTTACGAATCCTGTCTGGTCTACTTAGACGATATCATCATCGTGGGACGCAGCTTCAAAGAACATCTGGCAAATCTTAGGAAGGTGCTGCAAAAGCTTAAGGAAGCCAATCTGAAGTTAAGCCCGTCCAAATGTAATTTGTTCCGCCGGGAAGTGAACTACCTTGGTCACATCATCTCTTCTGAGGGTGTACAAACCGATCCAGAGAAGGTATCTGCGGTCAGGAGTTGGAGTCGTCCCGAAAACATCCATCAGTTGCGAAGTTTCCTGGGGCTCTGCACGTACTACAGGAAGTTTGTGAAGGGTTTTTCTAACATTGCACGACCTTTGCATAAGCTGACGGAGAGCAAGCAAAAGTTTGAATGGTCCAAAGAATGCGAAGATGCATTTCTACGACTGAAGGAGGCTTTAACATCAACGCCTATCCTCGCCTATCCTCAGCCTGAAAAATCCTTCATCCTGGACACTGATGCGAGCAACGAGGGAATTGGAGCTGTTTTATCCCAAGAAATTGACGGAAATGAACATGTCATCGCTTACTGGAGCAAATGCTTATCAAAGTCGGAGCGAAATTACTGCGTCACCAGAAAGGAGTTACTGGCCATAGTGAAAGCTGTAGAACACTTCCATCATTACCTCTACGGCCGAAAATTTCTGCTTCGGACAGATCATGCCTCGTTAACTTGGCTTTTGAACTTCAAGAATCCAGAAGGCCAGATAGCCAGATGTATACAGCGGCTCCAGGAATATGACATGGAGATCAAGCATCGAAAAGGGTTATCTCACGGTAATGCTGACGCTTTATCAAGGAGACCCTGTCCTGAGAACTGCCACTATTGTTCCCGAATCGAGAAACAGTATGGAACGACTAGCC
This sequence comes from Uloborus diversus, assembly GCF_026930045.1. Lineage (NCBI taxonomy): Eukaryota > Metazoa > Arthropoda > Arachnida > Araneae > Uloboridae > Uloborus > Uloborus diversus. Next base: position 29,779,500 of record NC_072735.1, read on the forward strand.
CTACCGCCTATCAGGTGGCAGTGACTCCAACATCATCAGAACCTGATCCATGGAGTGATGACCAAGTTCGAAAAGATCAACTTGAAGACCCCGACATAAAACCAATTTTAGAGTTCATGGAAAGTGACAGTCGACGCCCTAGCTGGCAGGACGTTTCCATCTTCAGTCCTGCAACAAAAAGATACTGGGCTTTATGGAACTCACTCCATTTACGGAACGGTGTGCTACACCGGAAATGGGAATCTGACGACGGCAAGACATCTAGGTGGCAGTTACTACTTCCTCGATCCAGGATTTCAGATGTTCTGAAAGAAATACATAGTAGTGCGACTGGAGGACATTTTGGTGTCTTGAAAACTCTCAATAAAGTTCGGGAGCGCTTCTTCTGGAGCAAGGCGAAGGATGACGTGGAGAAGTGGTGCCATTCTTGTGACGCCTGTGCTGCTCGTAAAGGACCGAAGAAGAGAAGCAGAGGGAAGCTACATCTGTACAACGTTGGAGCTCCTTTCGAACGAATTGGGATCGACATCCTGGGTCCTCTACCAAGAACTGCTGATGGGAACAAATGCATTCTTGTTTCCATCGACTACTTCACCAAATGGCCGGAAGCATATCCCATTCCAGATCAAGAGGCTACCACCGTAGCAGAGACTCTAGTCCAAAATTGGATCTCGAGATATGGAACACCTTTGCAGATTCATTCCGATCAAGGGAGGAATTTCATCTCTGCTGTGTTTAAGGGCCTATGTCAAATTCTCGGAATTGAGAAAACTAGGACAACACCACTACACCCACAATCGGACGGCATGGTGGAGAGATTTAACCGCACAATCCTGAACAATCTCTCACTTATGGTATCCAGAAATCAACAGGATTGGGACAAGAAGCTACCTTTGTTCCTGCTGGCCTACCGCAGTGCTGTCCACGAGACTACCGGATTTGCCCCATCCCAGATGCTCTTCGGACGAGAGCTTCGACTACCTTGTGATCTCGTCTTCGGTCGTCCTCCGGATGCGCCTTCATCGCCTGAGGAGTACATCCAGGATCTCCAGGCCCGGTTGGAAGACGTTCATAACTTCGCACGAGAGCGAATGAACATCGCGGCGGAGAAGATGAAGACCCGATACGACACAAGGTCTACTGGACATGAATTCAACGAAGGCGACAAGGTTTGGTTATGGAATCCCATCCGACGGAAAGGTCTTTCACCCAAATTGCAGTCGCATTGGGATGGACCCTACAAAGTCGTTAACCGACTAAATGACGTCGTAGTGAGGATCCAAAAATCACCTAATGCAAAACCTAGGGTTGTACATTATGATCGGTTAGCCCCATACTATGGCCATAGTTCATGAGTATTACGTAAACAACCATGGTTGATAACATAAAAGTTGTAGATAATTTTTGCTTTTAATGTTTAGTAATATTTCTTGTTATTATTGTGTTTTCTGTATCTGTTAGTTATTAATTAATGTGTATATTTGTAAACTTGTGATAGAAGTTTGGCACCCTTTCTGGGGATTGTACTGCCCGGGACGTGCAGTCCTTAGGAAGGGGGCAATGTTACAAATTCTGTAAATAGTAATTATTGTAGGAACGTAACCTGTAAATAGTTTCCCGTAATGAATATACAACCCCTTTTTCATTCGGCTAAATTATACGACCCCTATTTTCTTTCTTTTCATTGATAACGGTCTACTACTTTACAGAAGCTTGTGGAATATTTGAGAAATTTCTTTTCGGTGTATTTAAGCCGTTAGCGATAGATAAACAGGGAGTTTCGATTCAGATTTCGAACGGAGAGCATTTTGCTCTGTTTATAGCGAGGCATTTCGCTGTGTTGTTTTCGTATTTGGAAGTAAATACGTGTGTAAACGTTGAGTTTACGGTGTTGTGTGATAATTGCTTAATTGCTGATGAATAATTTAGCAGTTGTTGAAGATCTTTCCTGTACATAGTGTAAATAAATTTCCTGTGTTTTTATCAAGAACTGTGTCTTCATTTCAAGAAAGTGGAAGTCGCACCGAATCCGTTACAATATATATATATATATATATATATATATATATATATATATATAAAGTATCGTGTTGTATCGAAATCGTGTTCCCCGCGTTATATCGAAACTGTGCTCTACGAGACTTAGAAATAATGTAAATCAAGTAATGTGTACCGTGTTATATCGAAACCGAGTTTCATAAAAACAAAGTAAAAACTTATTAGAGCTTTCAGCAATTAAAAGAATCTACTAAACAAAAATGAAATTCCATTTTTTATAAATATAGCATTTAGGTATATCAAAACCGTGTAGTATTTAAAATCAAGTTTTGTACCGTGTGATATCGAAACCGTGTTATAATAATCGCAAATTTGGTACCGTGTAATATCGAAACTGTGTTGTAAAGTACCGTGTTATACAAGGGACGCCTGCACTCACTGAAGATGCAATTAAATCAGTCAAACTTGTCAATGCATCAATCTGATAGAAAACATATATACAGTCTGAGTAAAAACTTTAAGTCCAGTGCACTTTTTTGAGAAATTGGAGACACCTTAATCTTAGGACCAAAAATCACATGAGTGATAATTATTAACCTTAAATGCAAGTAAAAAAGACAAAAAAAATTAATTGTAAGTGTTTCATTATCAGAAAATATTACAAATAAATATTTGAACCTGAGTAAAATCTTTAAGGCCAATACAGAAAAAAGCATTTGAAGACAAAAATTCAAATATTTATAAGCTTGTGTGGGAGCCATTCCTTCAAATTACTTCGAATATTCTTGTTTTCATGAATGAAACTAGATTTTGACAAAGTTCGAGATGTATTTTTTACCATTCATCTTCGATGGTAGATTTCAGCTCTATTGATGAAGTAAAGTGTCTCTCCCTCGCATAAACTCTTCTTCCTAAGTCACCCAATAAGTTCTCTATTGGGTTAAGATCTGGAGACTTAGTTGGTCATTTCAAAGTTTCAACATTGTTTACTTGGAGCCTATTTTTTGCACTGTTTCTCGGATGGATAGATGCATTGTTTTGCTGACATTTTCAATTTTCTCCAGCAATAAATTCAGCACTTGGTAAAAGATGACTTGGGAGGACATTTTGATATGCTTGTGAGTTCATTTTATCTGAAACAAACGCAACTGGGCACACACCATTGTAAGCAAAGCACTCTCAAGTTCTGACGGAGTCTTCATCTAATTATCGCTTGTGGAATATTTTTTTCTTTTTGTAAATCATGCCAATAGTACTTCCGTCCGTTTGGTCCATCCAAACTCCACTTCTTTTCGTTAGAAAAAATTATTTGTATTCATTGGTTATCTCAGGTCATGATTTCCTAGCTAAAGTTGAAACGCTCTACATTGTGTATTTTCATAAATGAGGTTTAAGTAATTTGCAGCATTAATAAAATTTCCACACCTTCTAATTGTGTTATATATCGTTTTTGACAATCATTTAAACCTATCGTCTGAATAAGTTTCCTGGTTGAGTACTTTTCAGGTAATTTATTAGTTTCCAAACTCTTCTTCCATGACGCGAGGACAAAATTTTAAGCTTTCGCGGGTTTTCTTTTTACCCTAATTGTGTTTAAATGGAACGAAAATGTTGAATTCAGTCTTCGATCATCCTATTTTTCCGCAATAATACGCCTACTTATCCTTGTTGAAGGAAAAGCTTGAATCTACCCTCTTTCTTGAACAGTTAACGTTTTACCTTACGATATCGTCACAAGTAGGACAAAATCTTTGAAGAAATTAATCACAAAACTGCAAGTTGAAGGGTTTCCACATTCTTGTTAACTGAGGTGACATTTATTACAGTATAAGTACTTGTAGTTTTTAAAAAATGCTAGTGGCCTTAAAGTTTTTACTCAAGCTGAAATGCTAACTTTGAATAAACCACTGCTTTTCTGGTTATTGCATGCTTTACAAATCCTGCCTGTTGCGTTATTTCTTACCAATGAACATTAATAATTAATAATACAATAATATTAAAATCCTTTTAATTTCAATTTCCTTTTTTCAAAGAAAATTATACTGGCCTTAAAGTTTTTACTCAGGCTGTAGATTTCTTTTTTTTTGGCATTCGCAAATGTAGGACTTTTTTTTAAAAGCTAAATGCCCTTGAAAATGTTTCTTTTAATTCTATGACGAATACATTTTACTACATACTTAAATAGCAAGGTATTTAAAAAAAAAATCTATGCTTTGGGACATTTGATGGTAAATTATGGAAAACAAGCAATCTAATTTAACTATGGTTTATTAAAATATTTTTCTTATAATTTTAACAGAAGTTTAAAGCCAAAGAACATATGAGGCTGCGAGAAGCAAAGGGATGTAAGTGGATATTTTCAAGTTTTGATTAAAACGCGTTTTAAGATAACATCCTAGGTAGACTTTCATTGAATTTTTTTTCCAAATCATGCTGTATAGCAGCAACTACGAGGGCTACCAGTACCATCTCTTGCTCCAAGACAGAGGAGAGGTTTACCTTACCATGTGTACTGGTTATCTCCAAAGTTTTATTTTTGCCACTTACAGTCCTTTGCTTCTCACAGGCTCCTATTTGAAAGTGCTTTTAAAAAACCATGCATTGAAGGGTTAACTAATAATGTTTTTAATTTTTGAAATGAAAATTGTCTTGAACTTTTGCATCAGAACTGATTAAAACAGTTAGGGTAACGGCACCAGTAACAGACATGCTTAAGGCATCGCTCTCAGGTTAACTCAACTCTCAGAGCCTTTTAATGTATTTAGACTTTTTTAACTATTTTTCTCTCATGCAACTACATCTCATCTAATGCTTGGCTGCTTCTGAATCCTAATTCTATTTTTATTTGCTCAATTTCAAAAAATGGTCCGACCCCCCAGTAAGAGACAGCGACAATTCTGATGATACCCAGTAACAGATAGGATGATGAATGGACGAGTATTGGACAGAATTCCCCTTTTCTCTTCCAAATGAGCAAAAGTTCTTTATTTTTAGAACAAAAGCCTTATTAAATTAAAATATACATTAAACACCAGCTCGTGGTGGCTGTTCATAACCTTCCCCCACTGCCTTATAAATACCAACAGGCTCATAAAATTCACTCTGATAACACTAGATGGTTGCACCGCATTCATTGGCCACAGCAACATTAGTTTTATCCGCCTAAAATTCTTATTATTTAAATCCAAACTTGTAACTGTCTCTTACTGGACCCTTGTCTGTTACTGGTGCCATTACCCTATGACTAAAACAAAATGATTAAACAGCGTCACACAACATCTTTTAAAGCATAAGATAACTGTGTTTATTTTTCTAAAAACATGACGTGCTGTAGAAATTACATGGACTAGAATATGACACTATTAATGAAATGGAGTCTAAAATTAAAAAAAAAAAAAAAAATCAGCAAAAATGCATGTCTAGGAAATTCTGCTTATTTTTGAAAATGGGGCCCCAGGGGTTACTCTTCGTTGCGGCGTTTTTCTCGTTGTTCGCCGAATTCCAGCCATATGACTGTTGTGCATTGTTGTATTTGGTGACCCAGGCTCCGTAAGCTGCGCCTCTGGAAGACAAAAAAATAAAAACGATTAAACATTTGGGAAAATATTTAATTTAATTAATATATGAGACAGTGAAAAGGAACAAAAGTAAAAAGTTGGAGTAATAGCCAGAATTTTTGGCTAGGAAAGCCATACCCTTCATTTCGAAATTTTCCATGTGTGTGTGTGGGGGGGGGGGCGGATTTTGTTTACTCAAATTAAATTGTATCGGAAAACAAAAACTACTCCCACTTTCATGTAAATACTTAAATTTTCTATAGCCAGGTTGCGTGGTAATAGACTTCAATGCCCCCCTCCCAAAAGATGGACTTGACGAAAACCTCACTTTTTCCTAACTCTGTTTTAGGATGCACTTCACTTTCAATACACCATTGTAAGTGCAGAATGACAGGGGCGGAAGTCATTCTAGGTTGCTTGAAAATTAAAAGTAACGTTGGCTAAAAGTTGAAGTTCAATAAAAAATAAGTATCTGTTGTTGGATACAAATCTCTTTCTTGAAGTTAAAATTTACGTAGTCCAGATTTTTTTCCTGAAAAACTTCAAATATCATGTTAGGATGACTTACCCTACTAATTTTAATCACGCCAGCATTAGGAATACCGGAAAGTGAATTCATTTTTATTTTCAAACAAATAGGGTTTTTTCTTTTTTTTTTGTATTCAATATGTAAATATCGTTGTCAGAAACAACTTTTTGTCTTCTAACGGGTAAATTTTCCATTCCGGATTGATAAAAATCAGTTGGTTTTGGAGCAAAATGGCTGGTTGAAACTAATATATCCATAGCAATCTCTGACTTTTCTTTCAACAGAACAAGAGATAACTATGCTCACCACCCAAATAAATGTCTTTACCATTATTATAAATATTTTCAAATGATGGTTAGAAAACCATGTACTTTCAATTGGTGTAAATAAAACATAATTTTCATAGTAACTTTACTTACGTTATGTAATTCCCAACGTGAAACACGTTATGGCAGCGGTCAGCAACCAAAATTGACTGAAGATCGACTTTCTAAGTTTGGTGAACACAAAGATCAACTGGTAAGGTGGTGGTTAGAGGCCAGTATAGATTTAAACGACTGTGTTGCACACACATGGTTAAGTTGAGAATGTGCTTTCTGCAAATTGTAGGTTAACGCTGATAAAAACATACTTATTGATATTTATTAAAAAGTTGTTTTAAAGTGCTAAAATAATGTTACGTGAACACTATTAACTTACATCAAATATTTTCAAACAAATATTATTGCTTGCTTTAAAATTGGTAAAATGATGACAGTAAAAATTCCAGTGAATAAACTTAATTTTGATCAAGAAAATTATGTTTTTTTATATCACTTTGACTGGAAGCAAAAACCAAAATATTGCTACGATCGACTGAAAACGGGTTCGAAATCGACCGGTCAGTCGCGATCGACGGATTGCCGACCGCTGCGTTAAGGTATACAATTTTGAAATGACAATTTCTGATGCATGTTTTGGTGAAAGAACTTTTTTCAGTGCTTATGATTTTTGGACTGTTTTAAAGGGCAGTTTATTCCTAATGCAAGGAATGAATGAATAGATGGATACTAATCAAGGGTGCTCCCCCCCCCCTTAGAGCAAGAGCATACACCCTAAATATCGCAAAGACGTCCTAAGAGTAAGATTTCCTCCCCCCCCAAATGAGAAAAATATCCCTCAAAACACCCCCCTAAAAATTTCAATGGCACAGTCTGCGCCATGTCCTAGGTGGGCCCCCCTGATATTAATTAAAATACTAAAACAGGTGTAATAAAAAATGACATAAGCAGATAAAATCTGAACATTTCACTTCTTAGCTGTAAATATTTACAATTCATTTTAGTTAGAAAAAGGTACATTGAATAAGGAATGAAAATTAAACAATATTTAGATATACTTTTCATATTATAGGTCTTTGTTAGACAGTTCTTTTTGGTTCTTATCATGTCGTAAAAATTCTCATAAGCTATTCCGGTGAGGCTTACAAGTTCAAATTTTACGAATTACAAGTCCAATTCTACAAATAATAAAGTAATTATCCTAAATAATCCTTTGCAGTTAATTATTTTTAGACTTTTTTGGTCATTTGCAATCAAATTTATCTTTTTACGGGACACCGAGATTTTGTTTGAAAACCGGGACGTCTGGCAAGCCTATGCATACTCATTGCAAATTACACCATAACCAGCAAAACGCGACTTATACGTAAATACATGATGGTTTCCCGAAGTCATGGAGGGGAAGGGCAATTGACCTCCTTGATGCCCCTTAAATGACGGGCCTGGAGGGGGATATGGTTAACTGTAGTCCTCTTACATGGTCAAAGAAAGAAAAATTTCTGAGTGTTTTTTTTTTTTTTTTGAGGGAAGGGGAGATTTATACCCAAAACCCTAATCTTCAAAATTCCGCTGCTTCAAAATGAACGGCCGAAGAATGATCAGAAAGGGTTAGAAGAATAATCAGAAATTTGTAACTCTAATTCAGTCACAGTGTAGGTACCTTCTTAAAAACTCCTTAATTTTCTCTCCCAGTTGAGATAAACTCTTTACGTCACGTACGCGTACTCGCTAAGTCAAGTTTTAACATCAAATTTTTGGTCAAAAATCAAGACAAAAAGTTTCCACTTATCACGCCAAACGGCAGCGTTTACTTTGATCATTATTTACTTTTAAACCGTACTCGGCGAGTATTTTGCAAACTCGTAAGTAATTTCTGTACTTCAGAGCCAGAACAAAGTCACATAATCGCTACTTTACAGGAGATTGGGAAAACGTTTGTCAGGCGCATGAAAGGACGGGACACGCGCTCTTTTAACTTTGGTAAAAATAGCAAAGGATTTTTGTTTTTAGAATTATGTTCACATGGCTCGATGCGGATTCTACATACAATGCACTAATAAACGGAAAAATTAATGCCAAAAAAAAAAAAAGTCCCTGAAAATTTATTTTCAGTGCACTACTCAAATTTAATCGTTTTCAGGGACTTTTTTTTTGGCATTGATTTTTGTGCCTAACATTAAAATGAAATCTGTTTTCATTCTTCGCGAAAAATTGTGGAACTCATCTGAAATCGCCTGTTGAATAATTATTATTAAAAATATTGAATGGAGATATACTAATAACCAAAATTCGAGTCACTTAAATAAACATTGATTTTATATATTATCAAAAGGAGGCAAAAGCTTTTTTACAGTATTTAAATACAAAATAACCTTTTTAAATCATCCATGTGCACCTAAGTCCTTGACTTACCATGTTACTTCATAACTATGTACAAAATTTTAAAAATTTGCACAATATTAAACTTGTTGATGATGTTTAAAAAATCATTTACTTGTAAACGCTTTGAACGAACTGTTCAAAAGTCAAATTTAGTGCTATGTATTTAATTGTGTGCTGCTTTTGAGGAGATGACTGAAAATAAGTGCAAAATCTACGTTTAGATTATGACATTTGTTTTACTATTAAGTTTTAACAAAATGTTTTGCAACCACCAACCAGAATAAAAAATAATAATAGATGAATTTAAATATTGTTGCGGTGATAAGCAATACCTTGCAAAAATTTTATTGTAAGAAAATCTATCTTAAGTTTTTAAGCCTTTAATCTTTCTTTTTGAACATTTAATTCAATTTCATTTTTAGTTAGCACTGATTTAAATATCAGATACTATATACGTAAACAAATAGCTTAAATTGAATTATTTTACATTTTCTGTTTGATAAGTTGTAAAACTATTATTTCGTTGTTTATAATAAATGAGAAAATAAATGCTCATAGAGCACTAATTGCAAAAATGTTTTAGACACGAGTTTCGGGGTTGCAAAAACGCATTAAGTTATGAACCTTCGAGATACAGTAGACTCCCGATTATCCGCGAGCGGTTTATCCGCGGGGCGGATTATCCGCGATTCAATCAACAATCACGAACATGTATTTTTCGCAGTAAAAAGCGAATACCAGTGGCTGTTTTTTTTTTTTTTTTTTTTTTGAAAAATAGTAAATTTACACTCAGTTGTTTTTGCTTGATTGATTGCTTTGATTTAATTTTATTATTGTTATTATTATTATCATTTTTTGTGCGTTCTTCATCGTGCATACACTTGTTTGTTATTGATGTTAAGTTCGGTTGTGCAAAAATACAAAACATTTGTACTGTACTCTATATATATTTTCACTGTTTGCAGAAAGTGATATGCATCAATACAGTTAAGAATTTGAGATAGGACAATTTTTACCTGATTTGTCCCCCATTTTAGTCTTTTTGCGGTTATCCGCGATTTTTATTATCCGCGGCACTTGTGCCACCCAATTCCGCGGATAATCGGGAGTTTATCCGCGGTTAATGCAAATATGTTAAGTGTATTTTTGAGCCAGTTTATATCTTTACAGTTTATATGTTTTTTACTTTGTTGTTGTCTTTTTCATTTATTTGGCGACAGTTTTTCCTAACAGAATTAAAGCTGACGGATTCGAATATTTCTTGGTTTTGATTTATTTGTTAAAAGTTAGATGCAGAAGCGAATCGAATTGGGCTAAACCTCTAAAATTAAAGTTTTATGACCAGATTGCTAATCCAAAAATGGCAATGTACTGTACAAATAAGGTACAGTGAAACCTGTGTAAGTTGATAACTTGCGGTGCACTACTTTAGTGGTCAACTTAAACAGGTGGTCAACCTATAGAGGTTGAATTATATGCTATAGATCTAATTCTGTGCCTGAAACTAGCGGTCAACTTAGACAGGTGGTCAACTTACAAGGGTGGTCAACTTTACAGGTTTTACTGCATGTATATATATTACGTCCCGTCATCAGAAGTAACACAACTTAGAAGGAAACAGCATTGGAAGAAATCCAAGATCTAAGCCAATATTCGTTTCACTGATTTATTCTCAAACACAACAATACGCCCAAAACATTAATGACGATTTCTTTACTGGTTGCTTTTTGGTCTAAATTAGTAGTGTTAAATGTTCGAAAAATTTTGTCATAAATATGGATAGTTTAATAAAGTGTTACTAATGATTATGTCGTTTCTGCACCATGCATCAGTTGTGTTAAGTAACTTTCTGCGAGGTGGCAGAAAGAGCCTTAATTTTAGTTTTAAGTACTTTTGAGGCCGTTCGCCGTGTCTAGTGGTCAAAGGAATCTGACTGCGATGGGGAGGTCTCAGGTTCGAATCCCGGCTGAGGCATGGATGTACTTTCTCTTTCCTGTTCTTGTCCTCCCATTGTGTGAATGTGTTGTTATGCTGTGTCTGGTTGTTGCCCACCCTCTAAACGGGTTCTTGTGGCACGTGTGTACTGTGGAAGTCGGACTTCACACCAAATTACGTTACAGTTGAAGAGGTGAAGCAGCGCACCCCAAATTGCCAGCTTAGCCGGCACAAGACAACAACAAAAGTACTTTTGAGGTTTTGGTACTTTTTGAGTACAACACTTCTGTTGCTTGGGGTGCGATATGCCGAATGCCTTAAATAGAAAGAATGGTCTAATTACCTGTCATTTTCAGGCTTCTTCGGCATTTGGAATTCGAGACCCATGTTTCGAAGATCTTCTCGATTTGGCTTCGTTAGTTTTTCTCTCCTTTTGTAATGCTGTTTCAGAGCTTTTGGACTTAGTAGGCGTTTTACCACTTATAATTAAAATATTTGATACGTTTTCTTCGACCTAAAAGAAGAAAAGAAGATGTTATGATTAAACAACTATATTCGTAGAGACACACTGATATCACTGAAATGAAAATGAATATTATTTACTGAAACAAAAATGACGTCAATATAGAAAATAAAACTAATTAATATATAGTTTTCAAAGATACTGAACAACTTGCAAGTAAAAATTTCAGCTCTAGGCAGCTGTCTACTCTGCCTATTTAAAAAAGTGCCATGGAGTAAGCAAAGAAACACTTTAAATATTTTCACCCCAACTTTGTTGTGAACCAAAACAAAAAAAAAAAAAAAAAAAAAAAAAAAAAAAAAAAACGCTTCCTACAGAAAAATTTTCTTAATACAGGCAATTTTTATGTGATTCAATAGAAAACTCTCAAAACATCGCCAATAGTGGCCAAATTAAAACCAGATATTTAAAAAAAAAACCACCAAATTTCTCGCCAAGTTGGCGACAACACTTGGTGACCAAAAGCTTGGCGATAAATCGCAGGTGTTTGCCAAATTATGACTTCACTTTAGTTTGCATTGAAATTAACAATGATTTTCTCCCAATAAGGTGTAAAAGACCCCCTTTGAAACAGCCAAATGCAACCAAAAGTGGAGGTACACAACTGACTCCACTAGGAGTCTACGTACCAAATTTCAACTTTCTAGGACATACCGTTTTTGAGTTATGCGAGATACTTACACACATACGCACATACATACGTACATACGGACGTCACGAGAAAACTCCTTGTAATTAACTCGAGGATCGTCAAAATGGATATTTCTGGTGTCTATGCGTTTTTAGGCATATATCCACGTGTGGTCGGGTTGAAAAAAAAAACTCAATATTCTTTCGGGGGCGAGCAAAATGGAAATTAAGGTCCATTTTTGAGTGAAATTATTTTCGCGAATACAATACTTTCTTTACTACGTAAAAGGAAGTAAAAAAAGATTTTCTGAAAAAAAAAAAAAAAATCAAACTTTAAAACTAGAGATTAGCGTTGCATTATTTCACGCTAATTATTGAAGATAGAAAATAAATACATGTACTATACAATACAGGACTAAGTGTTCGAAAAATTCAAATTTTGGATTTAACCCCCTTTACTCCGACAAAATTATAAAAATATGTTTTGTCGGAGGTCGGTTAAAAAATAAAAATGAAGTTATTTATAGTTTATAATATTTGTGTATTCATAGGTGGTAGAAAGTGAGAAGCAGAGATATTTAGGCAATAAACATTTATATGCAGTAGAAAATGTGGGTCGCCGTGTTTTGTTTGGCCAGGCGACCAGACTAGAATGGTGGGGTGATGAAGAGAAAAGAGAAGTAAGGGGGCACACCTTGGTTCTCGGCGATCAGTGGAAAAATACAATTTTCCATTTAAAACACCTTTACGTGCTAAAGGATTTTTCGATAGTATTTATTTATTAGAAAAAGAAATATCTTAATATATAAAAGTCTTCTGTACGGACGTTTGTCACCATAAGGCTATTAAACGGCTGGACCGATTTTGATCAAATTTTTTGTGTGTAATTAAGTTGTGGCAAGCATGGTTTCGAAGCGCGATGGATCGAATCGGAAACGTTTTTGTTAATTAATTAATTTAAACATTGGACATCTCTCAAATGATTAATATTTATTTTAACCTATTGTTGAGGGAGAACTGAAATAAATATCTAACCCGTTGTTTATTTTACATCGGGGGGGAGGGGGGATGAGTGATTTTCGCTTATTCAGAGAACGGTTTTTACCTTTATCATTTTTTTAACGATATCCTTTCGATTGTTTTATTTATTTATTTTTCATATGGGTGATGTTGCAGCGGGATTTCCCGTTTGTTCTAGATGGGTAGTTCATTTGTTACACTTAATATCTGTGGGACGCTTTTTATGCTTTGAGTATGGCTGAAGGAACACACCATCAAGTACGGGAGAAAAAATAATTAATAAAACAACTGCTCAGTGAGCATTAGATAAATCAAGTTGTAAAAAATATATGCATTCTGACACCATAGCAGCTTAAAAGTTTTTTTTTTTTAATTATTTTTTTCAACAGAACGGTTCAAACACTTGACGGTTTACTAAAATTTATTAACTTTTCAATTTACAAAGTTTGAACAGAACAACGTCTGTCGGGTCTTTTAGTGTGTATATAAATATAATCAAACTATAGTTAGTATTTCTTCCCACATCAATTATTTTTCATTAAAAATACAAAAGAACATTTTTATAAGGGTTTAATCATGAAATTTGACGCCCTATCCTCCCCCCTGTTTTGTATTCCAAGCTTGAGTACAGCTAGCACTAATTTTTAAAACCCTATGCTTCTGCAACTGGTTTATTTTGATAGCTAATTACTGTAGAAAACTGCAGAAAAACGATGTAACTTACGATGTGTTCATTGACATTGTGAATACATCTCAAGCAAAATGGCAAAATATGAATGTGTCATAAAAAAAAGTTGTTTTACCTAGTCCCCGCAGAAAAGCTCATTGTTTTGTTGTTTCCTTTTTTTAGGTCCAACATAACGAGATTTGGTGAAACTGAGTACCTATGAAAACGGTACTCAGTTTCACTAAACACGTTTCAAATCTCTAAAAATGTCGTAATTTAAAAAAAAAAAAATCGAATTTTTTCCTAAATTATGTTGGCATTAACACGATTTCCAATTACAGTAGAATCTCATTAATCCAAACTAATAGTGGATCCCGGTCCCCCTATAATTGTTGTAACCTATTCGCCAAAGTGCATAAACAAACTACCTTACACAGAAAAATTGTATTTTGAATTCAACAGAACGAAATATAAAACTGCATAAAAAACAATTACAAAAATACGATATACTATCTGCAAAAATACATTATTGCGCTACCTCCCCTTTTATTTATACAGTATATAAATCAAAATGGTTGTCCCGGTTAAGCGAAGTCCGGTTTAATGGGGTTCAAAAATTAATGAGGGTTTACGGCATGTCTTTTGATTCCTCTTTTTCATGGTTCGTCAGTAATCGTATCAAATGAGTAACGAATGCTAATCTCACTATTTCTAGACTTGAAAACAACTGAGTGTGTATAGGTACACAGACGTTTCACGTCAAAACAAATCGATTTTTAGATCGCGAGCAAATTAAACAAAAATTAATCGTCTTACTTTAAAATATCGTGTACTCACTTTTAAGATTATCCTTAAGATCAGCTCCCGCTATCCAAACAAATCGTCCTGTTTAAATCTGCTTCCGACATAAACACAAACATATTTACCGAATATATACCTAGAAGTTAATGACACGACCTTCTAGGCACACGTAAGCAGGTACGTCGGCTTTCACGAGGCTTACAATTTCTAGTTTATTGTGCGTAGTACCTGTCTTCCAGAACTTTTTAAAAACTTGTTTCGAAGCTTAAATGAAGGTCATCGGTTACAAATGGGAAGAAAGAGACGAGCACAAAACTGCTTTTTGAAAGTAGCCGACACATTCATTTGGATGGATTAATATGCGAACATTGTGCTAAGCACTTGCATATTAATTACGTAAATTTCTTACGTGATTACTATTCCTTTCCTTAATATGGCATAATATGTTGATTTTCATTGACGTAACATTTCGCCGTCACTGATAGAAATATTTTTATCATTAGCTTTGTGTGTGTTTTGACTGGGGAGCAAGGAATCTGCAACACTTGACGCGTTTATGTACTTAAGGGAGAAATTTCTATACAATTAGAAAACAAGTCCATCGTTTTGCTTGGTTGTAGGATTGATAATTATTATTATTAGTTTGTAATACTGTCTGAAAGTCTGCGAAATACGCCTAGAAAATGTTATGGAAACTTCCTAAGGAAGGTGTACTTGGAGAAGCAGTTTGATAATTCCAACCTATACAGATAAGAATAAGAAAGGGGTACGTGGTAGATTTGAAGTTAAAAAAAAAAAAAAAAAACTATATTATACTCAAAATCTCTGTTTATTCTGAAAAAACCTCTGTTCATCTATTTTCTGTTAAATGTGATAAAAAATATTCATAATACCACTTTTATTTAAAAGAACTAGGGGGCTCTGCCCCGTGCTCGCTAGCGCTCACCAACCCCCGAAGATTGCTTCGCAATCTTATTTGATTCGCAAAGATTTAAATCGTCAATCAAAAATAAACAGATTAAAAATGCATTATGTTTGGATCAAAAAGCACCTGTTCCCCGGATTTCAATATATCTTGTACTAACTTGCAGAGCCGTAAGGGCTAAGAGGCTCCTGAGTATTGCAAAACTGCAGTTTTGTACGTTTGAAAAGTCGCTTTCATATTCGTGGTCTCTAGTAAAATATTTTGCTCTTTAGCTCGGGGCTTGAATTGAGTTGAGCCTAAGATTTTTCATTAAAATCGAAACCCTTAAAGTTTGTGTGAATCGAAAAGATGTAATTATGGCAACGCCAAATAAAACATCAATAAGCTTAATGGAGATGCGATTATTCTAACTTGAATTTTAACGGCTTGTAACTTTTTTTTTTTTTTTTTGGAGATAGAAACTAAGCTTTTCGACCATAGGTCGAGTTAGACCTAGAGTAAAAAAAAAACCGCTCTTTTCAGTGGTGTCAAAAAGAAAACTGTGCCACAATTCCTTTGCTTTTTATCGATAAATTTATTGAAGAAAGCCTAAAAAAGTTCGAGCTAAAAACGCAAATTACTCCCGCCGTAATTAAGTTAGAGCATTGAAACAAATTGTTTAGAACGCAGAAAATTCTACCCTTTTCAACGATATATAATATTAATATGTGCAAGTAATTTTTCACTCCCATATTCGGGAATTTATGTGAAATTTGGGACTAAATTGGAATTTGAAAAAAAAAAAAAAAAAACTATTTATCGGATTTTTTCGAATTATAGCCTATGTCACTCAGTAAGAAAGCACCTCTCATATAGTGAAGGAATTTTTCATATAGGTGCAGTGGTTCCGGAGATTACCTTGAACAAATAAACACACAAAAATCCGCCCTCTCTCTTTATAATATTAGTATAGATAAAGAGATTATTGCCGATAATCCACAAATCTTTTGTTTAATTCCTTGTAACGTTTAACTTTGTTCTAGGTTGTTTCAGTGTTCCCTTTTAGCACACTCCTCATAGCAACAAAAAAATATTATTAAGCAACTTTTAATCTTGACTTTCTTTGACCTTACTCGAGCCAGAAGTCTTTTAAACTGTTCACTTCTGTTAAGCGTTAGAAACAAGGGGGCAACGAGGAGGTCACGAGAGGTCTCTGTGACCTTCGAAAATTTTTCCATATCAGGAAAATTTTGTCTGACGATTGAGAAAACTTGGAGACAGAATTACAACATTGCATTAAAAATAACGACAATAATGACGCCTAATGTCTCTTTTCATTAGACGTAGGTATGCATGCTTGCACGTCTTTTTATTATTGTTCAATAAGTCTCATCTCAGCAAATTGAGAGTACATCTCTCCCAAAGATTTTAATTCAAGGTTTACAAAGTGGCTTATATAACATCACTAGTAAGCTTGAAGCATCTAGTTTTAGGGCATCTTTCGAAAAAATATTTATGGATATGCATGTGCCTGATTGTTATCGATAAGTTGGGTCAAGTCCTCGCTTTCAAAATCGGAACGAGTTATCTTTTGGAAAGGGTACAAACATGTTACAAGACTGAAAACTCATCCCGATTGAAAATAGTGATAAACCCATATTTTTCAAGAGGAAGTATTTGAAAGATTGATCGAAAATGTAATAGCTGGGTGTTTATTACTCATTTCAAACGAATTTCAAAGAACTTAGAGTCATTTAGGATACCTTTGAGCCACGAGGGTTCATATTCCACTCTTTCATATTTTTCAGTATTTTTGAACTTCAAAAAAAAAAAAAAAAAAAAGCTAGAGAGCAGGTTAATGCTACTTTCTGCTGACAAGGTTATAATATCAGTTTTTCACTTTCTATTTTATCAAAATACTGTTGAACTTTGTTTATATGAACTGCTAAAAATTCACAAATTTGTTCGTATGATCCGCTATTCGTAACAACCGTGAAAGAATGACATTGTGAAAAAGCGAAGAAATGCTTACCTACATTTAAAAAATATTACTACTAACACATATTGTATTCTAACTATTAGTACATTCATAAAAAAAACACTTGTTTCTTATAAATAAAATAGTTTTGAAGAATATTGAAAAAGGAAAATGACAATCGACAGTTGCGGAATAGGTCGTAATCCATAATCGAAGATGAACGGTTTTATCTTCGGGTAAATTGAAATGTCTACAGGTAAGTAAATGTGCGGGATTTATTTTCTATGCGAAATTCTTATCGATGCACGATGGGACTTCTACTACCTAACAAAATGAACAATTTCTATAAAAGAAAACTATAGTATCCAACCACGAATATTTAAAGCAAAGAGGCCACACATTTTTGTTGGTCTTTGCCGAGTCAATTTAATATTCGTATTACACGTGAAAGTTTCAATGCAATTAAATAGCAAATCAAACGTGATGAACAAAATGTTCGTTTTAGCCGTGATTTTGTATTAAACGTGATCGTATTAAGAGAGTTCAACTGTAGTTGCCAATACTTGTACACAGTTAATTGTGCAGTCCAATCATTCTGAAGCTACTGTTTGGAACTAATCTTGAATACTGATTCGATATTGGGATTGTCCGTCAGTCATTCTATGTTAGTTGGCTCTCTGTTTAACGACGCTCTTTTTAACGACTTTCTCTATTTAACGACGGCTTTTCACGGTCCCAGATGGCCCACTATAGTGTTAAAAGCATTCTGTTTAAGGACGATTTCTATACGATCTTTCGTGGTCCCTTGAAAGTCGTTAAACAGAGAGTTAACTATTAGAATAAAAATAGGAGCTTTGAACATTGATTGAATTTATATTTCTGAATCGAAATCACACTGCTTTTATTGAAATACAGTAACTCCCGATTATCCGCAGAATTGGGTGGCACAATTGCCGCGGATAATAAAAATCGCGGATAAATTGCAAAAGGAAAAAAAGGAACAAATAAGGTAAAAATTGTCCTTCCTCAAAAGCTTAGCTGTATTGGTACATGCATCAAACCTACAAGTAGGTCTATATGACTGTTTTTGGCACTGAACTCGATTTTTTTAAAAAACTGACGAGGGGATTCCCTCTAACTTTGAAACACGTGTACACAGGCGGCTCGCAAGGGGCAAGGGGGGAACTGCACCCCTCACTTTTAAAAATAAAGGGGCTTTGCTCTTCCATTTTTCTAAGTTCAAAAGTAACAATCGATCAAAAAATGATAAAATTGATTGATTTCACGTGCTTAAAGAAAGAACTGGCTCAATAAGTGTAGGCTTTATGTTTTGTTTTGAATTTTTTTTTTTTTTTTTTTTTTGAAAAGTAAAATGGAGCTTTAAATTGGAAGAAAGGGGTCGCCTTTGACACTCCACTTTTTTGGTGCACCAGCCGCCTATGCACCCGTAGGCAACTTTCTCCGCAATTTTACTTGTTTTACTTCATGTTATTGATAACGCAAAAGTAATCATTATCGAAATAATTATTGTTTTGTAGGTTAATTGACCTGAATCTAATATCCTTGTTAATTAAGATATTTTTCGGTAATGGATTTACAGTTCGACGAGAAATAGATTCTCAGTTTTAAAATGCTGAGTCTATTTCATTTAACGCAGCTTGATATTAAGTGAGAGTGTTCAACCTGCCATATATCGTCAATTTGTTTTTAAGCTTTTTCTTTTGAGTAGTAACCATTTTTTTGAAGTCTTTTTTTAATTATCTTGGTTTTGTTGTGTAGCTTTGATGAACATATTACTTCTCCCGCCCTATAAAGCAATCTTAAGCTTCACGCTAAAATGTAGGAAGTCATTGGAGAAAAGTAATGCTGTATTTACTTCGTAAACGAAACACAAATTGAAGTGTAAAAATAGTTAACCTACATAGAACTGTTTCAAATTTTTGTCAAAAAAAAAAAAAAAAAAAAATCTGAATTTATGGAGCACGTTCCATAGCAACACAGTTTGGTGTGTATGATGAAAATGTTGTAATATTGATACAATTGATAATCTTTTAAGCTGTCGAAATTTCCAGTGACATCAATCGATATAAGAACCCAAAGTGCAACCAAAACAAAAGAAATACTTCGAGGGAATGAATTTTTGAAAGCAGTATTTCTCTTAGCATTATCAATCACAGGGCTTTGGGTGAGTCATACTTTTAGTAAGACTACATTTGTTGTGGTTAGAATGAAAGCGACATAAGTCAGCCTTATATAGTTTTGAGGATTTGGTGGCCAGATATGGTTAAGCATCGGACTAGCAACAGGAGGGTTCCGGGTTTGATGTCGCTCGGCCGAGGATCCTCCGTGTTCGTTAATACTGGGGCTCATGGTGACTGGGCTGAAAATTTCCTGAACATAATTTTTGCAATCTGTCTTTAATATTAGATTTTTAAAACAGAATTTAAATAAATTTAAACAGTTTCAAATTGAAACTAAAATATTTTCAATTGAGAATTTTCCCAGATTATTTCATTTATTTTAGACTTGCTGCTTTAAATATTTACTCTCTGTACTTTTGCCATTCTGCGTAGGCAACATCCTTTGCCTTTAAGTAAATTATATTGCAGGGCCGTATGCAAGGGGGTGGTTTATAGGGTTCAAACCCTCTCCGAAATTTTTCATCCAAAGAAATGCTTTCCATTATTTATTTATTTTATTTATATTTTCATGACAAAAATAATATTGTTGTTATTATTTATTATTTCAATTTTATTTGTGAAAAGAAATTAGTATGAAAAATTGTACAAACTCATTGTGTGTTTGTTGAGAAAATCATTTATTATGTAACAATATGGCGTTTTGTAAGAACATCCCCTCCCTCCATTTAGATAATCTATTGTAACAAAAATCAATAGAATACACATGAAACAAAATTTGATAGACCATATAAATGTTTCAAAAAATGTGTTTTGTAAAACCCCCTCCGAAACAAACATCTGGTTACGGCCTTGTTATATTACAAAAAAAAAAAAAAAAATCGTAAATTTTGTGCGTACTTATGTCAATGAAGTTGATTATGCAAAGGATAAAATGAACATTACTAAACTAAAAATTTACAAAATTATAGCAAGCATGTGCTTTAAAATTACAAAAAACGCTTTTTAAATGCAAAAATGGTTTGAGTTTCCAACGATGAACAGCTGTTATTTTGTCGTAAAAAGATCAAAACTTCCTCTTAAAAAAGGGATCAACTTTAGAACCATTGAGAAGAGGTAAAATGAAGGGAGTGAAGACTTTCTTACGTGAACCAAAGACCCCGAGTCACGTGATAGATTTTAAAGCAAAGCATTGTGTGTGGAAGAAATCAGGTTTCTTTCGCTGGTTTCACGCAAAGCGTGTCAAACATTCGTCGTTGTTGTGTCTCGTGACTTGGAGTTGTAGCCTCAGCTTTAGCTAAGCCAATGATTGGACTTGCTCACTCCATTTATATTCCTGCTCAAAGTTTAGAACTCAAATGTTTCAGGGTTAATGTAATGAGATTTAAAATGCTCAATCCATTGTTGCGAGTGCGACATTTGTGAGTACATATTTGCTTTTTTAGTTCAAGAACCAAAACTTTGGCTTTCAATGACCATATATTTAAGTACAAGCTACTCAATATATAGGTGAGCTACATATTGCTAAATAACCATTATGTATCAAAATATAACGCATCAACTTTTTGATTTTTTATTTATTTTATTTATTTATTTATTTATTTTTGTATTAAAAAATACAATTTGTACGTGTTGCGGGTGTGACGTACAAAGTCACACCTGCAATATGTCAAACTAGTATTTTTAAATAAAAAAAGACAGTTTGAATTTAGATACATAATGGATACTTTTATTCAAGTAAACAAAAAATTAGAAGCCAAAGATCAAAATTCCTGAATTAAAATGTAAATTTATAGCACAATTTATAGGTACAATTATAGGTAAATTTATAGGTACAAATGTCACACCCGTGATCATAAATTGAGCAAAAAACGATGATTTTATGTTTTTTTTTCTGCATAAAGGTAAACGTTAGTTTATAAAATTGATATATATATATTTTAAAACAAACTATTGATATAGAAAACTACTCACTCTCTTCAAGGTACGTGGTGCAATTGCGTCAGGACTTTCAGTTCTAGCACGTTTCCACTGTTACCTTGTCGGCTTCCTTTAGAAGTACTCAGGTTATTAAAAAGGAAGCGACTTCTGAACGCCAGGTTCCAGCTAAGGCAATCCGCGTTTCGCATAAGGGGGCCACGTCGAGGGCGTCAGGGTGAAGAAACTGATGGAATCCACTCTGGAAGTGTTGCTCAGGAGATCCTCTAAAAACAGCAAGGTGGATGGATCTGTAGAAGGCAAGACAGACGATGAAGTTATCTTCTCTTCTAAATCCGACGGCACGTCTGCTGTTTCTCGACGGATGGACTGATGTCTGATCCAAGCAGGATTGGTGAGCCAACTTTGCTAAGTGCACCCCTTGGTTAATCGCAAGCGACTGGACGTTGGCAGCTCTTGGCTCTTATATATGCTCGGCAGTGTCCTTCGCCTCTGATAAGTCATCTGGAGAAGCACAACTTCGCCGAGTGATGCGGCTCGTGATAAGAGGGTTTTTTCAAAAATTGCATTTCTGTCACCAAATACGGAGAAGAAATATCGCTGAATTTCCGTTCGTAGCTTGTTTGACCTTCATCTTTCTCCCGAGGAGTGTAGTTCAAAATAAGCCCTTCATTGAGGACGAAAAGAAATAACACTTTCTATGAATTAAGAAATTTCAAAATTTCAAGGACTAAACATTGTGAACGTAGATCGAAGAAATTTAGAGGTTAACGCATTTCTTTTTGTCCTCCCTTATATTTTAATTTGAGTATTGGTTACGCATTTTTACAAAAGCGATAGGGGATTATTTGTGTTTGTTGCTCGCAACGAAATATTTTATGGTTCACAATAACCCTTTGTTAACGATGGAAAGGAATACACTTTGTATGAAGTAAACTTTTCTAAATTTCAAGGAATTTCGAAAAATTTTCTATTTTTTAAAAAATAACATTAGTAATAGAATCAATGTCTATTTATTGGTTCATATTCAAGAAAATTGCCGTTATATTCTAACCAGGGAACCACACAATTTCAGTAATCATGAAAAAAGTTCAAAATGGTCGCATTCAAAAGAGAATATTTCGACATTTATTTGACCCATGAACTCTGTGCCCTCGTCCCCTCTTTTTCGAGATATGGGCTCTTAAAGTCTGCCGAAATCTTAAGAAAAGTTGCCAAATTTAAAGACTTGGCAAGAAATTTAAAACACCGCGCTTTTTTTTTTATCGTCAGTATCATGCAAGGCATCTGATTTCCATTTTAGATCATCTGCAAGGCGTGTGAAAGATGTGTTGCATTAATCTCTTACTTGTGTGTGTTAAATTAAAGACTCACCATCAAGCCTATGAAGTGAAAAGTAGTAAGCTTTATCCAGAGGAACGACAACTTTACAATGACATTAAACATAAATTGTATCATTTCATTCGTGATAATAATACATTTCAGAATTTTTCTGTATTTTAAGTGTATTTAACTTATTTAAGTGCTAATTCTTATTAATGAAATATGTTGTAAGTAATCTGGAAGAATTAATACGAATAAATACAAAAATCAGACTACTTTGAGCTATATACAGATAATAAAACGATAGTCTTTGATGTTGAAATATAAAATGGTCATGGATTATGGTATCAGTTCTTTTTTTTTTCTTTTTTTTTAAAGTTATAATTAACACATTATTTGTCTGACCACTGTGAGGAAAAATGTGTAATTGGGGACATTTTTTGGGAACATTTTGATTTAGTTTTGACAAATAGGATGCAGCATTGTAATTTTTTTTTTAGAATTGTTTTTCAATGATGCCAATGTTCCTTCTCAGTAGATGTTATGTGTGTGTCTCTAGCTCTGTTTCTTGCGGTTTTTTTTCATTATGTTAAAGAATTTTTCAAATTCTATGACCAAAAAAAAAAAAAATCTTGATATTTTTTGTTTTAATTAGTTGAAATGCCGCCCCCGTGGCTGCTGCGCCCCTGGCGAGAGCCACTCCTGCCAACCCCAAGTTACGCCACTGCTCATGCAGCAGGCTGTAAATGACCTTCTTCCCATAAAGTCGAAAGTGAAGTATTTCGAGTCAAGGTATTAACGAAATTGTTAAACATCTATTACACAGTATTTTAAAATTTCAAATTAACTAGTGTGTAATAAGTCAGGGAATGCTGAATAAAAAGCGAACACTTTCTAATTAGAGATATTTTGCGCACTTGCTTATTATGGCTTTTAGATAAGGTAAGTGAAAATTAAAAAAAAAAAAAACACCCTAATATAGTGAAACCTGTGTATAACGATACTGTCTATAACAATAAACCTGTCTATAACGATATTTTTCTTGGTCCCAGCAAAATGTCAGCATGAAAACATCCAACTGTCTATAACGATAAACTGTCTATAACAATGTTTTTTTGGTCCCAACAATATCGTTGTAGACAGGTTTTACTGTATTACGAATAACCCCGATTTAACGGATAAAAGTTTCGGTCCCGATGAATTCGTTAAATCAGAGTCCGACTGTATGATAAAAATCGCAAAAGTTTTTCACTTATAATACACTGAATTATTGTAAATTGTTCTCAAAAGTGAGAGGATTCTGATTTATTCTGAAGAAAAAGCTGATGAAATAATTTTGTGCCTTAAATCAATCTTCCTTATGATTCATTAATTTTAAGCCGTGATACAGGTAGATTGACATTTTTCAGCTAAAATATGAATAAAATCAATAGCCAACATGAGTAAAGAACAGTTTGTTCATAATTTGAGTTTTATTTACTTTAAGAATTAACTTTTGAAGCTAGCAGCTTTAAGAGCTCAAATGGGTTCAAAATAAAAATTTTAAGTGAATTCATAGTTTAGGAGAAAAAGAGAAGCAAAGCAGGTATGAAAAAACTTTAATCACGAGTAAAAAATGATAAAAATATTTTTAACTGTAAATCACCACTGTTCTATTCCCACTTTTCGAAAATTTTCGTTGCAGATCGTGGAGCAATATTCTGTTCGAGGAAGATTTCAAATAGCGACTTAATCTGTTTCGTGATCGAAGCCACGACTTCAGCACCCCGTTGCAGTGCACAATGCACTACGACCACATATTAACCCCTTGTCCAGATTTATTTTCAATTAAGACTTATTTCACACGCAGTGGTTCTGTAGACAATGGGATTGTTTCCTTCAGTCAAAAGTACCACTTTTAGTCACTGAAATTGATAGAATGAGTAAAAAAATAACATGGACACAGAAAATACTTTCATTTTCCCAACAGCTATTTTTTTATTAATTTTTTAAAGTGCCCGATTTTCAAAACAAGGCGTGGTCTTTATGACGTCACAAATGATGCAATTTGGCGCATCTTTCCACCACATTTCCACGTAATGATAATCAAGAAGCGAATTAAAATTGCGCTCTATCCTTGCTATCAACCATATCGTTGCCAATACACGTGAGTAAAGATGCGAATTAAATATTTTTCTCCGTGAATGGCAACACTAAATGGCATTTCATCATTTGTGATGTCACACGACAGAAACGTAAACAGTGAAAGCGCACCGATTTAAGTAATTTTTTTAAAAATATTAAACTTAAACAAATTTTTTAAAAAATGGTCAGATCCTATGTTTTTAAGCATGCTCTTTCAGAAAAAAATACTTTTAAAATTTTGGAAACGACCCTATTGTTCTGCATTTAACCAAAATTCTGATTAAATTTATCGCATCGACTATTGTTGGTTCTGCAAACGATCGATTAAATAGATCTATAATGAGTCTGCTTTTTTTTTTCAAATTTTGATATGGAGTTATTTTTAATACGATAATAGCTTTTGCGTCACAAGGTTATCGTGTTTAAACAGTCTCCTTGAACCCTCTGGTGGCTCATTGCACGTATGGTCTGAGGCCGAAATTTTATTATCTGCGGCTAAAGTTCTTTATTAAGGACATTTACTATTTACAGCAATATTTAAAACAAGAAGCTTCCAGATTGTATTCCTTCTTGCGCAGCTTGATTCATTTATTTCAAATTGTGCTCTTTTTTTTTTTTTTTTTCTGGCAAAAGGAAACATTTTTTTTTCTGAGATTTAAGAACAGATGTATTTATTTTTTAAGAACAACAGCTTTTGTAATTTCGCACTATTTTTAGGTGCCTCTTATCATAGTTATCATCGGATCATCGGAATTAGGTAATGGTTCTATGTATGATCGGCAGGGTCCGAAAAAATTCCTGGCTCAAATAGCTCGGGCGATGGGGGAAAAAAAAAAAACACCCTTGGCGACTTTTTTTTCAGAACAGGAATCTTTCAGAGAGAAACCATGTTACATTGAACTTTTCTATTTTCTCTGAGAAATAGTTTGGGTGGCACATAAGTTTTTTACCTAGCGCCAAAAATTTTAGTTTATGTCGGTCTCTGAAAATCGGTGCATAGTTTAAAAAAGTAAAAAATGAAGATAAAAGTATTAAGGGGAATTGTTCCAATAAGAAAATCATGCAACAGATATCAACCATACAACTTCTTTACATTGACTTATCCCAAAAAAGTAATCACCCATGCATTGAGAAATGCATTGAGTCCCCCCCCCCCCAGAAAAATGTTAAAGTGATGGGATTAATTAAGAAGTTCGTCTAGAGCTAAACGAACCTGCTTCTCTCACGTCAAATGTTTCGCTCTAAATTCTTTCAACCTATTATTTCAACCCAACCAAGTTCATTTTAAAATTAATTTGTTTTCTTCGTTGACAATTAACTGTAAATTTCTCAATCTATTTGCACAAATGAGATATTTTTACATTATTCCCGAAATTTTAAACTTTGGCTTTACAAATTGATGTATTCGAATGTAAGGAACCATTACTAGCTGACCCGGGCGAAACATTCGCACTTGACAATGGGGTTGTTTCCTTCAGTCAAAAGTACTACTTTTAGTAACTGAAATTAATAGAATGAGTAAAAAAAAATAACATGGACCCGGGAAATACTATCATTTTCCCAACAGTTATTTTTTAATTAATTTTTAAAATGTCCGATTTTGTAAAACAAGGCGTGGTCTTTATGACGTCACAAATGATGCAATTTGGCGCATCTTTCCACCACATTTCCACGTAATGATAATCAAGAAGCGAATTAAAATTGCGCTCTATCCTTGCTATCAACCATATCGTTGCCAATACACGTGAGTAAAGATGCGAATTATATATTTTTCTCCGTGAATGGCAACACTAAATGGCATTTCATCATTTGTGATGTCACACGACAGAAACGTAAACAGTGAAAGCGCACCGATTTAAGTAATTTTTTTAAAAATATTAAACTTAAACAAATTTTTTAAAAAATGGTCAGATCCTATGTTTTTAAGCATGCTCTTTCAGAAAAAAATACTTTTAAAATTTTGGAAACGACCCCATTGTTCTGCATTTAACCAAAATTCTGATTAAATTTATCGCATCGACTATTGTTGGTTCTGCAAACCATCGATTAAATAGATCTATAATGAGTCTGCTTTTTTTTTTCAAATTTTGATATGGAGTTATTTTTAATACGATAATAGCTTTTGCGTCACAAGGTTATCGTGTTTAAACAGTCTCCTTGAACCCTCTGGTGGCTCATTGCACGTATGGTCTGAGGCCGAAATTTTATTATCTGCGGCTAAAGTTCTTTATTAAGGACATTTACTATTTACAGCAATATTTAAAACAAGAAGCTTCCAGATTGTATTCCTTCTTGCGCAGCTTGATTCATTTATTTCAAATTGTGCTCTTTTTTTTTTTTTTTTTGGCAAAAGGAAACATTTTTTTTCTGAGATTTAAGAACAGATCTATTTATTTTTTAAGAACAACAGCTTTTGTAATTTCGCACTATTTTTAGGTGCCTCTTATCATAGTTATCATCGGATCATCGGAATTAGGTAATGGTTCTATGTATGATCGGCAGGGTCCGAAAAAATTCCTGGCTCAAATAGCTCGGGCGATGGGGGAAAAAAAAACACCCTTGGCGACTTTTTTTTCAGAACAGGAATCTTTCAGAGAGAAACCATGTTACATTGAACTTTTCTATTTTCTCTGAGAAATAGTTTGGGTGGCACATAAGTTTTTTTACCTAGCGCCAAAAATTTTAGTTTATGTCGGTCTCTGAAAATCGGTGCATAGTTTAAAAAAGTAAAAAATGAAGATAAAAGTATTAAGGGGAATTGTTTCAATAAGAAAATCATGCAACAGATATCAACCATACAACTTCTTTACATTGACTTATCCCCAAAAAGTAATCATCCATGCATTGAGAAATGCATTGAGTCCCCCCCCCCCAGAAAAATGTTAAAGTGATGGGATTAATTAAGAAGTTCGTCTAGAGCTAAACGAACCTGCTTCTCTCACGTCAAATGTTTCGCTCTAAATTCTTTCAACCTATTATTTCAACCCAACCAAGTTCATTTTAAAATTAATTTGTTTTCTTCGTTGACAATTAACTGTAAATTTCTCAATCTATTTGCACAAATGAGATATTTTTACATCATTCCCGAAATTTTAAACTTTGGCTTTTAAAATTGATGTATTCGAATGTAAGGAACCATTACTAGCTGACCCGGGCGAAACATTCGCACTTGACAATGGGGTTGTTTCCTTCAGTCAAAAGTACTACTTTTAGTAACTGAAATTAATAGAATGAGTAAAAAAAAAATAACATGGACCCGGGAAATACTATCATTTTTCCCAACAGTTATTTTTTAATTAATTTTTAAAATGTCCGATTTTGTAAAACAAGGCGTGGTCTTTATGACGTCACAAATGATGCAATTTGGCGCATCTTTCTACCGCATTTCCACGTTATGATAATCAACACGCGAATTAAAACTGCGCTCTACGCTTGCTATTAACCATATCGTTGCCAATACACGTGAGTAAAGATGCGAATTATATATTTTTCTCCGTGAATGGCAACACTGAATGGCATTTCATCATTTGTGATATCACACGACAGAAACGTAAACAATGAAAGCGCACCGGTTTAAGTAATTTTTAAAAATATTAAACTTGAACAAATTATTTAAAAAATGGTCAGATCCTATACTTTTAAGCATGCTCTTTCAGAAAAAAAATACTTTTAAAATTTTGGAAACGACCCCTTTAAAAACCCGATTTTTTAATGGTGATTTTTTAAAAAACAGACACAGTGCGAATTGTTAGTTAATTTTTCGCCGATGGTGGTGAAAAGTAGAATAAAATGATACCTTACTTTTATAGGTTCAAGAAGTATAAAATTATCACCAAAAAAAAAAAAAAGAAATATTTACAATGGTAAAATAAACATTTTCATTTCTGATTTTAATGCAACACTACGACTGTGGTTCAGAATCCTACAGTGAGTTTAGATTATAAATTCTTAGAAATTTGGATGAAGATCAAAGTCATTCAAAAACGAAAAAATCCGTGGTTGGATCGAACACACTATGTTCTCGTTTCTAGCACGACACTCTAACCATCTGAGCCACACTCGTGGGGTGCTGTATATTAAAAAAACGCTGAGCAAAAAAAGCAGAACACACATTTTTTTTTTTTTTTTTTGAAAAAAATTTCAATAATCTGAGTTTTTTGTTTATTTTTCGCCGAAAGAGATGATAAAAATCGTTAAAAAGATGTCTTACATATGAAGTTTGAATTATTTGACAAAGTTATGATGTTGCCACAAATAATATTAATCTTTACTAATAATAAAGCTGAAAATCTGTGTTTCTGGATGTCTGCTGCCGTGCAGCAGGTAAAGGGCAGTAACTGCAAATTTCTCATTTTTCATTTTTTTTGCATTTTTGTCATCTATTGTACGTTATCTTTATTGTACAAGCTCGCTTATGTGGTTTCCGCTGAGAAAAGGGCGCGAAAAAAAAGGCTAATTCCAAGATTTCCCCATGGTTAACATTGAATCCCCCACACATTTCTTCAAATATCTCGAAAACTCATTTCTGCAGATACTGCCGTTTACCTGCGCACGGCAGTCTGTATCTCTGGATGTCTATGTCTCTGGATCTCTGTATGTCTGTTACGCGCATAGCATCTAGACTGTTCGACCGATTTTCATGAAATTTTTCACATAATTAATTCGTAGCATACGGATGAGCGCCTCGAAACGATTTTTCGAAAATTCGGATTTGTTCTTTTTCTATTCCAGTTTAAAGAACATTTTACCGAGGAAATTATCATAACCTGGACGAGTAAATTTCCAAGTTATCATAACGTGGAACCGTAACATATGCGAGCAAATGAACCTAGCTAATTCGCGAGAAATTTACCATCCATTATTTGTAAATGTACAGACGAACCAAACGACCTTTTAATTTTCTACTCCGGGCAAAGCCGTGCGGGTACCACTAGCGATAATAATAAAACATCTTTGAATGATAATTTATAACATAATATGAAGTACCAACTTCCTAAAAAGTTTTCTTGTATTTCAAAAACAATGATTTGTTTGTTCCAGGAATATGCTCGTTTAAAATATATGCGTAAAAATGTTCAATGTCTCCAAATGGATTGAGCAAATTACTATTATTACTTTCTTCTATATCTAATATATAGAAGAAAGTATTGGATTCGTGCAAATTTTCGAATTTCGAATTTTGACGGATTCGAACGTTTTGAGGTGTGCTGAGTTCATTTCGACTATTTTTGGAAAATGTCTGTCTGTCTGTGTGTATGTGTGTGTATGTGTGTGTGTGTGTATGTGTGTGTATGTGTGTGTGTGTGTATGTGTGTGTGTATGTGTGTCACGTATGTGTGTGACCAGTTTTTTGTGGCCGCTCTACAGCAAAAACTACCGCATAAAATTGAACGAAATTTGGTACACATATGTGCCCCTATGTGAATTTGTGCCCATTGGTTTTCGGCGCGAATTCCTCCAAGGGGGGTGGAGCAATGGGACGTTTTTTGAGTTACGCGTGATTGCTATTCCTCAGGAAGTAACTGGCGGAATCAAACAAAATTTGGTCCATATGTTGCCAGTAACAGAAACAGGTGCTGATTCAATTATGGTGTCAATAACTCAAACGGGGGTTGAGTTATAGAACGTTTTTTGTCGTCAATTGTGACTGCTGTATCTCAAGAAATAACAAACAAATATTTTTTGACAAGTAGCCCTTAGTGGGTATAAGAGCTGATTTTATTTTGGTGTCAACAGCTAAAAAGGGGGTAGCGCAATCGCCCGTTCTTTTTTTCCATTGTGAGTGCCCTATCTCAAGAAGTAATGCTACGTTCTGGTTGAAATTTGGAATATATGTGAATTTATACGTAAACAGGCTTTGGTTCAATTTTGACTCCAATCGCTCCAAGAGGTGTTGATTTTTTTTTTTTTTTTTTTT
Source organism: Uloborus diversus (assembly GCF_026930045.1). NCBI lineage: Eukaryota > Metazoa > Arthropoda > Arachnida > Araneae > Uloboridae > Uloborus > Uloborus diversus. The sequence continues at coordinate 29,810,184 of NC_072735.1, forward strand.
GCGAATAAAAATAGTTTTATTAATAATAAGAAAGATAAATCGTAATAGATTGTCGTCTGCGTATTTCTCGTGATTTTAATTGTATGGAAATGATCGGAAATATTATCTCAATGATTTAAAATTTTTAACTGTTGCCATCTTATGTTTGTTAATAAATAAAACATTTGTAATTGATTCAAGTAAGGCTTTTAAAGTAACTTTCAATTTTCGCTCTTTGTTTTGTTTTTACAATAATTCAGACGTTGGGATGGTCGTCAAGTTTTTGCATGTGTAATTTTGATTTTGTTAGGAATATTGCTTCCTCGTCAAGCATGGGGAGGGATCAGAAAAAGGAAAAATATAGAAGAAAGTTTCGTGATAGCCACAACATACTGGTTAATTTTTGCCTTTGACAGCGATTAAAAAGCTTGTCTCACCCAAATTCACACCAGGACGAGAATTAAAAAGAATGGTGGAATTTCTGACGTATATGTTTCTAACAGTAAAAATGGTACGGCAACGAAGTTTTTTTACTTGCTTAAATCAGCTTACAGATGTTCTATTTGCCGTCCTCCTGACACCTGAAGGATATCACGAAAATACTCAAACTTCTGCCATACACGTACACGTTGTGTTGTAGCATGTACGCGCTGCGGTGATCCGATTTTTCAGTTCGTCAAGATTAACAGGAAAGTGGAATTAAGCATAGTACTTATCCCTTAAATATCCCCCCCCCCACAAAAAAGCTAAGTCGCGTTAGGCCTGGTGACATTGGGGCGGGGGGTAACGAATTGATAAATCGCTTTTTGCTTGATCACCGTTTCGGCTAACTGAAAAATAAATAAGAAGTGGGACACATACGATAACTTGCTGAGTCATTTAGCGGTAATCAATGAAAAAACTACAACTCCTTCTTTCATTCAATCTTCACCAGAGAGCTGTAGGTTCAATATTTCCACATCGGTAGTAGGGGCTCCCCGAATTTCAATTTTTAGGAGGAGGGAAATTTGAAATTTGCTGAAGTAAACTACGAACTTTACCGAATGATAAAATTTTTCAGCATTCACACCTAGATACCTTCATTTAATGAAAAACGTCATAAAACATCATTGATGATGATGTCGTGTCAATAGGTTGTGCTAAATATTGTCGAAGGTCCGAAGGATCGCAGCCGTCAACTTCGGTGTCGTAGGACTGTAGAGGGTCTCCTGCAGCAGATCTCCGTCTGGTAGCAAGCCGAGTTTCAAGATCGCTGCAGTAATGCTTGGGCATTCATAGATGTGTCTTGGTGTGTGTGTGTGAGTTGGGTCTCTGGGCAGTTCTTGCAGTAAGAATAAGTTCTTGTCCCGCTAGGAAGTGTTTTTATTCCCCTGTAATGCTCTGTTCTGAGTCGGGCGAGTGTGGTCGTGATGTCTCTAAGGAAGTCGAAGTCGGTTATCATAGGTTTTTTTTAAGGGCTTGTTTAGAAGTCTGCATCTGGCCACTGTGTTCGCCACTGCGTTATGGTGGGGAGAGGTTGGTCAAGACCACGTGCCTCTTTGGCCAGTTCGTCCGCACACTTATTCCCTTCGATGCCTACCTGTGCGGGTATCCACTGCAACACGCAAGATTTCCCTTTGCAATGTTGCAAAAGCAAGTTGTTTTTGGTGGTGGTGATGTTTGTCTCTCCATTCCGGATGGCCTCTAGGGCTGATTCACAGCTTGAGAATTAGTTACATCATTATTCAAAATAAATAAATAAATAAAATAAAAATAAAAACTAAAAAATGCTGTTTTTGTAATTAAAAGCATTAAAAAAGGCGATTTTTAAAATACTTTCTCCAAATAAACTCAGTCGTCCGACAAAGCTTGCCGCATGAGGAAGTCTTTTGGAAGGTCCCGGCGACCTCCCATCGGGACGCCCCACTATTCTTTTTAAATCATCCTACAAATGCTTTAGAAAATGACCTATTTATTTTCTGATGCATTTTTACGCACCCCCGTATCTAAAACCGAAACGACTCTAATCCGACTTTTTTCTCGTCGCGCTGATGGATATGTCGCTGCTGACACGTGAACGCTCCGTGCGAAGTCCATATTTGCAGAGAAGAACGTGATGATCGGGATGATGCTGTGGACACAATCCGCAATTTGTCCTTCCGAAAGCCGTTTAAGGTTGAAGATGAAGAATTCGGGTCTTTCGTTTTAAAATTAATCAAGATTTGGTGATAGCTTATGTAATAGTAGATGCACTTATTCCTCCGTCGAAGACAAGTTTGAAGATCCTGCGACTTTTCTCAAAATACGAGATTGTATATGATGTAAGAGTATCGTAGACTCAAGCCCGGCTCTTGGGGTAGGTGACCTAGGCAGCCGCCTAGGGCGGCAGAGTTTATGAGCGAGAAATTTTGAAGTAGACTTTTTTTTTTTGAATATCTCTTTCAGCGCCATAAAATTCACTGCTTCAATGCTTAAAAAAAAAAAAAAAGGTTTATAGAGTGTGTACCAGTGCTTGGACATGCAAAGAACAGTTCGGAATTTAACTAGAAATTCAATTTAATTTTAGAAGCGGCAAATTGCGTGAATTAAGTCTTTTTCAAATATTAATATATATTTCAGATATATGTTCAGATGCACTACTTTAATTTTAAAAAAGATAATTTGAAATGTGTGCCAGTGCTTGGATATGAAGAATCCAGTTTGGAAATAAACTAGAAACTCACAAATTTTTAAGCAGTTTACTAGTACTTCTATTTTTTAAATATATTATTCTTTTATGTTACTATTTTTATTATTATTATTCAATGGGAGGGGGCGGCACTTGCCAATATCGCCTAGCGCGGCAGTGCTACTAGAGCCGGCCCTGCGTAGACTGTTACCATTGGCGTCACTATGGGGGGAGGAGGGGGGTTCACCCCCGGTGTCACCCGTCTGGGGGGGGGGCGTGAAACCCTAAGTGGAATTGCAAGTTTTTGAAAAATATGATGTTAAATGCATTTTTGAGACTATAATTTAAAAATTTTTCCAGGGGGGGCGGGGGGTTAATCCCCGGTCCTCCCACTTTTAATTATTTTTGTACATTAACCGACTAAAAATTTCGTTATAACACAAATGTAGTTTCTGAATAGCATGAGTTTCTTTTCTTTTGCATTTGTAGGAGGGAGGGAGACACCACAAATTACCGCTCCGGGTGTCACCTGTGTTAGGTACGCCACTGAGGGAACAATATAATTTTGTTCTTTGATCAGGGCCGTCGAGAGCCAAGACGGGCTCTTTTTCGGTTTGGTCACCGGAGTATCCTTCCGTTGAAAACTTATCAAACGCATGCAACTCGGAATCCTATTTCTATACGGGCCATTTCAAGGGTCGGGCCTCAAGTTTACGACTAGGCTGACATGGTCTCTAGTTGGCCCTGTCTTTGATCGAAAAAACAAAAATTACTTTATTTTGTAGTAGTTTGCAACGAGTCCCCCAATTACTATTTTTTCTGATATTTATAATCTAAAATATCTAAAATTTAGGTTCAAAAATATTCTCGGCAGAAATGATTTGAGCATAATTATTGCATAAATTTTGCTACCAATTCGGAGGGAGGGGGGAGGGAACCCACCTCACTTTTTATGGTTCATTTATTTATTTTATATATTTTTCAATTTAGAAACCAAAACTAGAAATTACAAAAAAAAAAGCGGAAGCGTCAAATTTTTCAAATCATAATTATTTGTTTTATTTTGTATATCTGTTTACGAAACATTATTTAGCACAAGCAGTAACATTTAGCTTATGTATTCATTGCAGCCCAGAAAATTAAGGATTTTTTGCACCATAAATTTATAATTAAGAAATATTTTCAGAATTAGTTCCTCATCGCTGTAGTGTGTATGTGAGCTTCCATCCAAAATGGCGGATCAAAGATGGCCGCCTATACTTTTTACCTTCCTAATGACTCAGCCAAAAATAAAGATTTTTTTAGTTCTAAAAAAACCTATATGCTCTAAAAGTAATACTCTTTCGATATATACCCGAAAATAACCAATAAAAAAGTTCGAACACTTGTTTTAACGCCAAAAGCTAAAATTTCTTATTTTCTACGTCATACGCAGCAGAAAAAATAAGCTACTAAAACCAAGAATTTTTTATGGTATTCTTTTTAAATTATTAACTGCAAAATGATTGATATGTTCCATTTATTGAATAATCTAGTAGTTTTTATTCCCTTTCTGAAAGAAATCTTGCTATTTCTAGCTTGGAATAAGAATATATGATAAGAGGAAAAAAGTGACCTTATTAAAAATTTTCAAAAAAAAAAAAAAAAAAAAAAAAAATTGCAGAATATCATTCATTTAGTGCTATAAAAACTGACTGATAATATCTTATTGAAAAATATGTAAAATATAGAAAGCAAAGATAGTAATGTCGGTAAAAATCTAGAGAAAAAAGCATCACTCAATATCATCATCTTCATAAGTGTGCACAGAAACTGAATTTTTACATGTTTCACCTAAACAATGCATGAAAAACTTGGAACATTAAAGATCCGCGTTTTCATTGGCATCTAGGTCACAGTCTCACATAATTACTGTTATTTTGTAGTCACAAAACATTAAACGCAGAATTCCATCGGAAACTTTAGGAGAAACACATAATGGATGCTGTGAAGCTACTGCACTTGGGTGGAAGAGTTGTCAAGTTTTAAATTTTGAAGAAGAAGGTTTTTGGTTCCTAAATTATTATATCGGTTATATCGTAAGATGTCTAGATAATTGAGTGTTACTCCCTTTTAAAAGATGTTTTAGCAACACTTCTGCAATCTCGGAGACCTTTTTTTGGATGGATCAAGCTGAAAACTACTGAGCTGTGTGATCGGAGAAAGCAGTTTCAGATTTTCCTGTACTTGAAAGCTCGAGATTTACGCTTTCTGAATATAGCTGACTTGGAGTCACATCCTGTGACTGCGTGGAGAAAAAGAAGAGGATCCTTCAAGGGACCCAAGACTTCTTTCAACATATTGAAAGATTTTTCTTCGTACTAAATTGGTTTGAGGGTAAAAAGTGCAGTGATGTCCTCTTTCAATTCGAGTCGAGAGCAGATCTGTATAAGTACTTGGGACTGCGACTGTTCTGGAGCTGTTCTGGCATGTTTTGATTGCAATTGAACAAATTAATATATAGGCGTCCCTATCCAGTTGTATAAGAGTAATGCCTTCTAATCGGAAGTATTCCATTATAATTTAAACTAATCTTGATTTGTTCTCAGAATTCCGCAAAAAGTCAGTCAATTTACTTGTTGCCACTGCATTTTCTTCGAAAGGCAATAGTCTCATGCATTTTCGACACTACCTTATTACTTTCATTCTTCACAACGTTAGTTGGTAATGCACCAGTGTATCCATTAAAAACCAAACATGTTTTTTCAAAAGAAACCTGACGTATATGAGGCAGATATCCTTTATATGTCAGTCTCGTCCATTCCCATGCCAACGTGTCCATATGAAATCCTTCTTCTATAATGCGCGAATAGATCAGTGGCGGCTTAACATAAGGCTCTACTGATTTAATGATATCTGTCACACTTGATTTTTTTATTCTTTCTCCGAGAAACCCGATAAAAAAGCGAGGGAAGTTGAGGGGCAAATTCATATTTGAGATGATTCAGTTTTTTTTTTTTTTTGAGAACAGCTGCAATCCTGGCGAAAAGCTGTAGAAGACTGAGCAGAACAGTCATTTCTTAATATTAGCCTTTCTTTCCGAAGTTGAACTTCCAGCACCCCAAGAGAACTTTCTAAAGTTGAAAGCAATAATTTTTCGCCGAGTTTTTTTCCATTGTCACGACTACAATTATATGGAAATATATTTTTAAAAAATCATTCTTAAGTAACTATTTGCTACATAAAATGCACAAAAAATACGATTTTGAGATAACAATGACCTTTTTTTTTATGAAAAATGAAAGTTTTGAAGAATTTTTGACGAATTTGTATTGTTACCTGTGTTTTTTTTTAATTATTATTATTATTTTAAATCCTCCCTCAGGAATTCGGAACCATTTTACGATTTTTGGTAGTTTTAAGGAGCTAAGCAGATCAGCAATGAATTTTTTAAAAGGAAAATTGTGCACTTCAGGCCAAAAACACAATTTGCAATTTGCATCATAACGTTTACAGCTTCTTATGGGGGAAATTTTGGTAAAATATAAGTAGCAATCCAAACAGAGTAAGTAGCATTTTTAAAAATCGAAGAATAAATTGCCTTGACTAAGATATGAGTGAAAATATTTATTAAAAAATACCGTAAAAGAATTATTTATTTTAGTAGCTTATGTGTTCTGGAGCATGTTACGTAGAACACAGAAATTTCAGTTTTTAGTGTCAAAACAGATGTTTGAAAATTTTATTGGTTATTTTAAGTTATGTATCGAAACTATATTACTTCTAGAACCTACAGGTTTTTTCAGAACTGAAAAATCTTCGTTTTTGATTTAGATATAAGGGAGGCAAAAGGTACCAGGCGGCCATCTTCGATCCCCCATTTTAGATAGAAACTCACGTGGGAACTTAGGAGATTTCTCAGGATTCGTTCTACACATCCTCAGTAATTTATCCTGAAGAATTCAGCTAATTATAAATTTGTGGTGCATCGACCCTAAGTTAGGCCTCAATATACTGGCCTATAATTGTTTAGATAGTAAACCAATTGTTTCACTTAAACAAGCCATACTTGCTTAATGAAATTATTACCAAGTGTTTGTGACATCTCAAAGTACTTAGGGATAAATAATGTAAGTCTATTTCATGTCTAAGTGCTTCTTCGGGGAAAGTTATTGTGTACATAATTCATCAAAATCTTAAGAAAAATGTAAGTTAAGCTGTTATATTTGCATCAATTACCGCTCATGTGCTCTCAAAACTAGCCTTAGCAAAATTTTGTACTTTTTCTATCTTCCATTTTTTTGCTGTCGCTAAAAATCCTATATTTTTTAGTTTTTTTTGCCTCTTCCCTCCCACACTTTTTACCTGGAGCCAGAGGCTTGGCAAGGGTCAATTTGAGGGTCAACAATTCAGAACCCATAGATTTAACACATGTAACTAATACTGCAGTTTATATAATACGACAGTCTACGGAGATCACTCGTGGTTTCCAAAACATTTGCTTTCTTTCTTTGAATTAAAATTAGACACTTAAGAAACCGATAAATAGGTTTGAGTTAAGCGTTTACTCAGTATTTTTCGAATGAAAAGTAGAGAAAAACTAATTGTGGGTTAAAAACATTTATTGTCAACGTACGACTTTCGACTATGTCAGTACAAGAAAGCGAAACTCATATTAAAACTACGTTTAGTTTATCTTTGGGACAGAAGATCGCAGGACTCTTTTTTTTTTAGTTTGGTGCGCTTGAAAATGTCTACTTCTCTTAATTCTATGACGAAAAAATGTAGACAATTCTGCCAAAATATTAGGGTATTTTTGCAACGTTTATCAATGTTTTGGGGACATTGTTAAATTAGTAGTTGTTTTTTCAGTTAATGCTTGATGTTGTCAAGTGGTTGCTTAACCGTGAAACATACTTTGTATTATTTTCAGTAAGTTACCGCCTTATAGTCAGGGCTAAAGGAGAAATACATGAAATACACTGCCACCTCAGTCATTCCATCCGAAGACTGCAGTTTCGTGCTTATTAGCCAGTGGCAGCGCGAGAGCAAAAATAGACGTCGGCGATGCAGTTTTGCGAGGTCCTTTTAATCATAAAATATTCTCCGACAAATAATTAAATTCATGGAATTAATTTTTGTACTAACTATTGGCACTTGAGTTCCTAATTCACTTAATTACTAGGACAAAAACATTTCATGACCAGTAGCGCAATCAAAAAGAAGTTGTTTGTGGTGGTGAGGGGAGGGGGTAGTCCATTGAAGGGGAAAAAATGACCTGACAGAAAGAGGGGTCCGAGGGTTCTCCCCCGGAAAATTTTTGAAACTTGTAGTTTAAAAACGCCATTTTAAGCTTTCTTTGCTGATGTTAGGGGAAAAGAGGTACAGAGGTCTCGGTGGAAATTTCTAGAAATTGAAGCCTTAAAAACGCAATTATAGGCCATATTTATTGACTTTAGGGTCAGAGACTGTCCCAGATCAATTCTTTAAATAAAAAAAAAAATAGGTCAAAATCAATCCCCTGCAAATTCTCGAAATTTAAATTTCAAAAACAGAATTTTAGACAAGAAAGCGAGCTCTTCCCTCGAAAAATTTTGAAAATTATGGTCCTAAAAACTTCAGTAATATTTTATATTTAAGAGCCATTCCACTTAACCTTTTTGTTAATGTAGTTTAAAAAACCCAATTGCTTATGATATAAAAAGAAAGGCGGAATGGGGACGCTTGAACGAATATTTTCTGAAATTCAAGCCTTCAAATTCAATTATAAGGCCATATTTTGTAATATTAGGCTCGGTAATTTTTTAAATTCAAGCTACAAAAACGCAATTTTAAGCGATTTTCGATGTTGTTGAGTATTTGGGGGCTTTAAGCTTTAAATATCGCGAAATTAAAGACCTACCTGGAAACGAAATTTCAGATGCTCCATAATGCATTCGGTGTGTGGATGTATGGGGGGGGGGGGGGGGTTCGGAAGAGCAGCATTTTGAATATTTTCTTATTTTTAGACGAACGTAGGAAACAATAGAAAAAAGAAAAGAAATAGGACGGGGGTGGGGGGAATAGAGTTGGCTGATTAATAAACTGTAGCTATTGAATATTTTTAATTCAGGCCCCGACAGAATTGGGCCCTGCATTTGCTAAGACTGGCTCTGTGCAGTCTCCCCTGCACGCACTATTTTGATTACTTTTGTCTCTGTTGTATTTAATAAGAGTTTCATATGAAAACATTTAAATTTCTTAAAACTTCTGAGAATTTACTTCTGAGAATTTTGCGAGGCCCTATCTGCGCGAGGCCGTCGGCAGTCGCCGACGCCTAGCGCCGCCACTGTTATTAGCACTCTTCAGCCCGGAATAGGAAGTGACTGAGCTGGAGGTGGAAAACCTCCTAAGGAAACCAAGAGTGCCAAACAAACTGGCAGCTAATATAAAAGTAACACTGACCAGACGAGTGACCGAAGCAATGGTTCGGTTCTACGCGAAGACTGAATGGCGAGGCATAGTATTTTCAGTAAGTTACCACCTTATAGTCAGGGCTAAGGCAGAAATTCATGAAATACACCGCCAGCTCAGTCATTCCATCCGAAGACTGCAGTTTCGTGCTAATTAGCACTCGTCAGCCCGGATTAGGAAGTGACTGAGCTGGAGGTGGAAAATCTCTTAAGGAAGCCAAGAGTGCCAAACAAACTGGTAGCTAATATGGACGTAGCACTGATCAGACGAGTGACCGAAGCAATGGTTCGGTTCAACGCGAAGATTGAAGGCAAGGCATGGTATTTTCAGTAAGTTACCGCCCTATAGACAGGGCTAAGGTAGAAGTACATGAAATACACCGCCAGCTCAGTCATTCTATCCGAAGACTGCAGTTTCGTGCTCATTAGCACTCGTCAGCCGGGAATAGGAAGTGGCTGAGCTGGATGTGAACATTAAAAACCGTAAAAAAGAACCTTAAAACAGTTCCACTTATAAAGGAACGCTGCTCTGTACTTTAAATTATGAGTCACTAAAGTGACCAGGCATATCATTCCACTCTATAGATATTCTGAAAAAACACGCATCTTGAGCTTTTAAAATTGGGGAAGAATTTATACCAAGACAATGTTTGTATTGTGAATTTTTCTCATGGTCCTTTTCTCTAAAATTCTCCAAAACCATCTCTATCTTACTAATATTATATATGCGAAAGTTTGTCTGTATGGATGTATGGATGTATGGATGGATGTTTGCTACTCTTTCACGCAAAAACTACTGAACGGATTTTGATGAAACTTTACAATAATATAGCTTATGCATCAGAATAACACATAGGGTAGTTTTCGTCCCGTTATGGGGGGCAAAACCCCCTTAGAGGGGCAATAAAACACAATTTTTGTATAAATTCTCTAATATTGGGATGAAAAAATACTTGCACATATTTACATTATATGTCCATCGAAAGCTCTGATTTTTCTGCTGAAGATGGCACCTGTTCGAAATTTCTAAGTAGAATAAAAAACGAGTTATGAGCTTTTTAGATCCATGTTCGAAGGCTTTCCTCAACTCAATACAGTATTTAGTGTATCATCTCAACTCCCTGTCGATAGCGACAATTGTTGTATTGTTGACTTTCTTTGCTTTTCGTGATTGTTCAAGGCTTTTCTCAAGTCAAATCTTGAAGTTAGATTTTTGCACAAGATTGGCAAATAATACATGATTTGGCTGATGATTTTCCATTTAAACGGAACTTTAATGTAATTAATGGTTTTTATTATTATTTATGCTGATTGAACACTTACTCATTATCCAAACAACCAGCAGATCGCCAAAATTTTTGCAGAAAGATTTCCGTAGCTGATGCATTTGGCAGTTTTTTCAACGTTGCTGTTTTTGAAGCCGAAGACTACGTCATAATGTTTCTCAGCTTTCACGATGTAAACAAAATATCGCCAATCAAAGAATTTTCAAAAGACCTTTTTTACTGTGTTAAATAATCCAGCAACTAAATTAGGCAAATCCATAAACAGCACAAAAACTTCCATTAATTTTCCTTTTTGCACAATTTCAAACAATCACCAAATTGTATTACTTATTTTGGTAACATTTCGGATGAAACTGTTTAGCGCCATTTTATGGTGACCAAAAATATCTCAGCATCTAGCGACGATATCTCTGTAACGAAAATTAATATCATACTAGCTGCGTGCCCGGCGTTGCACGGGCTACCTAAAAAATGTAAGAGCAGTCCAGTTGATGCTTTTGTAGTACACTGACACTAGTTTCTAACGCGTTAAGGAATAAATAAATGCGCGTAAAGCAAGGTTTGCAAAACACCAGTAAAACACATTTTTGCCAAAACACCTCATCAACGTTAATAATCGTTATCAATGATACAAGTTATGAGTACATTTTCAGTCAGCACAAAAGGGGAAAATATATGCATTATCAACTATAATCTTTACTCACGTTAAACTGAATTACAGCTGATAGACTATATCGGAAATATTAATGCACAATAACAATCCGCTTTTTACATAAAATAGTCTACTACCCGGCGTTGCCCGGGTGTTTATTAATGCAACATACCACTCAGATAAATATTTGGATGGATTATATCCACATGGTCGTACAAGAATTACATCAATCCGTTTTCCAGGTACAAACCCTCAAAGAACTCAAATAACTTGTAAATCACTCATTTACTTTACGACGTGCACGGTCCACCTCGAAAATAAAAGTTATGTCAAGTGACGCGAGTTCAACACTCAGGCTTGAACCAAAAAAAAAAAAAAAAAAGGTCAGTGAAATTTTGTGGCAGATTGCGGAAAACCCCCATAAAGTAAACATTTTAAATCCCCTGATTACAGGAAGAGCCTCAAAACAAAAACAAGAATTTTACCTGAGCATATTCGAGAAAAAATATGGCAACAGATCTTTCATCTCAATGATTTTCTTCACGCTCACATACATTTTAATAAAAGCATTGTTGCGGAAAGTTGAGATGAAGCACTGAATAATAATTTAAATAGAGGAAAGCCTTCGAAAAATAGGGATTTGATTTTGAAATCTAACCAGGAAACATCACGATCAAGGAAATTCAAAAAAATTCCAAATTGGTGGCATTCGAAAGAGCATTGGAAAACATGTTTATGGCACTGAAACTACGTGCCCTCGTGACCACGTTATCGAAATATGATGTCTTAAAAATTGCCGAAATTTTTAGTAAAGTCGCCAAATTTAGCGAGTTTTGTTCAGAAATGGAAGGTACGGCGCGAATTCAACATCTGCATCTGACAAGACATTTCACTTCCATATTTGGTCACCACCAAAGCGCGTGAGAAATATCGCATTAATTCTTTACTCGGGGTGACTACCATGGCGCGGGGTGTCGTGGCACAGACTGCGGCATTGAAATTTTTAGGGGCTTGTGTTCCGTGATATTAACGTGCAACTGTATAGGGGAAAACGCCACAGCCCGAAATATTTGTTTTATTTTATTGTAAAAACAATGGAATTTTTTGTTATTCTTAAGACTGTTAAAAAACTGATGTTTAAAACTTTTATGCTTCTGCGGGTGAAATATTTTCACTGAAAGAGTTTTTTCGATGATGAAACTGTTTTGAAAAAAATATGATAACCTTAGAGAAACGGTAAACACACTTTAAAGTCTTTTTTTTTTTGAAAAGTCGTAAATCTGAAGTCTTCAACAGTATCTAAATACGAAGAAAACGACATTTTTAAAGATTTCAAACCATGTTCTCAAATTAAAAAAAACGATTTCTGTCAGTTATTTTCAGTGTGTTTTTCGTTATGTGTATCGTTTTCAAGTTATGTGTAAACCCTCTAACAAGTCAAAAAAAAAAAAAAAAAAAACTGTATTAATTTTTATTTTGCTCGCATTTGAATTCCCTTTTAACGTGAAACATAATTGGTAAAAGTGACTTTAGTATTTTTAAAAATGACTAAATAACATGCAATATGATGTGCATTTACGTTATAGTGACTTTCAGTTGCAGTGACAGACTTTTTCGAACTACAGGGGTTGTTGTAATGAACGTCGACTATAAAATTTTTGATAAGAATCTGTTATGAAGTAATTTCCGACATCGTTAGTTTTGCTGTGCAAATTTTTGACATTTGCTATTCGTTGTTTTCTTTTTTTTAATTATTATTTTTTTCGATTTTAAATTAAACATTTTCGCTAGCAGTGGTCAGACAATAAAACTTCATGAATGATAATAACTTTTGAAAAAATAAATACGAGCTGGGATACTACAATCCATGATCATGTTCTTTCAACATCAAAAACTATCCATTTTATTTTCAATATATAAGCTTTAATAAGCATGTTTTTTTTTTACTTATTCATATTAATTCTCGTACATAATTATTAATTACTTACAACACATTTCATTACAAGAGTACAAACTTAAATTAGTTAAGTAAAACACACTTGAAATGCACTTAAATTCTGAAATGCATTATTATCACGATTACAAAGTTAAATCCTACGTTCAATTTCGTTATAAAGTTGTAGCTAATCTGGATAAAGCTCTCTAGTTTCCATTTCACAGGCTTCATAGTTACTTTTTAATTTTACCCACACTAGTAAAGGGTTAATTCGAAACATCGTTTACGCGCTTTGCAGATGACCAGAAATGGAAATGAGTCTTGCTAGACGCTGGCGATGAAATCACGTGGTATTTTCCATTTCTTGCCAAGTCTTTAAATTTGGCGAATTTTCGTAAGATTTCGACAGACTTTGACCCCCCATATCTCAAAAACAAAAGGACGTGGGCACACAATATTTGGGTCAAATTTTTTTCTAAAGATACTCTTTCGAATGCGACCATTTTTAACTTTTTTCATGATTACTGAACTCGTGATGTTTCCTGGTAAGAGTCATAATTAATAGTTTTTAATTGATATCTCCGCTAATTATTATCGGAGGATTATGTTAAATAGCTAAACATGAAGACGGGAGGATTACGAATCCATCGATACCTGGTTCGATGGTCAGTTCACTGTCGTTCGGGAGAAGAAGCTTGGACATAGATAGATAGATAGATAGATACTCAGATTTTATATGTATAAGATCGTTTTACAAAGTAAGGAAAGAATGGGGGAGCATCATCGGAGGTACCACGAAACGACTTTCGCAAATTCGGTAAAATCGCACCAAGAGCCACAATGATTGAAATTTCCCGAAATAACTAAAGCAAGTATAAGGGGGATTACGAGCGCAGCTACTTTTTTTTAATCACTTCGTACTTCATTAGCCATACAGAGAAGGTTTTAGACTCCATGTTAAAAAAAAAGTATCAACAGATTAATCTTTTTAAATATGAGAAGATTAATTTCATGTTTTTTAAATTTGTATATGCTTAAATATAGTGCTTTCGTTTCTAAATCAATATTACTTTGTTCTTTATACTTATTGCTATTTTAGTTTTATGGGTAAGAAAGAAACTCGATTTTTAATCACGTCAAAAAGATGTGTTTTAAATTCTTTCACTTAAAACAGAAAACAAAAGCAAGTAACGATTTTTTCTAATAATTATTACTGACCCAGGCAACGCCGGGTATTTTTGCTAGTTTGATTATCATTTTCATTATATTGATCATTTTGGCCTTGCCTTTTATCAAAAATTTTATACTGCCCTTGATATTTTGTCTCATAAAAGTAAACAGAGAAGGGTTTCAGTACATGTGATCTGTTTCCTTTAATACTCATCACATACTTTTTTTTTTTTTTGCAACAGATGTAGATTGTAGTGATACGTTTCACAAGATAAATTGTTTCAAAATAAGACTTTTTTTGTCTTTTTTATCTGAAATTCTGCGTTTTTAGAATTGGAGCCGTCAAGAACCAATGTCTACACGCTCAAAGCATTAATTGTAGTTTTCTCAATCCATTTGCGCGGGTCTGAAGTTTTTACGGATATATTTGCACTTTATTCCCAGAAATTTACACTTTGGCTTTAATTTTTACGTAGTTGAAGAAGAGCAACCATTATGTATCATAATATAAAGTATCAACATTATATAATTACTAGAAAGTCGCCCGCCAAGGTAGGATGGGTGAAAATTGCTTCAACTCTTTTACATTTTAACGAAGAAATTGCCTGTTTGGAAATATTTTGATAGTTGAAATTTGAACCTTAACTCTAGCGAATTAACCCTAAACTCCAGTGGATAGCGTTAATTTTCAACCACTTTTTCGTTTCTTCATTCCCCTGAAATGACACAGTCTTAACAGTAAAACAGCTAAGTTACCGGATCGAGTTCAGCCTTGTCAACATTAAAGCCTTTCCCTGCATGTTAAGCATTACCAAAACATTATAAAATTATCATGGCGTGGCGCGTGTTTCATAGTTGAAACAGGCAGGTTACTCGATCATCGCGTATTATTTATGTGAGGATGCTTGTAATAATAAAATGATTATTTGTGAGTGTTACGGGTGTGATCGTTCAGTACCATCAGAAATATGAAAAAGTCCTTATATGTTTTGATTAAGAGTGAAAGTGTAATGATATGCTTGCATACACGACTGTTTTTTATAAGAACAGTCGGATCCCAATTTAACAAACCTCTATTAAAAACGAATTTCATGATTCAGCGAATTTTTCTTTTTCTCCGACTAAAATGAAGGCAAAAATCCCTATTTACCGAATAATAAACCCCGAATTAACAAATTATTTTAACAGCCGAAAAAAAATGTCAATTCGAGTTCGGAAATGTTGGATTGTTTTCTAAATATTATATCCATATACTGTCCGAAGCAGAAAAAGACTTTTCTTGGAATTGGCAATTTTTGACGGACGAGGGTAGCAACCAACGAGTATTGATTCTGATGCGGAAAGCAATAACGAAACTCCGATTAAAACTTACTTTTTCAAAAGCTTTACTTGGTCCGAAAGCTAAAAACATGTCTCATGCAGCAGGCTGAAAATGGCACAGTATTTTCTTCCCTCTATTAAGCCGAAAGAGAACAACTATTTCGAGTCAAGTATCAAAGAAATTGTCAAACATCTATCACTCAGTAGTTTAAAAATTTCACTTAACAAGTGTGTAATAAGTGGTGGAAAGCGGAATAAAAAGTGTACACTTTCTAATAGGGTCGTTTCTAAAATTTTAAAAGTATTTTTTTTCTGAAAGAGCATGCTTAAAAACATAGGATCTGACCATTTTTTAAATAATTTCTTTAAGTTTAATATTTCTAAAAAATTACTTAAATCGGTGCTCTTTCATCGTTTAAGGCTTCTGCTGATGACATCACAAATGATGAAATGCCACAGAGTGTTGCCATTTACGGTCCAAAATATTTAATTCGCATCTTTTCGCACGTGTATTGGCAACGATATGGTTGGTAGCAAGCGTAGAGCGCAATTTTAATTCGCTGCTTGATTATCGTAACGCGGAAACGTAGTAGAAAGATGCGCCAAATTGCATCATTTGTGACGTTATCAAGACCACGCCTTGTTTGAAAAATCGGACATTTAAAAAAATTAATTTAAAAAAAACTGTTTTGAAAATGAAAGTATTTTCTGGGTCCATGTAATTTTTTTTGCTCATTCTATCCATTTCAAAGACTAAAAGTAGTTTGACGGAAGGAAATCACCCCATTATGGATATTTTTCGCTGTTGCTTATTAAGAGTTTTAGATGAGCTAAGTGCAGTTTAAAAATAAAATAAAATAAAATCAATTAATTTGAATTCTGAAATTTTGAATTCAAATTATGTTTTTTGCAATCACGAACTGAGACAGGACCTTACTCATTGGAGTATTGTTTCTAAAAACAGCTCCTGTCCCCCCCGCCCCCCAAGCCTGCCTCTCCTCCTGGGCGGTTACGTGTGCATAGTTGTGTGTGTAAGTGTGTAAGTTTGTGTGTGTGCGTAGACCTGTGTGTATGCACGTAGGCTTGTGTGTGTATGTGTGTGAGTGTGCGTTTGTGTAGGACATGGACGCCTCCGTCCAGGAGAAGCGGATAGCACAGGACCGGAGCAGCCGCGCCGCGCCACCTGCAGAGGACGGTGGGCGGTGGTGCTGCAGAGGCTTCTGGTCCAAGCTGAAAAAGGCACGGACCTCAAAAACGGTCAAATGAGAACAGTAAGCAATCGTGATTGCTCAAAAAACTTCACACCCCCATATTACGAATAACCCCGATTTAACGTATAAAAGTTTCGGTCCTGTTGAATTCGTTAAATTGGGGTCCGACTGTATTAGATATTTTAGTTCCTTAGTTTTTCCTTAAATTCCTTCTTCGTTATCTATTATTTAAAAAAAAATGGAGCAAATAAATACATTTCTAGTCTCTTGATCCGGTTGTTTTGAATATAAAGTAATCCGTGTGAGTGACTTTCAACGAGATAAAACCCGTGACATCATTTGAATAATAGAGGCTATAATCCGAATTAATTTACTGCAACCTTAACCTTGACTTCAGTGCTGTTCAATTCCCCAGTGAAAAATTCGGTGTTTACCTGCATGCTTGATTTCCAGGTAGATTAATCCAACGCTTAGTGAATGATGTCACTGATTCTTTCTTCGCACGAGTAAAAATGCCTTCATTGCGGAGGACCTTTTCTTGCGCCAAGAAAGTGAAGCCATTCTAGGGCGATCTTGTTGGGCTCAATAATTTATATATATATACTATATATATATATATATATATATATATATATATATATATATATATATATATATATATATATATATATATATATATATTGTGAAGAATGTTATATCGAATAATCGTAATCACAATAAAGAATTTATTGCATAACTAGTAGTGCCCGCACGGCTTTGTCCGTAATAGAAAAATTAAAAGGTCTTTTGGTTCGCCTGTATATTTACAAATAATGTATAGTGAATTTTCTCGCCAGTTAGCTTGTACCAATGTTACGGTTCCACGTTATGATAATTTCGTATCTCTCCAATTAGCTTGTGCACATGTTACGGTTCCACGTTATGATAATTTCGTAATTTACTCGTCCATCCTATGATAATTTTGTTCTTAAAATTGGAATAGAAAAAGAACCACATCGAATTTTCGAAAAATCGCTTCGAGGTGCACACCCCATGCTACAAACTAACTTTATGCTGAATTTCATGACAATAGGCCGAACGGTTTATGCACTATGAGCGTCGCAGAGATTCTGACAGACAGACATAGAGAGAGAGAGAGAGAGATCTTGACAGACAGAGAGAGAGATCCTGACAGACAGAGATACTGACAGACAGAGAGAGATCCAGACAGAGAGACTTTCAGCTTTATTATTAGTAAAGATAATCCTCTCAATGCAGAATAGCCATAATAGTTCTCTTCAATATTTCAAATACTAATTGTATAGCAGTTTTAAACCAATAGAATAGTGAAGCCTGAACAAGAAAGTCACAACAGTCAAAAAAAAAAAAAAATAAATAAATAAATAAATAAATAAAAATAAAAATAAAAAAATAAAAATAAATAAATAAAAATAAATAAATAAAAATAAAAATTAATAAATAAATAAAATAAAAATTAAATAAATAAATAAATAAATAAAATAAAAAGCAAACTGCAACAATATAAACGCAGACGCGTGTTTCGGGATTACAAGAAATGCTCTTTTTCATGAAAAAAAAAAAAAACTTATTTATGAAAAGAGATCCACACAGTGCTTCAATGGGATCGTTTCCAATATTTTAAAAGTATTTTTTTCTGCAAGAACATGCTTAAAAACATAGGATCTAACCATTTTTTAAATAATTTGTTTAAGTTTAATATTTAAAAAAAAAATTACTTAAATCGGTGATCTTTCATTGTTTACATTTCTTGCCGATGACATCCCAAAGGATGAAATGCCATTCTGTGTTGCCATTCACAGTGCAAAATATTTAATTCGCATCTTTACTCACGTGTATTGGCAACGATAGGATTGATAGCAAGCGTAGAGCGCAATTTTAATTCGCTGCTTGATTATCATAACGTGGAAACGTAGTAGAAATATGCGGCAAAGTGCAGCATTTGTGACGTCATCTAGACCACGCCTTGTTTGAAAAATCGAACATTTTAAAAAATTAATTTAAAAAAAAAACTGTTGGGGAAAATGAAAGTATTTTCTGGGGTCATGTAATTTGTTTTGCTCATTCTATCCATTTCAATAACTAAAAGTAGTATTTTTGACTAAAGGAGCCACCCCATTCTTATGCCAATTATCGCACTTTTAGCGTTGCTTTTACCAATTTTTCAATAGGATGATATCCATATATGTGAAGATATTTAAGGCATAATAGTAGTTTTAAGATTATAAAATAACTGTCATAGGAAACTGTATCAAATACTCAAAAGTCAAATTATAAACTTCTTAAATAGCATCTGTTAATATAAAGTGCGAAAGAGTAGCCTTATAATATCGTTGAATAAACTTCTAAGAAATTTGTTCAAAGACCTTTTCGCCAGAAAATTGTTCAAGTACTACTGCAAAGTCACAGCATTAAAAGTTGGGTGGAATTTTAAAGCTTGCCACTCTGAAACCCTGTTTTGCATAGCTCCTTTGATTTTTATTAGTTTTGTAATGCTGAATGCAAACGCTTTATTGCATTTTTATATTAATATACAATACAACCCTTCCTAAGAGACACCTCTCAAATGAGCGGACATTCTCATTATGCGGATAGTTTTTCATTCCCCGATTTCAAGGCAAATAACATTATTAAACCTCTGTCCTGAGGACACTCCTCTATTGCGGACAAAAAAAAAAGTTGTTCCGTTAGTGTCCGCTTTAGAGGGATTTTACTATATATACAAAAAATAATATTTTTTTTCCTTGTTTCAACCAACAAATCTTTTTACAGTTAGGCTTACTTTCCTACTTTCTTAAAAAAAAGAGCTGATGTGAGTGTCACATGACTTCCTTTTACGCCAATTTAATGATAATAGTGCCTTAGGCAAAGAAACACACACTCGCCAAGTGTTTGCCAAATTATAACACCACTTGAGTTTGCATTGAAATTAACAATGATTTCCCCTCAAAAAGGTGTAAAAGACCCCCATTGGAACATCTAAATGCAACCAAAACGGGAGGTGCTCAACTAGATCCCACTAGGAGTCTACGTACAAAATTTCAACTTTCTAGGACATACCGTTTTTGAGTTATGTGAGAAACACACACATACGCACATACATACGTAGATACGGACGTCACGAGAAAACTCTTCGTAATTAACTCGGGGATAGTCAAAATGGATATTTCGGGCGCCTATACGTTCTTAGGCATATATCCACGTGTGGTCGGGTTGAAAAAAAACTCAATATTCATTCGGAGGCGAGCAAAATGGAAATTAAGACCGATTTTTGGGTGAAATTCTTTTCGCGAATACAATACTTCCTCCACTTCGTAAAAGGAAGTAAAAATAAACTGCTCAGTTCGAATACGATTTCGATTAAAATTGCGCAAATAGGTTCTGCTGTTTACTTTAAAGAAACTGAACTTAAAATCATCCAGATTTCCCCAAAAGGATATTCCCGGCTCGACTTATCGTTATTGAATTCCGTGTGAAGTTCTTCCGTCTTCACATTTCTATCTTAACCCCATCTTCCTATTCAAAGTCCGTTGTTGACTGAAGTCCATCAGCACGCGTGACCTTTCCTCTTCCTCTACAGCTTTCTCCCACTCCCGAGACGAAGTCTGAAAATAAACTTGGAACTGGATAAATCCGCATCATTTTGGGAAGAACTGGCTTTATTCGCTAGAAGTCGACTGTAGTGTAGGAAAAAAATTGCTTGTCTCAGATTGAAACTTTTCCGTGAATATTTTTTATGCAAATCAATTGATATGATTTTTTATTGAGCAATCACGATTGCTTATTGTTCTCATTTGACTGTTTTGGCGTGCTACCATTTTATTTTCCCACCAGCACTCTCTGCCAGCACCACCGTCGACCGGCTCCTCACGATGCTGCTCCTATAGCAAAAACCGTCTCCAGGTTGCGTCCATATCCTACACACACGCATACACACACGCGCATACAAACTCACACACCTACACACACATACACCTACACACACATCACCTACACACACGTGTGTACACACAGCACTGAATACACAACATATACACACATGCATACATACACACACACGAACGCTTACACACATCCGTACACACACAGCACTGCGTACACAAAGTGCACACACACGCTTACATACACACACACGCACGCACCCACACACGTACGCCTACACAAACACACACGCGCATACATACACACACACGCTCGGGATTGCGAAAAACATAATTTGAATTCAAGATGCCAAAAATTCAAATTAATTTTTATCTTTTTTTTTATTATTATTTTTTTAGCTTTAGCCTTTGGTAAGTCTAAATTAACTATATCGCTTCGAATGTACCATTAGTGCTATGATTTCGTCTCTTTTTATCAGTCTCATTGTTCAAAATGAATTAATCTGTGTGTTAGACAGCAATTACTGTAAAAGAACTTAGGGTTATGGCACCAATAACAAACATGCTTAAGACATTGCTCTCAGGTTAACTCAATTTTCTGAGCCTTTTATTGTATTTAGAATTTTAAAACTCTTTTTTTGAGCAATTACGATTGCTTATTGCTTTCATTTGACTGTTTTTGGTGTGCTATCATTTTATTTTCCCACCGCCACCCTCCTCACCGTCGACCGGCTCCTCACGATGCTGCTCCTATAGCGAAAGCCGTCTCCAGGTTGCATCCATGTCCTACACACACGCGCATACATACACAACTACACACACACACACACGCACACACAAACACACCCACAAACACATACATACACCTACACACACATACACATACACACACGCATACATACAGACACCTACACATACACAAACAAAAAACATACACACAACTACCCACACATTCATGCCTACACGTAGACACAAACATATGCCTACACGCATATACACATACCCCTACACACAAACACACATACCCCACACACAAACACACACGCCTACATACACACACTCGTGATTGCGAAAAACATAATTTGAATTCAAGATGTCAAAATTCAAATTAATTTTTCTTTTTTTTTTCTCATGCAACTACATCTCATCTAACGTTTGGCTGCTTCGGGTTCCTCTGAATTAGTTATTGCTATTTTTATTTGCTTAATTTTGAAAAAAAGTTCGACCCTCTAGTAACATACATCGAAAAATTTGATGATACCAAGTAGGGTGGAGTGAAAAAAATCAAAATCTGATAAACGTTAAGTAATAGTGCCGAAAAGTTGCCTTTTGTAAAGATATTTAGTCATGGCAAAAGGATTTCGACAGAAAAAAAATATTTTGAGGGTTCGCCCGCGCCTTGAAGTTGACCATGCATAAAAACTGGGAAAAGTTACACACCGCATGTAATCATTTTAATAATGAACTATATTTTAAAGTTCCACACATGCTTTGAATTTGACCAATATAGCCTCAAAACTGACCAACATCCTACGGCTCCGTACTTTGAGAAAAAGTATCAGAAGTCATTATTTGTAAAAAATATGCTCTCGTATTAATTATTCCTTGATATCGAAAAAAAAAAAAGTAATAAAATCATTTCTTACATACAAAAAGAAAAAGTTGATTTAATTCTTAGCGCATAACAAAATGGAATGTTTACGTGTGATAAGGATCGTAAGGTTCCTATAGTGGAGGAGCCAATGGTGGATGACCTTTCCAGTTATAGGGGTTTTAAAAGAATGTAAGCGCATAACTTTGGTGCAAACTGTAAAATTTAGGTGTGATAAAGAACGTAGGTTAAGTATAAAAGTTTAAAAATAAATATGTAGCTTGCAACATCGCACATAAGTCGCACCTTGAAGCAAAAGAAGTTGGTAAATAAATTTTGATTTTTGAGCTCTCTAACTGCAACCACATTTATTATCTTGACTTATTATCTTGACTCCTACCAATTTTTGCATAGACTAATAATAAGAGTAGACTGAGCTTTCCCAGACTTGCTGATGAAAAAATTGGTTCATGGATACATCATATGACTGGTGGGAGGCTTGGCGAAAACTTTGGCAGCATGGCTGCTAGATGGCAATATTATCTATAGTTTGGCAATCGACATGTATTTTAGGACGTAATGTGTTTTATTATTTTCATTATAATATATTATTCATTATAATTTTTTTTCCAGGTGCAGAGATTGAACTGTTTTTTTTTTAGTTATGCATTATTTTGACATTAGTAATTAGTTTTTGATCACAGTTTTCAGTAACTTTTATTTCATTCGGAACTGCCACGTCAGCGTTGGCGTAAACGTAATGGCGTAAATGTTTTTTGCGTTAACGTAAAAATGTACTAATCGGTATCTTAAATTGAAATTGTAGGTAAAACTCTTACCGTTTGCCGATTCTTTTCGTGCGCTTGCATCTTTAACTGCTTAGAGAGTTATTGAAATTGACTAAAGAAAATGCACAATACTATCTAAACGAAAAACTCACTATATTAACAAAATATTTACAACTTACAATAACAAATTTACAAATCGGACTCCATAAAAGATCATTCTTCCGTAGTCCATCAATTCTATTTATTTTATTTCTCGCGGGCGTTGATCGTCTGCTACGATCCACACACTTTTTGTTGTGTAAGTTACGAATGGTGTTATCTTAATAAATTAATTGAACCTCTAAAACTGATGAAAAGACGACTATTCTCCGTCGGCAATTTCTGATACAATAACTATGTACGCACACACGTTTAAAAAATAAATATTTTTTCTTAAAACAAATATGTGCGACTCAAACTTCTTGTGAAATGTATTTTTCTTTCAAATAAATAGTTTACCATATGAGCACACTTCTTCCTTTGACTCTAGTTAATTTTAAAGGTTTTAAATAGGGAAAACCACTTTGGGCCAAACACGATTGCAACATTGGCCCAAATAAAAAACAATAATAAAGGGTAAATACACTTGGAAATAAACTGATCACTATTCAAATATTTAATTAAGAGATCTCCAGATGTGCAAAACAAGTTTCCACAACTTGGATATATGAATCACAAAAGTATTGAGAAAAGATGAGATAAATTCCAAAATGTGGGCCGTTTTGATGGTTTGGTCTGGCGTTTACGGTGTTTCTCGTAAGTCGAAAAGCGTTGCAGCATGTGTCCACTATACTCGCATCATGATTCTAATGAAAATTTTATTTTGCTTTAAAATATTTAATGTCTACTCAGTTACTATCTATTTGAAAAATAATGACTCCATATGTAATCATTAACCCAACGGCAGTTAAAATAAATTTGTAGTTGATTACAAAAATGCCTCCAGCGGTCATTTTCAATTTGCATTTTGAAAGAATTTGAAATAACAAAGTATACGACTGTACTGTCGCGGCATTAAAAGAGTGTCGCAATAACCCGTCTGCATTATCGATAAGAATATGCTTAAGTCTGTTACTGCTTTCAATGACGATAGAACCTTTACGAGAGAGGAGGAACGATTGTATTAAAGCTATCATAAATGCCCACATAGCATACACTATGAAAAACGATTCCAGCCCACTTGAAACCTCCATAGAGTTAATAATTGTGTTAAATATTCCAGACATCATCACTGCATACAGGAACAATGCACTGCCATTCAATGCATCATCAACTTGCTTTACACAGTTTTTTAATTCTTTAAAATTTTCGACGGTTATTGGAATGTCAATATGAGATTCTTTTCCACATAATGTAGTTTTCAAGAACCGCTCGTAGGATTCAATTATGTCGCCAAGCACTTCGTAAGTGTTGCTCAAGATGACGAAAGCATAACTTGAAGAAATCATGTTTAGGGTATAAGATGTTATCATCGAAAACCAAACATAATCTGTGAGCATTTTAGGAACTTCTATATGTTTAAAAATCAGCAATTTGAAAAGAGAATGGTAGTCATCTTCGTCCATTTGAGCTACGTAAAGAAGCTGCACCACGGTCATAACCCAAATTGACACGAAATATAAAAAACATTCCCATTTTATCTTTTTTGAGTTGAATTTGTTTACAGTCTGCACTCTAACTGCAGTATCGCAAAGGTTTCGTAGCGCATTCGTAATGTGCGTGCTATTCATAAATAAGGTAACTGCAACTGCATAGCCACAAATATTCAATCCATAACTGGTGAGGGCCCTTGCTCCAGCTTTCATTGCTCGAGTTGTAAAAAGCAAACTAAAAGCAAATAGTAAAGTCCTCAGCGAGCAGAAACCATAACACCAAATCTTGTTGTACAAATGTAATTGCTGACCGTTTGAACTGAATAATTGTGTAGGAAATGGCATACCAGTAAAAAAACCGATCACAAGCAGAAGATGAAAATTTCGATGAATCTTTGAGCTTGAATTCTGCATTTTCTTCAGTTTAGTGGAACATTTTATATTCTCGAACGTTACGATCATTTAGAAGTGGAATATGAAACAGTAAAAATGCATTCAACTGCGATATCAATAAGTTCAATTTTGATGATTAAAATTGTATGTACCGACTTTAAAACTTGGTTTGTATATACGCTAACAAAGTACTGAACTTTCCATATTGATTTACTCATTGTTATTTTCATAACGATAAGCGCCAATGTAAGACATCGCGAGCATATCTAGTTCTCGATTAAGTTCTCGATTAAAAGTGCTTTTATAAAATGCATGAAATAGCCGTTTTTTCTTTTTTTTTTTGGAAAAATACGCAATCCATTAGCAAGGGGCTCTTTCGCTAAAAGAAAAGTCAATACATCTAATTTCGTAAGAAATATTGCATAATGGCCTTTAAAAGATTTATTGATTATCAAAGTAAGCAAAGAAATACATTTTCAGAAACGTAAACATTCATAAATCATTTCTCTGACAAACTAATTTACATGTTTAATCGATTTTGAATGCTTTAAAAATATTTAGTTAAAAGTAAAACCACAAACCCATTGCCATTATTCCGAAAAGGCACACTACATTTGCCTCAACATTTTGACTTTCTTATTACTCAATAAAAGTGTTGGTAGTTTGAAAAATTAACTGTTATAAACTCTGAGGTAGTGAGAAACATAGGGATATAAGTGGAAATTTTGAAATTCTTAGCAAAACACATTTTAAGTTCAAACCGTAGATATGCTTTCATTTCGAAGTTACTTTAGGTAACTGCATATTTCTCTCTTAAAAACAGGACATCCAACTTTTCAGGTGAAAAACAAAATGTTTCAATTTCTTTTGTGTTTAATAATACATTAGCAGAAATAAACAAGTAAAAATTAAGATTTTTTAATTGTCCTTTTGTTCCCGAAGTATAAATTTACTTAAGTATATTTATTGTTCATTCCAAATAAAAGTAACTTTCTTGGAAGGATTTCTAACAATTACTTTGACCCTACCAATGCTAAACCCTTTCTAGTACCAAGCTGAGTTTCCTTCATTAGAGAAAACCCCGACTGCGTTTGTGCCGAAAAAATATACAGGGTGTCTGAAAAGTTCTTAACACATTTTAAAAGCTCATAAAAAAGCAACATTTTTTGTTGCATGAATATGCGGTTTGCGCCAGAATACTTCACAGAGTCAAGAATTTTTTATGACATTCTTAAAAAGAAAAAAAAAGGAGAAAAAACTAATTTTAAGTAGTTTGCATTGACGGCTGTGTCGTTACATAAAGGAAAACAAACGTAATGTGAGTTGTTTAGTAATTTTATCAAACAAAAAGCAATACCTTTTGTTACCAGAGTTAAATGTGTGTACCGTTGGAGGACGTGGGATGAACTTGAGTACCGTGTTTAGATGTGGTTCGAATAACATACAGTGCATACATTGAACTCTGGTAATGAAAGGTATTGCTTCTTATTTAATAAAATGATTTAACACTTCACATGACGTTTGTTTTTCTTACTGTGACGATACAACGGTCAATGCAAATTACTCATAATTACACTTATTTTCTTTTTTACCTTTTTTTTAAAGATATCATAAAAAAATTCTTGACCCCTGTGAAGTATTATGGCACAAACCGTATATTCATACGACAATTTGCTACTTCTCTAGGAATTTTTAAAATGTGCCAAGGACTTTTTGGACAACCTGTGTAAAACGTTCAGTATCAATAACGCGAAGAAGTTCTCATGATTCATTGCCCTCTCAATTATTGTCAATGGTCGGGTCTCTTACTTAAAAAAATAAAATCGTTTCTGTAGGTGAATTTTCTCCCTTAGGTTACTCTCTTACCAGGAAATGGGTACTCTACCCATTTCCTGGTTTAATGCCCCAATTACTCTAGTTGGATCACCCCAATTACTCTAGTTTTTTTTTCTTTTATGCTATATTCAAAAAATAGTCTTGAAATTAAAATTTTTATTTTATGCTTTTTCTCACTGAAAGTTATATATTTATTGTTTTTATTGTTTTATAAATATCGGAGAAAAGTAAGATAATGTGGATGTTATTTGTTTCAATACTTTGTCTAGAAAGCAGCAAAACTACACGTGCTGTCTTGAGGTACATCACTGTTTGTCTCGTGTCTAAACTATTATTCTGTCAAGAAAAAAAAAGTGTTGAATAATTGTCAAAGTGTTTTAAGCTCTACCAAAGAACAATGATATAACTCTATTACACAACAGCGTTTTTGTTGAAAAGAGAAAATTCATTAAGAATGTTGGATATTTGTGCAAGATAAATAAAATTTATTAATTCAGTTCGATCCTTTTACAACTTTTTGCACGTTTTTGAGCACTTCTGACGACGAAGCGATCCAATACAAATTAATATTTTTCAAGTATTTTATGTTTGTTAACGTGCATTTTAAAAGACTTTCAGGCAGAAAAAGGTGTTTATGAAAAATTGAGTCTTATCGACCATCTGAGAACTTTTCAAAGAAAATAACATTAAGATATAAATATATATTACATGCCTGCAATTTTCTGTTTTTGCGCTAACTTTTACTATTTACACCAATCATCTTTTGTAATTAATTTTTATAAGAACAAAAAGCAGATCGAAAAATTGATTTTCTGCAAATGATAAACATTTGTTTGATTATGAATCAATTAAAGCGTCAACTATCACCGTCTACAGTAGTTTACTGACCAAAACTGAAAAACCTTTTCGGAAAAATGAAAGCAACTTAAATTTTTTTTCATCATCATCAGCAACATCGACGTTAAAACTCCTAATGGGTCCGCTGTAATTCTTCAGAAGCCGTTCCCATTCTACACTCCTGCCAGAATGTGACCGTCAATTCTCGATGCGTAAAACGGCAAAATCTTCATCCGAGGCAGTCCTTCCATCTTTTCTTGTCTTTCTTTTGATCTTCCCCAAACGGGACTGCTATTAAGATGTTAAGGATCGTTATCTCTGTATTCATCCTTAGAATGTAGTCTAACCCACATACTTCTACTTAGTTTTATGGATTTAAGAACGTTCTCATCTTTATAAACTTTATAGAACTTAAATTGTATATGAATGTATATCGATTACGGCATATATTAGTCTCCAAAAGGCACGAAAACTGGTTCTTTGAATCTTACTTTCAAAGTTTACCAAGGCTCTTTCTTCCCTCATTGTCAGATCCTACGTTTCTGAAGCACAGATTATGGCTGATTTTATTTATTATGAAACTCTCTTCTATAATAGAACATTTGAGGCAGTGAGAAACGAAGGGATGTGAGTAAAAAAGTTAAAAATTTGGAGATAACCAGTACAAATTGTAGGTGGACCATTCCTCTGTCTTGGGGCAAGAGATAGTACTTGTAGCCCTAGTAGGTGCTGCTGTGCAGTATGATTTAGAAAAAGTTCTTTAATGAAAGCTTACCTAGGATTTGAACTTTAAACGCGATTCATTTGAAACTTTAAACAGCTCACTTACAGCCCTTTGCTTCTCACTGCCTCATTTGTCTTTCTATTTATTGGATCGTATTCTATCGTATTTGTCTTTCTATACTTTCAGTTCAGTGGAGCATGAAAAGTACTTTTATCCACTTTAAAAATCCAGTTAACTTTTAGCTCATGGTGTCCTTTTATCTGCGGAGTAAAAATTCTTAGATGATGAGAGAAAGAAGGAATGAGGTTATTTACAAGGAAGGATTTCTTTTTTCGTAGCCCTTTTTGAGAAAGTTTAATGAAACTTTTTGAAAGTTGCTACTTACAACAATATAGAAAATAATTAAATAAAGGTAAAATAGGCAGCAGATTTCAGTTACTTGCTGACAATTTGAAATATGAAAACTCCTACGTAACCCCTGTACCAACAATAATCAGCTCAGCAATAGTTTGACCTTTAGTCAGTTCAGTTGAATGTTGCTGCTTAAAAATCGTTGGTTATAACCAAGGGCACTCATATGCAAAATTGCAAGGGGGGGGGGGCTCAGATATTTCCCCCGTGGTTAGTTGGGTATTTTCCCCATGGAAACTGATTTTAGGACAGATTGGAGTCACTAAAATTTTAAATTTTTAATAACTTATTCATTAATGACTTTAGAAGAAATGTTTTTACATTTTTAAAAAGAAAGAAGTATTAAAAGAAAGGGAGTTATAATTTCTAGGGGGGGGGGGGGGGGCTCGAGCTCTACTTGCCCCCTTATATGGGCGCCCATGGTTATAACCAGTGGTTTTCCCATAGGGTATACTCCATGTAAGCCGTATACTCTGAAACTTTTTTTTATACATATAGCGTATACCCTCAAGCTTCAAAAATGTTCATATTATGACATGTTATGCATATGACCGCATGCACATATTGTGATAACTGATTACTGGGAGTCAGAAAAATTGATGGAAACATCACTGGTTATAACAATAAAATAAATAAAGATAAATCTATTACAAATTTCAGTTATTTGTTGTCAATTTGAAAGATGAGAACTCCATACGTAATCATTATTCCGACAACTGTTAAAACCAGCTTGTTGTTTATTACGAACATGCCACCACCAGTTACTTTTAAATGTGAATTTGCCACGATGTGAAATACTAGAATAAAGGATTGTATAGTGTCCATATTTGGCGAGTTCTTGAGCGGTCCATCACTGTGATCGGTCAAGATTCGTTGCAACATGTCACCGCGTTCCATTATCACGTTTCCCTTGTAAGATAAAATTACAAAGTATGCCAGCGCTCCTGTGAATATCCAGATTGCGTAAGCTACGTAAAGTAACGATTCAAGTTCATTTGATTCAGTTGAAACTGCTACTAAAGTATTGTAAAAGCCACAAAACGTTGCACCGTACAAAAGAAAAGCCATAAATCTAAGAGCACCATCAGTCTCATCTACGCATTTTCTAATAATTTTAAAATGCTTAAGGGCAATGGGCATCATTGTGTAGTTGTGGTTGTACAACATAGACTTTAACTCAATTTGATATAATTCAATGATTTTTCCGAGAATACTGTACGCATTATAGAGAATGAGAAAAGCAAATGCAGTGGTACAAGAACTGAACAAAAACGTTACAATGTTTGTAAATAAAAGAAAGTGTACAATGGCTTGCGAAATTTTTACATTCTTGAAAAATGGCACGTAAAGCGCTGATTGGTACATGTTAATATCTTTTTCGTAATAGTAGTAAATTATCAACATTATTGCCAGTAACAGGAAAGAGATGACACAGAAAATCAATTGCCTTTTTATATTTATGCAATCGGTGCGAAAATAAGGATTGATGATCTTCGAGGTTTTACAAAGATTTAGAAATGTGCTTGATATAGATTCAGTTTTCATGTGCAAGTGAACCATGATTATAAAGCCACAAATATTATAACCGTAGTATGTCAGTCCTAACGCAAACGAGCTTATTCCTTGATAAGCAAAACCTGAACTTACTATGAAGCACACAATCTACAAAATGTTTGAAATATAACACCAAGTTTTTCCGCGGAAATTTATGTTCTGTTTCGTAGAATGGAGCAGATGTGCTGAGAAAGGTATTCCAAAACCTAATCCTGCAAATAACAGATGACGAAAAGCAGAGCAGCTACATGAACTCATTACTTTCATTTTATTATCCACTCTCTCTGTGGTTATTTGTATGTTTCTCTAATTTCGAAGTTGAACAATAATTCAACATGTGTCTCATGTGTCTTATTAAATATTTAAAAATCAATATTCTTTATTTCATTTGTGAACCAGCAGCTTAAAAACAGAAGGCAGAAAGCAAAACTAAGATTCATAGCATCTAAGTCGAACAAATCATGAATCAGAAGAAAAGATTAAGCCTGCTTCATTTGAGACGTTAGTATTTATGTGCTTAGACATTAGTATTTATGTATATGTATTAGATTTCGATTAACCAGTATTTTTACATCTATCGAGAGAAGTAAACAAAACTTAAGCATACAAAATTATGCTTAGTAATAAAAAAACACAAACCTGCTTCAATGTATTTATTCAGCGTGACTAAATTAAATGTTCCGAAAAAGAGGTCATTACTTTGAAGTCTATTTTTTGAGTATAAAAAGCATATCAATATGTTAATTTCCTTTTTGCTATACGAAGCACATAGAAGCAAAGAGGTGCAAGTGCCAAAATTAAAAATTTAGAGATAGCTAGTATAAATGTTCGGAGAAACTCTGATCTGTTCTCGGGCAAGAGATGGTACTAGTATCCCTGGTAGGTGTTTCTGAACAGCAAGATTTAGGGAAATTTTACAATGAAAGCCTACCTATGGTTTGAACTTTGCACGTGGTTTAGTCAAAACTTCAATAAATCTACTAACATCCCTTTGTTTCTCACTGTCTCATATGTTCTCCGTAATGAATTGTTTACCTTCATGCATAATTTAATTTTATCATACTTTTAAGTACTTAGAAACGAGGTCCTTTATAGGGTCCATTCATCAGCGGAACATAAAGACATTTCATGCATATGTATTACGTGGTGAAAATAAACAAATTCCATAAGCGATTGAATTATTTATTTCAACATAACAAGGTTTATTGATCATGTTTAATGTCTTTCTATCTAATTTTTAAGTTAACGTTACTAACTAACTATGTAATTCTATAATGTTTCGACTTGAATTTATTTGAAATATCTATTATTTTGAGGCATTTTTTTTTCGTTTGTTCATTTGTTAGTAAATTCGCTTAGTCTTGAAATAAAAGAGCTAAAAATCATAAGTAATTTTAGTAGGAAGTTAAAAGTAAACCATTACCGATACTTCTTTAATAACTACTCTCTAATAAAACCCAATCTTTGTGGACACTTCAAGGAAAAAAATCGAGGTAATGAACTGCACATTTATTGAACCTAAATAAATTGCTCGAAACATTTAATGATATTGAGGTTGTGGATAAACATTGAGGCTATATATAGGGAATTGTTTAGACGATTGATACATGATCGATAGACGTGGTCCATTATATGAGTAAAAAGTAACGCATGTTACTTTTTACGCATGAGTAAAAAATACGCATATGTGAAGAGAAAACTAATCAAAAGGGACGTGTGTTCTTGTAGGAAAACCATTTTTAGCATAGGGCATGGTTTCCCCAAATGACCCGCAACGTTGAACACCTTTAAAGCATGGAGGTCAATGAGGATATTAATAAGGAGCAGGGGTATTCTGTTTCACTCGTCTAGAAAAGCCTTTCCCGGTTTTTGAAAGTTAGCGCATGGTGAGTAAATTGTCTGTTCTGTACGTCGCAAACATGGTCAGTTGGATTTACGTCCGGAGAGCAGGCTGGCCATTTCATTCGCATGATTCCTCCCTCGAAAAGGAAGGCATCCATCCACCTAGCTAGCACTATAGTTGCAGTTATCGTCAATCAACATGAAATCGCCGCAAATCGCTGCAGCGTAAGAGACCACGATAAGTTTGAGGATGCCATCGCCACACGTGGTATGAGAGCTCCGTTACAAATGATGTAGAGATTGGTAGGCCCATCAATGGAGATGCAGCCCAGAGCATCACTCCTTCACCACCAAATCTAACCGACCAACTACTTCCCAAGCTTCCGGTTTGGTTTGACTTCGTTGAACAACGCATCACTTAATGCATAGGGGGGTTCAAAAAATCTGTTTTTCAGCAAAAGTCCAGGACACCCCCTATTTTTTTAGACTTACTAATAGTATTGTGCTGTAAAAGTTTTAGCTTCTTACGCACATTTTAAGAGTGGTGCTCAATGACCCTTCAATTTAACATTAGCCGTACCATAGAAAATGTCATAAATTTAGAAAAATTTAATTTCCCAGTTTTTTTTTAGTAAGTAATTATTTTATCGCAATGCATATGCAGCATATGCATATTTCTAGTGTATATTATAATATGTAGCATTGTTTTTTTCAGTTCAATGTAGTTTTTAACCCCCCTCCTCATACTAATGAAATTTGGGGGAGGGGGTTGAGCACCCTCTTTCAGTTAAAATAGGAAGCTAAAATTCTTCCAGCATATTCCTATCCGCAAGTCTAAAAATATTGAAGGGTGTCCTGTCATCTAGGAGAAACTTTTTTTTTACATGTATTTTTGAACCACCCTATTAATGCATCTCACTACCATTGTTCTCCCCTTTATCGTTCGGCGAGTTAAAATCCGAATTTCATTCGCTGTTGCTAATGCGTAATTTTTGATGAATTCAAATTTGCATGCTCTGAAGTTTAAAGAAACATTTGTATTTATAACTCTCTTTTTTTTATTTTCTTAAAAAAAAAAAAAAAAAACGTCTTTGCAAAATCTTACAATATCTTTTAACTCTTTTTGGACAATAAAAAAACCTTTTTCTTGTAGGAAATTTAACAACAGTCATATTATTTTTGTAAATTTTCTGCAAATAGATGTTAATTCTGATAACGAAAAACAATGAAATTCAAGAAATAAGCATTTTTTTTATATAGAAGTGAAAAACAATAAATTAGTTTTAAACGCTTTAATAACTATAAAAATTGCATTCTTGCGTTCAACGGATTTTGAAGAAGCTTTTTTTTCAATTCACTCTTGAAGCACAAATTTTTTTTTGCATCGAAACTATTTTTTTTTACAATCTAGAACAGTGGTTCCCAACCTTTTTCACTTCGAGATCCCATTTTCAATAAGTAAACATCCCGCGACCTTCTATGTGTCACTTCTATGTGCAACAAATATATATATATATATCTTTGTGTTTCTGCTCCGGCACAGACATTGAGCATCTTATACATATAAAATCTGAGTATCTATCTATCTATCTATCTATGTCCAAGCTTCTTCTCCCGAACGACAGTGAACTGACCATCGAACCAGGTATCGATGGATTCGTCATCTTCCCGTCTTCATGTCTGGCTATTTAACATAATCCTCCGATAATAATTAGCGGAGATATCAATTAAAAATTATTAATTATGACTCTTAGATTTCAAAATAAAATCCATATTTTTCGAAGGCTTTCCTCCATTCAAATTATTATTCAGTGCTTCAACTCAACTTTCCGGATGAACTCTTTTATTAAAATTTACAGCGTGAAGAAAATCATTGAAAAGAAACATCTGTTGCAATTTTTTTTCTCGAATATAAAGAAATAAAATTAGGCTTTTGTTTTAAGGCTTTTCCTGTAATCAGGGTGTTTAAGTTGTTTACTTTTCGATTATTTTGCCGTAATCTGCAGCAAAATTTTGCTGTTTTTTTTTTTGTTCAAGCCTGATTGTTAAATACGCGTCACATGACATAACTTTCATTTTCGAGGAGTACCGTGCACGTCGTAAAGTAAATGAGTGATTTACAAGTTATTTGAGTTCTTTGAGGGTTTGTACCTGGAAAACGGATTGATGTAATTCTTGTACGACCATGTGGATAGAATCCATCCAAATATTTATCTGAGTGGTATGTTGCATTAATAAACACCCGGGCAACGCCGGGTAGTAGACTATTTTATGTAAAAAGCGGATTGTTATTGTGCATAAATATTTTCGATATAGTCTATCAGATGTAATTCAGTTTAACGTGAGTAAAGATTATAGTTGATAATGCATATATTTTCCCCTTTTGTGCTGACTGAAAATGTACTCATAACTTGTATCATTGATAACGATTATTAACGTTGATGAGGTGTTTTGGCAAAAATATGTTTTACTGGTGTTTTGCAAACCTTGCTTTACGCGCATTTATTTATTCCTTAACGCGTTTGAAACTAGTGTCAGTGTACTACAAAAGCATCAACTGGACTGCTCTTACATTTTTTAGGTAGCCCGTGCAACGCCGGGCACGCAGCTAGTATTTAACATAATAGCTGAAGGTGCATGATATGTCTTATTTAAGCTTAGAGTTTTTTTTTTTAAATTTCTACAATAATTGCAGAAAGAAAAAAAAAAGATAATCTCGATAATGTTAAACATTGTATTTCTGTACTTTCAAAATTCATGCGTCATAGCAGTGGAGAATACAAGATTTGGTTTTATCCAACTTTCATTGAAGTGAATCAATGTATTTTTTTTTTTTAACAAGGCCACCGCGAGATCAAAAAATTGGGAGGAGGGCGTTTGGAAGACACTCAATTTTTTTTTCAAACATATACATAGCGAGAGTGTCCAGATTTATGCTTGAAGGTGGGGAGGGGGAAGTGTAATTACTAGCATATGAATAATCAAATTAAGAGAATTGCATTATAGAAACGGAGAAAGATAATTAATAATAAGAATCTACAGTATGTGTAACAATCGCGATGGTCCTCTACTAGAAATAGTTCGAAATTGTAGTGATAAAGTTGCAGTTTGCACGATCTCTAGTGATATTCGGAGGAGGAGAGGTTCAGAGAGGGACTTTTATGAAAGGTTCAAGCTCAAAAACGGTCTTTAAAATTTCTTGAAGTTGAAGTCCTAAAAATGAATTTTTAGACGATTTTTAACGATAGGGGAGATGGATCGGAGATGCTCTCTAATTTTTTGAAAAGGAAAATGATGTGTCCTGTCGCGAAAAAACTTCAAACTCTCTTCTGCCACGCGGTTATAACAGATACATGAAACCAATTAACTTAAAACGTTTTATTGAAGAAAAATTATGAACTAAATGAACGAACATAAATTAAAATCATAACAGAACTAACAGAAGCAACATAAGCACTTGAACATGAATTCACTGAGTATATATACACCAAACTGCTTGGCTAATACTGTTGCCATTTTAAAAAACATAAAAGTTTTTCCACATACTCCCCACCTGTACTCTTTAATGTACTCTCACTAAAAAATAATATAAATTAAACAGATCTATCAATTTAAACTAAATTAGCCATTTCAATCATCACTTAAATTAACAATCAACTTACTTCAGTCTGAAATTAAACTAATTTAAACATTCAATAAACAATACATTTCATTACAAAACAGTCACTTCGAATGGATAGAGTAGTTGAATTGCTCTTCTTAAGTAACCTTTAGACGTGCGGACTATGCATGCACGTACATTGCCATCTCTTCCTATGAGAACTTTATCGATCACACCCATGTCCCACAGTAACTTATTTTTCAAAGGTCCTTCAACAAGCACTACATCTCCAATTTTTAAGTTCTGTTGGGAGTGAGGATCTAAAAAATTATGAGCACTTCTCAATTGCAATAAATACTGTTCTTTCCATTGAGACCAAATTTGCTTGATTAAACGAGTCTGGAACAATTTACGTTTCTGTAAAGTCTTTTGGTTAGAGCTTTTGTCAAATACCTCAAGGAAATAATTTGGAAAGTTAATCTTGTCCTTTCCTGGAAATAAAAAACATGAAGGTGTTAATGCAATAGGTTCATTTAAATCATTGAACTCATAGGTAATTGGTCTATTATTCAAAATGAACTCAATTTCTGTAAGGATGGTAGCAAGCTCTTCTAATGTCAACAGAGCTCTACCGAGTATTTTTCTCAGCGGGTCCTTAATACTTTTCATCAATCGTTCCCAGAAACCTCCCCACCATGGAGAACGTTCTGGAATAAATTTCCAAATGATGTTTTCCGACGCTACAAAATTCTGCAGCTCTGGATGCTTTATTATTTTACGAAAAGATTTCAGTATTTCACAAGATGAACGGAAAGTCTTTGCATTATCAGAAAATATTATTTTTGTATTTCCTCTTCTTGCTAGGAAACGTCTCAAAGCGAATATAAAACTTTTTACGGACATATCTTGCACCACTTCAATATGAACCGCTCTAGTTACGGCACATGTAAATAATACAATGTACACTTTCTCACAACTGGTTAATTTAGATTTAACAGTTATTGCACCACTAAAGTCAGTTCCCACATTAGTAAACGGTGGACTTTCAGCAATACGTTCCAAGGGTAATTGACCAGTTAACTGCTTAGCTGGTTTTAACGAATATTTTTTGCAGATTAAACAAGTATAAATAACTCTTTTCACAGTCTGTCTTCCTTTCGGTATCCAGAATTTCTTACGCACTTGAGCTAAAGTTGATGATACACCCGAATGAAAGACACGAAGATGTTCATGAAAAATCACCAATTCCGCAAATTTCGATTTCGGAAGTAAAACTGGATGTTTTTCATTTTCAGTCAATGGAGCCTCCTTTAGACGTCCTCTTACCCTAAGAACACCAGTCTCGTCCAGATATGGAGATAAGGAATAAATCTTAGAAGATTTACTAATCTGCTGATTCTTTTGAAGCCTTTGAATTTCCTCGCGGAACACTTCCCACTGCACAGTTTTTATCCACATCTCTTCAGCTTCTTGTAATTCTATAGCACTCAGTGGACCCTTTTCAATTGATAATTTTCTGGACTTCGAAATAAATCTCAACACCCATGCAGTCACTCTCAGTAATTTTTTGAAATTACTAAAGTCGTTAACTTTTAATACAGGACTGTACGATGAAACAACCGTGTTAACACTAACTTTCAAAAGTTCAACTTTCGCCGCGTCATTCGTACAGTATTGTTTCTGCAACGGCCACTCATCACTAGGACTAGCCAACCACTTTGGTCCGCGCCACCACACGCTGTCATTTTTCAACAAACTCAATGATTCACCTCTTGTCAGTTTATCTGCTGGATTCATTAAACCTGGACAAAATTTCCACATACTAGGCGAAGTCAAATCTTGAATAAGACAAATACGATTTGCAACAAATTGTTCCCACTCCCTAAATGAACCTCTAATCCAACACAAACAGATTTCTGAATCCGTCCATAATATTACTCTATCAGACAAATTATTAAATAAACCAGACAAATATTTGCACAATTTTGCAGCCACTAACACTCCTAACAATTCCAGTCTCGGAAGCGTTAACTTTTTCAACGGTGCCACTCTGACCTTTGACATTATAAAGGATGTCGAAACTTCATTCTTCTTATTACTATACCTAAAGTATGCAACCGCACCATAAGCCACTAATGACGCGTCCGAAAATATGTGTATTTCAACAGAATCCCTAAGGTCACTCACATTTAAAAAGAAGTATCTTTCTACCGTTAATGAATCTAAATCTTTAATCTCCCCATACCACTTCCTCCACTTCAAAGTCAAATTCTCTGGCAATTCATCATCCCAATCTGCACCTATTTTCCAAATATCTTGCATTAAACATCTAATTCTTACAACAAAAGGAGATAAAAAACCCATTGGATCAAATATCATTGCGGCTGTCTGCAGCACACAACGCTTAGTATTTTTCAACGAAGATAAATTACTCAACAAAGATTTTACATCTAATGACAAACTGTCCTCCTTAGTATTCCAATTCAACCCCAACACCTTTAACTGACAATTTTTCAAACACTCACTAGTACTCAGACCCTGGTCAACCCATAAAGATTCCAATTCAACTGAATTAGATCTGAGCTTTCTTAAGTTGAAACCCCCATCTTTCAAAACTGATACGGCATCAGACGACAACTGAAATGCTTCTTCCACGCTTTCAGCTCCAAAATACAAATCATCGACGTACAATGAACTTTTCAACATTTCAACAGTTGTACGCCTATTTTCTTCATATTTTTTTATGTGAGTTTTAATTGTAGCACTGAGAACAAAATTTGACATTGTACAACCGAATGGTAATCGATTCATTTGCATAATTTTACATCCCTCAGAGTTATTTGAAGCCCAAATAAATTTCAAACAGTTACGATCATTTTTTGCAATACTAATCATAAGGAAAGCCTTTTCAATGTCTGCATTGAATGCAATTTTAAACTTCCTAAAGTTTAACATAATATCAAGAATGTTAGCGTTTAAATTTGGACCACATTCTAACGCATCATTTAACGAAATATTTTGCTTTAATTTTGAACTACAATTAAAAACGAGTCTCACTTTAGTCGTATCCTTATCAATCCTAACAACAGGACGATGTGGCATAAAGTATTCTTTTTCAGTTCTAATACATTCCTGAACTATACCTAGCCGTTCTTGTTCCTCAATAATTTTATTATATTCTTTAGCCAACCATTCATCCTTCCGAAGAATTATTTGCAATTCATCAAATCTTTTCTTTGCATTACAAAAGTTATTCCCTAACTCAAT
Organism: Uloborus diversus; assembly: GCF_026930045.1. Lineage (NCBI taxonomy): Eukaryota > Metazoa > Arthropoda > Arachnida > Araneae > Uloboridae > Uloborus > Uloborus diversus. The sequence goes on from NC_072735.1 coordinate 29,849,190, forward strand.
CGAGGAAAATTTCCATAGCAATCGTGTTTCATATCTACCCTGAATGAATTTTAAATTTGATTGAAATCTATCTGTTATACGCTTATCTGTTAAAGTTAATTCTTCCTTATCTGTGATACCTAAAACATCAAGATCCCAAAGAACCTGAACATCCTTTGCAATTACGCAATCCGTAGCCAAAACTCCTACGAAGCTTGAATTGCAATTTTGTTGGACCCCCTGAATAGCTAACCCAAACATCGTTGGTACGCAACTTAATGTTTCATTTATTTTGAACACTTTTGAATCGCAAATTATACCCCAAAACACATCCCCTCCAATTAAAACTTCAATTTCATTTTCACTATTACACATATCTGCAAGGAACAAGCCTTTCTGTTGCAATGCATTTTGAACGTTGACATTAGGTACTGCTAAGGATGCTGAAGTTATTGTTTGCGTTACTAAAACTTCAATTTCAATTGATGATTCAGAATTATTTCTATTTGATAGTTTAAGTTTTGCAACCTCATAAATTCTTTCCGATGTTTTTACCGAACCGAAAGAATAAACTGATAGCCTTTCCCTTCTAACTATATTTAATTTTAAACGACTTGCTAAAGATTTTGTGATCCAAGATCTTTCAGAACCGTTATCTAAAAGTACTCGAGCAATTTCTACAGAATTTGAATCTTTACCTGCACTTGCAATCACTGAACATGTAAGCAATAAAATATTTGATTTTAAAGCCGACGAATTACATTGCGTCACAACAGAGTTATTTTGTTCATTAACTTTGTCATTACTTAAAGGTTTATTCTTAGCATTTTCACATAAAACGTAACTGTGAAATTTACTTTTACAAAATTTGCATTCAACTTTTAACCTGCACATGCGACTATAATGATTTTTCGAGAAACATTTAAAGCAACGGTTTTCATTTTTTAACTTATTTCTACGATCTTCGATAGTTTTATACTCACAAAACTCATGATCTGGACTATTACAAAATACACAATGCTTTTTTGTACTAGCCACATAGTTTGCTGTTGCAGCATAGTTTTTATAACTCTTACTGTTACTTGACCCATTTTTACAATCATTCTTATCCGAATTTTCTGAACCAGATTTAAACGATTTCGACCTTAATTGCACAAGTAATGCACGTTCACGCGATTGAATTTCACTTTCTAAGAAAGTAAGAACGTCCTGAAATTTATACCCTTCCGAATATTTTCTATTGAATTCCAAAACAAGATCTCTAGGAACACGATCAAGTATGATTGGTGTTAACAAATTACCGTATGAATCTATTTCAATGCCTAAACTTTTCAAATTCCTAATTTGAACTTCCACTTTATCAAAAAAAATTCGCAACCTATTTAAATCCCTTGAATTATACACAGCAGGAATTTTCAATAAATTATTCATGTGTAACTGAATCAAAGTATGTGTATTACCAAAACGCTTTTTTAGTAATTCAATAGCCGAATCGTAATTTTCTTCTGATAAAGTAAAACCTTTAATGCAATTTGCCGCAGCACCTCCCAAAAATGTCTTTAAATAATTAAACTTGTCAATTTTGCTTAAATTTGTATTTTTATCAATTGCATTATTAAACTGATTCATAAACTCCAAATATCCCACTGGATCCCCATAGTAAGTTTTAATGTTTAATCGAGGCAATTTTACAGTCCTAACATTCTGAACATTTAATTCTGAGGAATTAACTGAACTGGAATTGTTAGTTTTAGTCTCCAAAAGTTCTATTTTATTTTTTATTCGTTGCTTCCAAAGTACTATATTTTCCGAATATTCTTCGGAAGTAGTACAATCCTTTTCAATTTCATCTAGCGGTAAATACGCTTCAATATCCAAATTCACAAATTTCAGACTTTTTTCTTTCTCAAGTAATTGCTCATGAAACTCTTTCAAAATACTCGACTTAGTATCATTATCCTCGCTGCAAGTTTGAATCTTCACCAAAAAGTCATCTATTTTTTTAATTAGTTTAGTTGTCGTCATTCTAATAGCTGCTCTTTTAACTTTTAACTTTTCAATATCTGCCATTTCAATCCTTATTTACTTCAATTACCAACTAACGTATATAAAAGCACAATTTCTATAATTCTCAATTCACAAGCCAAATTTCTAATATTCAACAACAGTTCAGTTCACAACAACACAGTAGAAATAACACAAACTTTAGTCAAAATAGAAATGAAAAATCACTCACGACCTTTGCACGTGCTACAAAATTTCCAACAACTCCCCCCCCCCCACAAGCAACATCAAACACAACTCTCACAATTTCCACCTTTCACGACTTCGCGGCCTGATGCACCAAAAATGTTGTCGCGAAAAAACTTCAAACTCTCTTCTGCCACGCGGTTATAACAGATACATGAAACCAATTAACTTAAAACGTTTTATTGAAGAAAAATTATGAACTAAATGAACGAACATAAATTAAAATCATAACAGAAGCAACATAAGCACTTGAACATGAATTCACTGAGTATATATACACCAAACTGCTTGGCTAATACTGTTGCCATTTTAAAAACATAAAAGTTTTTCCACATGTCCTAAATAAGCTTAGTTGTAGCCAACCTTTATTACAGTAAAGGAACGAAAAGGGGTTTGGGCCACCTATCCTCCGGAAAATTTTTGAATTTGAGATGCTGAAAATGCAATTATAGGCCCAGGGCCGCGCCGTCCCTATGTGCAAGGTCGTGCGATGCACGACCGTGCCAGAGCCAAAAAGGAGCCGAGCTCTACCGATCAAAAAGGCTCTAAATGAAGGGGAATAAACTGTAACCAAAAAAGTAAAATTGAATTCTTCATTATAGCTAATGGCGGTGGTGAAATTATACTGCTTATTGAAACAATTACCCGTCTCGCTGAGAATCTAAAAGGGAAAATTATTGACTTGTTGTGTCTAAACATGCTATTCAAAAGCGCATTTTTTTTTTTTTTTGCACTGAAAGCAAGTGACTTCAATCTTTAATGAATGCATACATATATCATTTCCTTTCTTAATCTACAGTCGTGAATGCTATTTCGGTATGTCTATAGTACACAATGTTGAGCATACGAGGCGCAGGAAATTTGCCACTCCCCATTTTGGTTCTTGTGGTGAAATACCTAGTATTATAATTTGTGCAATTATAGTATTTTTGTGAGTTTTAATTCGTGGTAATTCATCTGCTTTGTGTTATCATACATAAAAAATACGGTAAGCACATTTGCATATTGTTTATATGTGCGTAATATTTATATATTGTAGACAATAATTTAGGTTAACTTTTTAGTTCCGAAAAGTAACGACTTAACCACAATTACTCAATTCTCCTAACCCCCTCCCTTTTATTTCTTTAACTATTTGTGTATTAAATTTTAAAAAAAAAGTTTTGGAGAGGCTATGTATTTGTGTTTGGTATTAAATTCAATACCTATTGTAACGGTTCCGTATTATAGAAATTTTGATTTTATCGGGAATGATTTCAGTTTCAGATTTCAAGCGAGAATATCCTCTACGTCAATTTATAAATTTATTCAGTACTCCGTTGTCATGTGACAGGTATAAAACTTTGAATAATTATTTATCAGTTGAGATTAGACAGATATTTAGAGCGGCGTTAACGTTGATTTAAAATATTTTCTTTTTCCAAAAACGCATTAGCATATCAAAGGCAGGGTCCGTCAAAACGGGCCTAGCGCGAAAAAAAACTGGCCGTTTTTTTTTTTTGGGGGGGGGGGGGGCAGGCATACTTGAAAAAATCCACTATCTCAGTAACGTGGATTTTTTAAAGTTTTCTACATTTTGAAACAGTTATTTCAGAAACAAACTAAATATTGATCAACGCGAAGTCCAGAAATAGACATCTTGCTTTTTCTGGACAGTATATCAAATATTAGAAATTTAAGTCGCATAATAGTCGTTTTCCACTTTTTTGAAGAACTTATTAGATAAAAATAAGCCATAATTATTTCAATCAAATTTTAAGAATTTTTAAAAGAATTTTTGTGGTAAAATGCTTTGATTAACTGAAATTGGTGACCACTTTTTTAACAGCAGCTCAATGCAAGGTTTCCAAGGAAAAAAAAATCAGATTTCAATAGTTAATTTCGATTGCCCCTCCCTTTCATCCGCCATTACTCGAAATAACTTCGCGACATGAAGTAAAATCAGACACTGAGTTCCAAAATAAAAAATTTACAGATTGTTTTTCTTTTGTTGAATTAAATGCTAAATGTATTTTTTTCCATATTACATTTAGCTACAAAATCTCATCCCAGGTGTTAACTACATTTTGCTCGAACGTATTGCATAAAGACTCGTGCACAACGGCGCCGATCAGGCTTGGCGCGGGCCTGGGCCATATTTATAAGCATTTGGGAAAAGATTTGGATTCGGAGCCTCCCCAGAATTTTTTCGGAATTTAATTTCCAAAAACACACTTTTAGACGTGTTTTAATGATGTGGGGGGAGAGAGGATTTTAAGTACTCATAAGGAAATTTTTCTAAATTTATGTCCAAAAAGCAGAATAGTAGGTTATTTTTTCTGAGAAGTGGATATGTTCAAAGACCCTCATCCTGAATTTTTTTTGAAATTTAATCCCTAAAAACGAAATTTTATATGACCTTTAATTATGTCAAGGGAAACAGCAGCCTGGATTATTTTTTAAAATGCTAACAGCCCATTTCTCGGCTTTTTTTTTTTTTTTTTTTTTTGACGAAGTTAAGGGACGGGATGGGGTCCAGGACTCTTCGGGGTTTAGAGAATCTCCCACAGAAATTATTTGAAATTGAAGTTCCAAAAACGATTTTGGATGATGTTAGAGGGAGTGAATTCGGGACTAGTTTCGCGGAATTTGTAGAGATTAAAGTCCTTAAACCAAAGCTTAAGATAATATTAGAGGACGTTAGGGGATCAGGTTCTCTAGCATGATAGGGGGGGGGGGTTGGGTTGTTGTATTCCCATGTCTCTTCTTCTGGATTCGCCATTGTGCTCAAGAATTGATGCTACTCTAAAGTGATGCTACTTTCCTCCTATGTATTTCAATATTTCAACTATACAATGATATGATAGGGATAATGTCGCGACCCCCTAAGAAATGCTTCGCAACCCCCTTGGGGGTCGCGACCTACAGGCTAGGAACCCCTGATCTAGAAACAAGTCTGTATTTTTATAACTAGTTGTGCTTTTTAGCTTACTTTCCCAGTAAAAGTCAGAGAAAGAAGAAAAAAGCATGAAAGTCTTGAAAATATTAACAAAAAACAAAAAAAAAAAGTCAAAAAAAAAAAAAAAAAAAATTAAATAAATATCGAAAAATTAAAAATTGGAAAGTAAGGTATTGAGGTGGGGGAAAATGTCTGTCTGTCTGTCCGCCCCTCCCCCAATAACTTTTGAGTGAATAGTCCGATTCGAACATTTTTTTTTTCTTTTTGTTCGAAAGATCTCGGCGAGAACACCTCATTCCTATATTTCACTCTTTGATTTAAACTATTTTTTGTTCAATCTTGAACAGTTCAAAAAAACTTAACATTAGCGACTACGGGGAAATTAAAGGCAATTCCGAACTTAGAGGCGAATTTGCTTCAAACAAACTTTGTAGGAAAAAGCTTTTGATAAAAAACTTGTATCTCTACATAGTATAAAATGAAGTCCCCAAAAAGCGTCTGTGTGTTTGAACTCGCAAAATTCAAGAACTATCCGGCCGATTGCACTGAAATTTTTACCGTTTGTTCCTTTAAGTCCTGAAAAGGTTTGCAGACCCATTCGAATAAAATTCGATGAGTAGTTCTTTTTTTATTTCAATTTACGTCCAATTTTCGCATAAATTCTGAAATATGGGGATGAAAAATTACTTGCACATATCCATATTACATATCGTTAGAAAGGGTAGAATTTTCCGCGTTCTACGCAATTTGTTTCAATGCTCTAACTTTATTACGGCGGGAGTTATTTGCATTTTTAGCTCGAATTTTTTTAGGCTTAGCTGAAATTTAGGCACTACTTTCTTCATTAAATAAATCAATAAAAAGTGAAGGAATTGTCCCACAGCTTTCTTTTTGACGCCATTGGAAAAAGCGACATTTCTTACTCCAGATCTAACTCGACCTACGGTCGAAAAAATAAGCTTTTATCTCGAAAGGAAAAAAAGTTACAAGCCTTTTTAAATCAAGTTTAAAAAATCTCGATTCCATTCAAATTGTGAACCATTTTCTTTCGCATTTTATTTCCTTAAACTTATTTTATTTTGTGTTTCCATGGTTACGCATTTTAAATCCATCTTTCTGGATTTAATTTCTTAAATGTATTTTAATATCTGTCGTCATTGTTTGGAAGGGAAATCATGATGTGTTTTTAATTTATTTTTTACGCCTGATTGTTGAATATACGTCACTTGACACAATTTTTATTTTCAAGGTGGACCGGGCAAAGCCGGGCAAAGCAGCTAGTATAAAATATCTTATTGATTTGAACAATTTTCCGTTCAATTTTGAACAGTTCAAATCCCTTAACATTAGCGCCTACAGGGAAACTGAAAGTCAATGTAGATTCCGTACTTGAAGGTGGATTACTTCAAACAAATTTTGTTGGAAATAGCTCTTGACGATCAACTTCCCACTCCTGTGCCCGACAATTAGTCGGACTCAGACTCCCCGACTTCGACTCTGACTTCGTAGCTTTGACAAAAATTTATACGCGGAGGAAAAATGACTGACTCCGATTCTTGGATATTTCACTCCGACTCCGACTCCTTTACCCCAAAATGAGATTGACTCCAACTCCGAAGCCATGGTTTTAACTGTGAAATAATTATTGTTGATATGCATTGTTTTTATTTTCACTCTAAATTTAGGTACTCAGTTTTCGGTGGATAAATTTGAAGTCATTTATGTTTCTACATAAAGATATTTTTTGAAGTTGACATTTTATTGTTTTTATTTATTTTGGTAAGGGCATTAATTCATAAAAAAAATATCTTTGGCAACAGGGGAAGAAGAAACGATTTTTTTTTTGATATGATGTATTTATTTTAATGAGCTTATTAATTTTAATTATTATTTTTTTCTTTTTGAAAGCGGTTAAAGAATTTTTTTTAATGGAAAAAAGTGTATTAGGTGCTTTGTTTAAAAGGTGCGGCTATTTTCCTTGTTCGTTTAGTTTATATATATATATATATATATATATATATATATATATATATATATATATATATATATATATATATATATATATATATATATATATATATATATATATATATATATATATTTTTATATATAATATATATATATATAATTTTTTTGGATGAGTGAGGCATATTTTATTCCTAGAAATCAGCTTAAAATATTAAAAATTATGTTTGAAACAATTTGCGATTTTAGCTATTTTTGAGAATATTGATCAGGCACTAGAAAGTAGATATAGGTATACGGGAAAGTAGGTTCGTTTAGTTCTAGGCAGAACTTCTTGTTTGTTCATTAGCAAAGATATTATTTCTTCCTTTTGAGTATAAAAAGCATACTCACAGCTACAATCTGGAACTTTCACTGCGCCAACCATGAAAATAGAAATTTGCCTTAGAAGAATGATCAAACCATTTTCTTGATGCAAATATGATCAAAAACGTTATAGTTTTCAACGGTGTGCCATGCCACACCCATACCATTAATTGTGCTAAAAATCATTCATAAAAGACGTATGACTGCAACTCATTAAATTCCAATGTAGTATGGTAAGTGATTGTAATGATCATCATCATGTTCTTCTTCATGGACTAGGCCAGCGTTTCTTAAATTGTGTTCCGCGGAACTCCAGGGTTCCACGGAGCTCTCTCAGGGGTTAAATGAGACTTGCATGTTTTCTTTTCACACCTTTCAAATTTGTTCTTTCAAAAATCGATAAAACTAACGCTTCTTCAAAATTAAAATTAAATTTACTTTTACTTTTGTATACTAATCTGAGAGGTATTATCCATCGGGGTTAGTTACTATAGGAATAATTGTTACCTTCAATAATGCAAATTTTAGACTATCAAAAATAGCTCAATTGTGCCTTCAAGATTTCAATTTCATAATTTTTCTTAGATCAATCCCAAAACGCCTCCTTCTTACCTAATGTCTCGAAACATAGCCTAAAATTGCATTTTAAAAATTTCTGTTTCGAAAGTTTTCCGGAAGAAGCTATTGATCTCCTAATATCAACAAAGATATTTTAAAAGTCATTTCAATGCTGAAAATATTTTGGGAGGGCACACTAAACCCCTTTTCTTACAATACTACCAAATATTGCCTAAAATTACGGTTTTTGACATCTATTTCATATAGTCTGCTCTTGATACTAGCCACTCTACCTATATCTATGGCAGCAGTTGAAAGAACGATTTACCCATTTAACAAGTGAGGACCCATTTAAGTAGCAGTACTGGTCAAAGGCATCTAAATGTTCTAACTCTGTCCGACGTCAACACATAGTAAGATTCAAGTCCATGATTTGTAAATAACTAAAAATTTGTTGAAAAATTAAAGACATTTTAATTTTTAAGATTCAAAAACTTTTTTTGTGTAAATTTAAGTGAATTATTAATACTATTGTAGGTAAGTATTTCTTTTCCTAATTGAAAAAATATTTTAATTATATAACTCATTCATAAATTCTGATGTTATTTGGTTATTTGCCCCATTCAAAAGTACTCAGAGGTACAAAAAGGAGTGAATTGGTTATTTTATAATAACAAATACACGCGATTCCGTTTAATAGGACAACTTTGGGACGAGGCCATTTTGGTCCTAATAACCAGCTAGTCCGATTAAGCGAACAGGACTTGTGAAACTTGACCGAACATGCTATAAACAAAAAAAAATTAAATGCCCTAATGACTATTGTAAGCCCCATATGTATGGCTAGCATACAATGAAGAAAAATCGCTGTTTGCGACAATTTTTCCAATGAAAAAAATAAATAAATAAAAAATAAAGCGAGTAAACGTTTTACACTCGTTCAACAAACGTGTTCAGACCGATACGGTTTTAGATACATTCCTTTCAGTGAGTATCGATTCAATTCAATGACCAGAAGTAACTAAAAATGTGAGAGAAAAAAATAAGTGATAAAAAGTACTAATCGGTCATTAAAAATTCCAATAAAATTTTATTTTTTTAACTTACATATTTTTTAACGGGCGAACTGAATTGAAGAAATTTGAAATTTCAGTGACATTTTTATCTCTGCTATAACAGTGTCGCCATGCAATGAAAGTTTCGTTAACCGTTTTTTTCCTGTAAATACTGCAGAATTTAATTAAAAATTTCAAGAAACCATTGTTATTAATTTTTATTGCACTTACTATTAAGTACGTTAACATGCCTGAAACTCGCTTCAAGCGGGCGATTATCATTTTTTCCCCAATTTGTTCCCATTTTCCTTGGTCCGATTAAACAGATTTTGGTTCCAATAAGCGAATAATATTAGACTTGTGTAATGTCATTTGTTTTGGTTCTTTAAGATTTAGTTCGAATGAGCGGCTGGTCCGATTAACCGGTGGTTAAATAAAGCGAATTCAAGGATTCCACTGTAATAACCACCAGTTATCAACAATTAGCATGATCATTAATGAAGTCCATTTAATTAGCGATTTAATAAAAAAGTAGTTAATGTGATAGTCTGTTTGAGGTAAAAACCTGGGCCCCCTCTGATACAGAATCCTGGCTACGCCGCGCCGCCGCAAACTGGTGACGAAAAACCAGGGGTTCTGCGAAGAAAGTGAGCATTACAAAGGGTTCCATTAATAAAAGAAATTAAGAAACGCTGTATTAGGCTAGAAGGTGGGACGGTCTCTCTTGCCTTTTATCCTTTAGTAAAAGGCAGCTTTATTAAGTCTCCCTCGTTTCATATGATAATCATCAATGCGATATTGGTTAATTTTTCCACTGTGGCTGAAAACTTTCAATTATTTCCTAACGTCTTTATTTTTTATTTTTCCCACAAGTGTATACAGCCTTTTAGAAGAGATCTCTGGTACTGCATCTCAGCTGCCTAGATTCTACTTCTATCTTGGGCACTCAGAGTCCATGTCTCTGAGTCATACAGCAAAGTGGGACCTTGTTGAATTTTAGTAGTGTTTCTTTTCTTGTTTTTCCTAGTAGTATCCTTTTGGGAATGCCGTAAATGTGTGGAAATTTGTGTAGCTTTATTTTAGGACCTCATTATCATGGTCAAAGGTGATATCGCATCCTAGATAGGTGAAATATTTTACTTGTTCGATAACTTTATCGTCAACTATAGCATTCTATTTTGTTTTAAGAACTGTCTGCACTAAAAAGTGAAGTTAAAAACTGACAAGAAAGTGGTGCACGAATTTTGTGTGTTTTTAGATTTTAGTTTTTTTTTTTTTTTTTTTTTTTTTTTAAGTTTTGGAATAGGTTATAAAATGCGCACGTAGTATGGCTCACACAATAGCAGCTTATTGCAGCAAAAACGTGTCACACAAAATTCTAATTTATTTATTTTTGTTAACAAAGGATCTTTTTTTCCCCCTTTAGAAACAATAAAATGCCTTAATTCAATTGAAGGTGCTTCATTTCAAAACGTCCTGATCCTATAAACAATCATTAAATGATTGAATCTTGCTTAAATATCCGTATTATAATTTTCAGCAATAAGTGCAATCATTGAGTATTTTCCACAATTGATCTAATAAAATAATACACCACTGTAAATTCACTGCCTGAATAGAACTCTACTTTTGGACAGCAACCATACTTTTTAATTTTTCTTTTTTTTTCTTTATTTAGGAAAGGAAAATTTTGAACAATAAAGTCACAGACACTGTTAAATACTCGTATTTTATTGGGTAAAATCTCACAATTTGTTGAAAACGTATTGCATCTACACTGAATTCTGCTTGAAAACAGCAATAACACTTCTTCATTTTGAACAAAGAAAGTAAAGCCTCAGAAAGTGTTGAAAATTTATTGCATTCACACAGAGTCCTAATTGCGGACAGCAATCATGGTTCTTTCTAATGGGTATTTTGAAGTCGTAGAGCAAGGGCAATCTTTGGGAGAAAATCCAGTTTAACCATTTCAACTGTGCAATTCCTTGGGAAGTGGATACGATTCCTATAAGCTTGAAAAGGAAAGTAGTTTAAGTTCTGTGTTTGAGATATAAAACCTTCAATTTTTGCATTATTATTATCATTAATTTTTTTTTATTAAAATTAAATTTTTCCATTCGTTCAGGTGCAATAATTAGTTAAAATATTTTTAATCTGATAGTTTATACCTGTAGCAGAATGTCTTTTTTGCATTTCCTTAAAATCTATATTAAAAAAAAAGGATGTTAACTTGGTATTTTTCCAAGAATGTGCACTAGCTTTTGTTAGTGAGATCTCTGAACAATTTTATGCGTGTGAAGGGAGTGTTATAATATGCGGTGAACCACCAGTAATGGCCAGTGCTTCAGTAGTGGCCACTTCAAGTTTACTTTTGTTCTTTGAAGAAATAAATAAACAATAATAATGTGATTTTTTGTTGGTACTTGATGTAACTATGATATTGAATCAATTTTATTCATCAGTTATTTGAATTTAAAGTAAGTCATGTAAATACTTCGGAAGGGAGAATTTTAGATGGCCACTACTAAAATTTTCAGATTTTAGAGTTGCACTGCCGGGTTAATATTGAGGTTTGAGGAAAAGAAATTGATTAAAATTGAACAAATTGAAATTCTAGCATTTTTGGAAAGATTTAGAAAGCGTTGGGCTATAAAACGGTCATTGAGTTTCCAGAGGGGCAATTAATATTGTGACCTACAGTTTAAAAATATACTTCACTGTGGCCGCTTCTAGTGCGTTTTAAACCTTGAAGTGGCCACTACTGGTGTTTTACCTTAATTGCAATATTCTTGAAAAAATATTTTAGACGGTTGCAACAAATGCTTGAAGTAATATAACGTGCAGTCGCAGCACTTCAACGAGAAAGGGCGTAAGTGCCAAACTTAAAAATTTTGAGATAATCAGAACAAATAGCAGGCGAAACTCTCACCTGTTATTAGGCACAAAGACAGCAATAGTAGAAGGTGCTGCAATACGAGGTCTGTATTAAAAAGATCCGACCTTTGACCAGAAAAAATATTTCAAATACCTGAAGGGGTTGAGACCTTAATACCCTACAAAATACAAATCCTTTACTGCCGGAAACACATGTAGAAGTTTTCTTTTGGAATGGTGTTCCTCTCCGCCGTTGCGTTCCGCGTTTTATCTCTTCTCTTTTCTCTAAATACGGAAACCTTTCAGTTGCGTTTTCAACTTAAGAAGCAACCAGAAGTCGCAAGGAGACATGTCTGGAGACTAAAGAGTCGAATGACTGCAATTCCATGTTTGACCGAGAATTTTTGGATCAAGTGCGATGAATGTGCGGGAGCGTTGTCGTAATGTAGTTGCCAGTTTTTCGCTGTACAAATGTCTGGTGTTTTGTGCCAAACTGCGTCACGGATCACATGTTCACAGAACACCTTTCTCATTGTTTGCCCTTCCGGTGCATATTCAAGATGCACAACTCCACGCATATCGAAGAGGACAGTCAGCTTAACCTTGATTTTGCTTGGCATCTGTCGCCTTTTTTCAGCCTTGGAGACTCGGGATGCTTCCATTGCGACAACTGTTGTTTTGTTTCTGGGTGCTGCTGAATCTTACAAATTGTTTCGATTTGAGAACTACAAAACTTTTGAAAAAGCTTGATGTAGTACCTTTGCTCAACACGTTCAGTCATCTTGAGAGAATCGGTAATCCGACGAACACGTTATGTAGCACCCTACTCAGCGACCCAGAACCCCTCGAAAAGGACAGGCCGACTTATCCGACATTTTGGTTCCAAGACAGCTTTGGATCCAACCTTGTTTCTAGTATTCATTAATACGTTAAATAAATCTTCTTCATTTACAGAATAAAATAATCAAATATCAATCAGGCAACACATTTAAAGGTACCAGTTTTCTGCAACGAGGCCTTTGTACAAATACTAATTTTGTCCCCCCGACAATTTTGGAACCAAAATGTCGGATAAGTCAGCTCTCCTTATAGTGGCCTTATAGTGGCCTTACAGCGACCGAAAGGCAGACACGTTGGAAGTCTCTGACAAATTTCACACATGTGCATGAAGGTGTCTTCCTTCACTGTGTACAGTGGCGTCGCGCTATCTTCTTTATTTTGCTCGAGAAAATTAAAGGTCAGATTCTTTTTAGATAGACCTCGTATAGCATGATATATATAAAAACTTTTCAGTGAAAACTTGCGGTACCGTATCTTTGCAAAGTTAATAGATACGGTTTGAACTTTGCCCTCGTTAAACTCAAAATTTTTAAAAATCTACTTGCATTCTTTCATTTCTCACTGCTTTGCAAAAGAAAATTTAAAATTTGAATGAACAGCTATTTTTTATCCAGTTGAAAAAGCACAACTCCATATGTAATTATGATCCCTATGACTGTAAGTATGAGTTTATTTTCGATTGAGAAAGCACCCCAAGCCGTCACTTTGAATTCGAATTTTGTGACTATTTGTAAAAGTAAGATGTAGTTCTGTACATTATTTGTGCTTTCAGAGCGCCTTATTAAGTCGTCTGTTTGATCTACAAGGACGCGTTTCAGCATTTCACCTTGGCTTACTAGCTTTGAACCCTTATAAGACAATAAAACAAATGACAATAAAATTGTTGGGATTATGAAGAAGACATAACTTACAATAAATGAAGTATCTAGTGTATCAGAATAGTTACTGATAGCGAGCAACGTATTCAAAAGGCAGCTAAACATTACTGCATACAAAAGTAACGCAATCCGATTGAAAGCTGAATCTATTTGTATTGTGCAGTTTTTGACAATTTTAAATCTATTGATTGAACTTGAAATGTTAGTGTAATACTGTTCACTGCGTATCAAGTACAAAAACTCCATTCTCGAAGATTCTATTATGTTGCCAAGAGTTTCGTACGTGTTGTACAAAATCAGAAATGCAAATCCTGTTGCAGAAGCGCTAAAAACGAAAGTCAAGACATTTGTACATAATATGAAATAAATCAGGGAATCGGGAAGCTTTGCCCATTTATGGAATGGTAAATAATAAACAGCACGAAACGCATCTATGTTTTGAGCAAAGAAATAAATACTGTATCCCATGGTTGTTGAAACTAGCATTATGAAATACATTAGAAACTGGCATTTTAGGTTTTTGCAGCCTACAGAAACTGGAAATTGCATATTTCTTGCTTCGTTGGATAGTTTTTCAACAGCATCATTTAAAACCTTCCGTTGCTTGTGTAGGTATAGTCCTATTCCAAGTCCGAATACGTGGTAGATAGTTAACGTTAGTCCCATTGGAAGCGAAAGCCATGCTTGATAATTAAATATGCAGTTCACAGAAAAAACCAAAATCTTAGCAATGCTACAGCTGCAATACCATACGTCTTGGTATAAACTTTCTTTCCTAACTCCCTTGAAATTCGTCGAGAATGGTATTCCAATGACTGAACCTAAATGAAATAATAGCTGATATGTATTGCATCCTGTAGCCTTCATATCCTAAAAATTTTCACTGGTCCTAATTTGATATAATTACACTTGCTTTGTCGCTAACCTAGGTTGGTTGAGCGTTCACTATTTAAAGCATCAGCGAAACTGAACTTTTTGTGCTTTAAAAATTATTATTCAACACAATGAAAATATAAAACACATTTGTTGTCTTCATCGTATATTGCGTGCAAAATAAATCAAAATGGCAAATTCAGATTTTCATTCATTCAAAAAAAAAAAAAAAAAAAAGTTTTGAAATAGATATAACAAAGTTCTCGTAATATTTCACATTAAAAGTAATATATAGTTTATGTTATTAAAGAAATGAATAGCATGACGCACAGAAAAAAAAAGAATATTGATAATACATTGTTAAATTGTCCGAAGGTCATCAAAATATATTACAAAAACACTTTGTTGAAAGTAATATGTTTGTAAAGCTATTAGATGAATCAGATCATTCGACACGCAAAAAAGTAACTACGAAAACATAATTTTTTAATGTGTACTTTATTTGTTTCTTCTTTACGAAAAATAGCGTAATATTTCTTAGATAGTAATACTAAATAGATGCGAACTATTTTGATATGTGCGTACTTGTCGATAAGATAAATAACAAATGTGGACATTTGAGTAAATTTTCAGAGAATTTCCAATAGTTCAGAGTTTTACCAGCAATCGCTTATAAAATGCTATTTCTATCCCCCCTAACTGATGATTGATATATGAGAGAGTAACACCAGTTGTACTTGATATATAATTTAGCTCGCAGGGCCCGCACTGCGATTCTCATGCTAAGAATTTAAAGATAGTCCGTTGAATAAAAATATTTCACTTATCCCACCCCTTCTAATATGAAATGATTATTTTTCTTCAACTAAATGCGTACACTCCTTTTCAAAAAACCTATTTAAGTATCTTTGGAATTTAAAACTATTCACCCAAACACATAACAAAATTAACAGTAGCTTTAAAACTCAAAATAATCCTTCAACTGTATTAGTTCATCGCTTAACGCCCCAAGCAACCACGCTACCGTGACCCTGCCCTTTTGCAAGTGAAGCGGTTTTTTTTTCTGCAATTGAAAATGTTTCGCTAAATAAGCAATAATATAATAAAAACATTATTATAAAGAACAATCACAATTGAATAATACGACAAATCAAATTTACTTCTTTACTAATAATAAAGCTGAAAGTCTCTCTGTCTGGATGTCTGGATCTCTGTGACACGCATAGCACCTAGACCGTTCGGCCGATTTTCACGAAATTTGGCACAAAGTTAGTTTGTAGCATGGGGGTGTGCAGCTCGAAGCGATTTTTCGAAAATTCGATTTTTTTTTTTCTATTTCAATTTCAAAAACATTTTCTGGAGCAAAATTATCATAAGATGGAAAAGTAAATTACAAAATTATCATGACGTGGAATGGGAGAGCGAATGAACGTAGTCAATTTGCGAGAAATTCACCATCCATTATTTGCAAGTATACAGGCAAACCAAATGACCTTTTAATTTTCTTCTACGGGCAAAACCGTGCGGGTACCACTAGTAGATAAATAACTATGTATCTTCAACAACAAGAACGAAAACAAACGCTGAAGAAATAATGAAAACAAAACCGAATAGAAATATCCTACAAAATCAAATTGTGTACCTGAATATCGAAGAAAGAAAAAAGCATTCAAAAATTAGTTCGCTAACCACAACAGTCCCACAATAGCGTAGCTTTCGACACTGTCGGCCAGCGCCCTCTACTTAGGAATTAAACATACCCCGTCATCTATTAGGAATTCATAGAACTAAACTTACCCCCGCCATCTATTAGGAATTCTTAGAGCAAAACAATTAGTTCAACATTTAATTTGCAATTACAAATTTTTCGGTCAATCTGATTTAAAAAAAACAGCCTATAGCTTTCCTCAATAAATGGACAATTCAACACGAAAAGAATTTTTTAATTCGAACCAGTAGTTCCTGAGATAAGCGCGTTCAAACAAACAAACCCTTCAGCTTTATACACTCAGGAACATTGAAAATAGCGCCCCAAGAAGAAAGCATTGGATTGAAGTGAAATTTAATGTACAGCATAATACAGATGAGAGATACACTTGATCCCAAAATCTAGACAATTGAACAAATACAGGCTAAGAAATGAGATAAATACAGTGCTACTTCAATAGCGCGTTGGACCCCCTTTTGCCGCAATACATGCCGGAATACGGCCCGACATGGAGCTAATTAAACGTCTAATGTTGTTCTGAGGCCGATGAACTCCCAAATTTTTAACAGTCACTTCTAAATCTTGCACAGAGTAGCACGGCGACATCTGTCGTTTCAGCTGATCCCATAAATGCTCTATAGGGGACAAGTCGGGAAAGCGGGCTGGCCATGGAAGAGTCTCAAACGGACGTAAGAAGTCTTGAACAACTCTAGCTGTATGCCGGCGAGCATTATCTTGCTGGGAAAATTGCTCCTGGGAGGCCATTTAGGAACGGTCCTAGATGTGGTTGCAGAATGTCATTAACGTAACGCTGGTCCATTGAGTTTCCACGTACCACAACTAGAGTGGGCCAGCTATCATAGGCTATAGCCTCCCAGACCACTAGGCAGTGTGTCGTGCGATAGAATGGGTGGCCTTGAATCAAGTTTAGCCTTGAAAGTGACAGACAGTCGTAAGTTTGGATTTATATAATAAGAATTTTAGGCGGGTAAAACTGATGTTGCTGCGACCTACAAAATCGGTACAACCATTTAGTGTTATCAGAGTGAAAATCATGGGCCAATTGGTATTTACAAGGTAGTGGTCACGCATTTTAGTTAAAAAATATGATTACTGATTATTTGACATCAGACGGGTGGGGCGGGAGGGGAAGGTATATTTTTTTTAATTCTAGAGGCTTTTTTTTTTCCTTTTCTCAGACGATACCTTTTCTATAGTTAAATTTTTCATACGGGGTGCGGGATTTCCTTCTCGTCCTAGATGTACCGAGTTTTTTGATTGTGTTGTTTTTCTGCTGGGGAGTTGAATCCTTTTTCGTACGGGATACGGAATTTCCTTTTTGTCTTAGACGTACCGTGATTTTTAATCGCAATTGCTTATCGGCCAGAGTTCGTTTCGCTCGCTGGCTGATTGGGTGGGTTTCTGCAGTGCGGTCACTTCCGCCGGACGTTTCACTGTATCTATTTTATGTTACATATTTGCGTACTTAATTTAATTAAAATAGTGAGGTGTTCTTTTTTTTGCAAACTATGGGGAACAAGGAGAGGGGGCGTCAAACTTAACGTAAGAACAGGGGGGGAGGGGAGTGGATTTTTTTTATTCAATGGACTTCCTTTAACTTCTTAGCACACAGGCATCGCCGTGCGGGTACAGCTAGTAAGAAAGATATAGAAGAAAGTCTCGTGATGTGTGGGCCACAACATACTAGTTTTAAATATAAATTTCCTTTACCATAATAAGATTTGGTAAACACCTTGTATATTAATATTAAAAGATGTAAAGGGGTGGATTTTGTATGTTTGCATTTATATACCAGGTAAAGCGCAGTCTGCAATTTTTCCTTCCTTTTTTTCTTTCTTTTTTTTTTGCATTTTTGTCATCTATTGTGCATCAGCTTTATTGCACAGACTTGCTTATTTGGTTTCTGCCGAACATAAATCACGAACCCCCCCCCCCCCCCCACGTCAAATTTTGACATTTTTATATTGTTAGAATGTGGAATCCAAAACGTGTTTCTTCCAATATCTCAAAACCTAATTTCTGCAGGTACCACTCTTTACCTTCCCACTGCAGTATAGAAGTAATCTCCGCAACCACTGCACCTGTTTGAAATTTTTTTCACTATACACTGTGTTCCGGTTTAACTTACAAAACCTCTATTTTCGTAACCGTTATTTCTAGATGCCTACTTCCAGCTGCAAAAATGTTCAAAATCAGATGCAGGGTTAAGATATTGTAAGTTTGAAGCAAAAGTAAAAGTGAGTCAAAAAATACAAAATTTAACTTTTTATACGGGCCCTAGGTCCTCTAACTTATAATGAGGGAAATAATCTTCATTGAAATATAATTCCAACACAAAAAGTTTGACATTAGTACGACCAATATTCACCGAGAGATGAATCACAACGCTTTGTGACTTATACACCTTTTTTCACTCGCCGTCAATAACACTTTTGAGGGAAAATATAGCAGTTAACAAGGGTTTTAAAATTATATGTGCGCATAGAGTGTGGTTTTTCAAATTGAGGGAGGTTTTGTAGTGTGTTTCTGCTTATTATGACATAACATTTGCAATTATTTTTGAACAGCAGTGAAAAATATAAATACCTTGTTTTTCTTACTTCGACGACCTGTCCTTCTTCTGAAAGGGCGACAAGTTCCAATCTCATCTTCTGTAAGGTCCCTTAAAACTTTGAACTCGAATATCTCCTTGAGTTTTGATCCCTTAAAATGTCAAACTTTTTGTGTTAGCAATATCTTTCAATGGAGATTATTTCTCTAAACATAAGTTAGGAAACCTAGGGCCCGTATAAAAAGTTATTGTTATTATTATTATTATTTTTTTGACTCATTTTTATTTTTGCTTCAAACTTTCAATATCTTAACTCGGCATCTGATTTTGAACATTTTTGCAAGTGTAAGTATGCATCTAAGACTAACGGTGGCAAAAATACATGTCTTGCAGGTTAAAACAGAACACCCTGTATATTTGAAAGGTATCTTATTCTAGATTGTTGTAGGTTATATGTTATGTATATAGTACATAATGTACTCATGTAGAATAAATTATACAAAATATTATTCTTTATCTACGTCGGAAAAGTGGTTAGTTTGGGACAAGCTCTTTAAACGTTTCCAAAAACAAAAATATATAATTCGCAATTCAAACAAACTTTTACCAGCGCTGAGGTCTTTGGCTAAAGAGGTAAGACCAAGACCGACCTTATTACGTTGGATATAACCTGTCCCATGACACTGCGTCGACCGCGCAAAATTGAAATTTTAAATATTTTTAGCTGTTATCTAAAATCACCACAAGGTGATGTATTCCAGCTCTGGAACTGTAAATAATAATCATAAGGTTTATAGTTAATGGGGTAAGTAAATTAATTTCAAGGTTGAACTTGAACAAGCAAAGAATTGTAAATTATGGACTTCTGAAACTTTCAGACTTTGCAAATAACACAGGTTTTCGAGAATTTCCTACTTTCAAGTCATAAATTTAGTAGCTTTCTTTCAATGATGTTACAACTGGCGTTGCAAATACTTGAAATACTTCAGAAACTGCACGGCTGCCGTCTGCTGCAAAAAAAAAAGA
This sequence comes from Uloborus diversus, assembly GCF_026930045.1. Classification (NCBI taxonomy): domain Eukaryota; kingdom Metazoa; phylum Arthropoda; class Arachnida; order Araneae; family Uloboridae; genus Uloborus; species Uloborus diversus. Next base: position 29,869,072 of record NC_072735.1, read on the forward strand.
GAGAGAGAGAGAGAGAGAGAGAAAAAGAAAATGAATGACTTTTAACTCAATCTAATAGTTAGCTCAGAATGTGTTTTCACCAATGCCTCCTAAATACTAAATGCTTATCGTTTTCTTGCTTTTAGCATAGAGCAAAATGATTCCAGTAAGAACAATTTCGGTACTCTAGCGACGACATCTATCGAAGGTTGAAATTATTAGAATGTAATAGCAGAGAACACAATTGGTTAACTTCTAAATTTAAATTTTGAAATTGACCAATTAACAATTTGATTTGAATTGTTTGGATCCATCGTCATAGCACTGCCATCCATGTATTGCCGCCACGTAGCGTTGTTAGAGTACCAGTGGAGGATCACTTTTAGAAGCAAATGTGATAGGCATTTAGTATTAAAAAGGCGTTGGTTTTCACTTTCCAGATAAGATCAAATTCTTCACTTTGTCCAAACGAACAACACATAAAATAAGGGATACGTAGTTTGACTTTCTTATTGATTCTGTGTGTTCTCTCTTTAAAATAGCGAAGGAAGCACATTCGAACTAACTGGAATTGATATACGACAAATGTAACGCATCATGGTAACGATATAAATAAAAACACTTTGTAACAATAGTTTGAATTTATTGTATGCTGAATATATGAAAGGAACAAGACGTAATAACAAAAAGTTGAAAACTCAGAAAATCTTTGTTATTTTTATTTATTTATTTTTAGCCTTGTCCGTTTTAAATTTTCATTGACTGAAATATTAGTTTTCGATCTGCCACATGGATTCATTTTTTACCTAAAGGTGTATTAACTTCATATCGTTCTATAATAATCTTTCCCGTACGATAGAAGAGGGAGTACTAACAAAAACGTAATGTTACTTTCATGGAAATGATAAAACCACGGCTAACGTTAAGTAGAATTGAAAATGAAAATTCAATTTTCTTCGTTGGAAAATACGAAATGAGAAATATTTATTTAATTTTTTGCCATGGCGTTTTCAACGTGTTCTCGGGTAATTTGTACACACAAATTTCTACTTTTGAAAAGCTGTATCTAGTTTTATGAAGAGTAAAATAATAATAATAATCATCATCAAAGTATATTGAATACCTGTTTTGAATCTATGATGTCAAATAATAAAACGCAGATTTGTTCTGCAAGTCATAAATATTTAGTATTTTCCATCGTGGTTAGGTAACTAATATTTCATGTTTATCCGTCCGACGTACTTAAGGTTTTTTAATGTATTTTTCAATTTTTCCTTTTGAAAATTCAAAAATATCGTTTTAAATGACTGATGTTTCGAATATTGGCACACGCTGAGAATTATGTCCCAAAACATGGAGAATGTTGCAAATAGAAATCCTAAAATTAACAATGCTTATCGCTGTTTAAATTACATAGGTTTAATTATAGGAATACATTTACCATTACGAGTAATGCCGTTTGGAAAAGAAGTTATCGGATTGTTTGGGAAGTTTTGGTGTTGTTCCATTACAATATTGAAGATACTGACTTTTCTTGTAAGCATGGCATTTACTTATCAAGAATGGCTTTCCCGTTCTGTGGGTTTAACATTCTATGGCCATAACATCTTTGCATTTATCTTAGGAATTAATATTCTTTTAAAAAGAAAAGTGTTATGCAGTATTTTTCAAAATATGTTTTTTGTAGCAAAAGCAATGGAACACTCAGCATATGTAGGTTGCAAGAACCTACATTACTTGCTAACTATGTATTTCGTATCAGTGTTTACCAATACTGCAGGAACTGCAAGTTTTTTCTTAGTTCAAAGAAGAGAAACACACCATAAAATGCATGTACCATTTTATGATTCATTCAAAATTTCAGATAATTTGATACTTATCATACGATATGCACATGTCCTTACTTATTTTTTCAATACGTGTGTCGCGGGATTTGCATTTTTAATTTTATACAACACGTACGAAACTCTTGGTAATATGATTAAAGCATTGCAGTTGGATGTTCAAGACATGGTAAACAGTGAAGCAAGTATCAATGGCATTCTTAAAGTAATTAGTAGGTATAAAATCGTTAAGAACTGTGTGAAAAATGTTGATGCTATTGTTAGCAGCATTGCGTTGCTTTTATATTCTGTAATGTTTTGCGGTCTTTTGAGTAATTTAATTGGAATATCTCACTACACAGATTCCTATTATACTGCGCCATTTCTCTTCATGTATGCTGTATGGATATTTGCATCAGTGATTTTGTCTTTTTGCATTTTTATCTAAAAAAGGTTCAAGTATTCTGACTAGTAGTGAGAGGCTCAAAGAATGTTTGATAGATCAAGTTGATCTGTTATTAAGAAATTCTTCAAATGCAAAAGCTATGCAATCTTATTCTCTGTTTCTCCAATTTGCTGCTAAAACCACCTTTAAAGTAACTGGCTGTGGAGTATTTGTTATAGACTATAAATTAATTTTAACCATAATTGGTGTCATGGTTACTTATGGAGTCATAATTTTTCAATTGGATGCCAAAATAATGCATTAAATTAAAGGATATCTGGGCATTAATTTGTGTTGGAACATTTCTGATCATTTGAGAATCTTAAGAAACAGATATCCCCAACCGAAGAGTTTTTTTTATGTGACTGAGTACTGATTTTGACTCCAGCAAAGTTTTTTTTTTTAATGCAGTGTATTTCGTTTCGGCACTTATATTATAATTTTATATAGCAACTATGCAGGGACTTATAATGCAAAGCCATCACGAAATTTCGTTTAGTACGCAATGATACTAATTTATTCACTCGTACAATCCTTCTTAATCGAGATCTAGCAAATCAAATCGTATCTGCAAGATAAATAACTCTGCGTTTTGAGCGACACCATCAATCAGACACACAAACACGCTTCCCAAGTTCCGTCAATTTTTGTTCAACTTATTTCTTGTCGTTTTGTAAACTCAGAAGGCAAATAAGCGACATCTGGGAGGAAAACATTATATTTAGATCATATTGTTGCAACTTACATTGACACTGTAAAGTGCTTAAGTAGAGGAGAAGTAAAGTTTTAGTACAGTTCGATGGACATACAAAGTCGCAAGAACTTTTTCCTTCTTTCAGAATCCAAAATTTTAGCGGTGTCAAGCAATGGACAACAAATTAATTTCAAACAATATCGATTACTACGTTTGATACTCGTATTTCCGACAGTGAATGCAAATGGACAACATTTTGCCATTGACCTTGCCGATTTTTTGTAGAAGCCGTAACAATAATGAAGTATTGTATTTTTCTATATTTTTCTGAAAACATTTGACCAGGTTATTAAAGACCCTATTCAAGAAGAAATCTGTAGCCTTCTGCTATAAACTGACTTCAAAGCTCCTCTCTCAAACACTCTCCGGTTGTGGAACCGGAGAGGAATAGGAGAAACAGTTTGAAGGTGTCAATCCAATTGTTTTTTTTTACTAGAATAGGGTCCGTAGTTTAAATTATTGAACTGAAGGGATTCTTCTCTCTAGTTGCATCACTTAATTAGTGGCAAGCGTATGTGCAATAGAAATTTTGCATTTGTTGTGAACACAATCTCGTGCATTTTCCCCAAATCTCTTTTTTTTTTTAAATTTAATTGCTATTTTTTTTAGTTTCTTACGGAATTATAATTCTTCAAATGAACGCCAAAGTTATATCAGGAATTTAAATTTTTGTTGCGGAAAAAGTTTATTGTGGAACTTTTTATGGTTACATACGATTAGTTGATATGTACCAATCAAGATCTAAAACAAAAAAAAAATTCTATTATTGCATACTTATTTTTATGTTGTTTAATGGTATTTTGCATGAATAGCAATGTTTTCTTGAAATACTGACAGATTAATTTATTGCAAAAGAAAAACTGGAGTAAAGCTAAAAAAAAAAAAAAAAAAACTCTAGGAAACTGGGATTCCATAAAGGTTTCTTGTAACGATAGAACTTCTTATGTAGCGTTTACTACTGAAGAAAAATCTGGATCGTAGCAAGAAATTTTCATAAAAGTGCAGTTTCCGGGAATGTTTCTTATAGTACCTACTGCAATTTTTTTATACAGTGTAGTATTCCGCAAATAATTTAAGTAGTTTTGAAAAATGCAAACGTATTGTAACGCTACTTCATTTGATAAATAATGACTCCATACGTAACCATCGATCCAATAACAGTCAAAATGAGCCCGTAATCGACTACAAAAATTCCGCCTCCTGTCATTTTCAGGTTACAATTCGAAATAACCTGAATTAGCAAATTATACGAGTGAAGAACTTCTGCGCTTGGTGTATTCCACAATAACTCATCTGTGTGATCTATGAGAATCTGCTTTAATCTTTCACTACGTTCAATTATTCCGGAACCTTTATGGGATAGAATGAAAAAGTATGCTATGGCACACATAAATATCCAAATGGCATATCCAGAATAAACTGCTGTGTGCAGGTCGCTGGAATATGTAGACAGAACAACAAGGGCATTGAAGATTCCAAAAAACATGGATGCGTAAAGAAATAATGCACTGTCAGACAGAGTGGCATCAGCTTGGTATACGCATTCTTTGATGATTTTGAATCTTCTGATGGCTTCGGGAACGTTGACGTAGTACAGTTTTCTGCGTAACATAACTTTCAGAATGTCCCCATAAGATTCAATGATGTTTCCTAGAGTTTCGTACGTGCAACTCAACATTAAGAAACAGAAACCTGTTGAGAAGGCGTTGAAAAATACTATTGCCGTATTCGACAACAGAATGAATATAGCAAGTGCATCTGGAATTTGTATTGATCTCAAGAAGGGCACATGAAATAATGAACGATACACACTCATGTCGATTTGATTAAGATAATACGCTTCCGCTGCTAATAGAATCATAATCGAAAATATTATTGCGAAATATTGACATTTTGCATTTTTACATCCTATTTGTGCAGAACATCCACTTTTAATGGAAAGATCGCAAAGTCTTTGGACTAAAATATAGATACATTTGCGCTTTTTGAATATTATAACCATAATAAGAAATCCAGAAACGTTATATCCATAGTACGTACAAGATATAGCAGTTGTATCAAATACTTGATACGTGAACATCAAACTAAGAATAAAAACCAAAGTCTTGAAAACATAGAAAGTATAGCACCACATCTTTTCAAGACTATCGAGTTCTGCTTCTTCAGGGTTCAATACCTTTTTCGAAAATGGTAGTCCCGTAATTAGTCCAATGTAAAACAAAAATTGAAAAGCGTTGGAGTTTTTTGCTTTTGATTGGTACATTTTCATTGTTTATCGACACATTTGAAACTTAATTTAACACCATTTTAAAAATGATTCTGCCATAAAGTAGAATTTCATTTCTCATCTCCGACAACTCGGACATTTTCACCATCGTTTATTGTTTCACTGGTAGTTCTTGGAAGATTTTAATGTTCCTTTGAAAAAATAAAACTTAAAACGAAACATAGCAAATGTTTTTTAACTTTTGACAGTTCAATAACTATTTTTTTGGAAAAAAAGCATTTATTAAGTGAATGCTGCTAGAAAAGTGGATAGTACTTTCAATAGGAGTAAAGTGAAAGGGGGCGGAATCATGTTTCTTAAAAGCTTGTTAAAGACACGTTTAACGACAATTACTTTTCCATTAGAGCCTTTATTTGAATAAAGCATTAAATCAATAAACTCGATCATGTTAAAATGAAACCGTAAAATGCAATTATCACTTGTTCAAATCGACTTGTTTCTGACATCGGTTTTCATAGTTAAGTCGGTACACTGTGTGACAAGTTGTGGTACTTGACAAGTGTTAATGTTAGGAACAAAAAAATCCTTACTAACTGCTAATTTACTCAAATTCGGAAATTTGAAAAAAAAAAAAAAATAAATAAATAAATAAATTATTAAATCTTAAGATAATAGAAAAAAAAGCGTTTAATTATGCATAATACGGTATTTGAAGTATGATGGTTTTTAATTTATACCCACCAGCACAAAAAAAAAAAAGAGTTGGAAACTAAATGGGCACAATTTGATGTGTACATTCACGTATCTTTGGAAAAGCATGATGTTAACTTTTGCAGACAATGCAGGAGTGCCCACATAATTATTAGCAACGTTTTCTACGCGAGTTATCATGATATGCTTCGGCACAAAACATATTCTAAAGGGTTCTTTAAGCTTCGTAGTGTGATTTTTTTTAATGAAAGTTGATAGAAAAGATAACATTTCTGTGAAGCGATATTGGATCCGGATATTCTTTCTTCCTCCGATCATCCTAACTGGTGATATTGCTAGGTAGCAATCATAGTTGTGCCACGGAGAGATGGCGGATGAGCTCGAAGCGGAAATGGATAACTCCATTTTGCAATAGGTAGGATCAGCAGGAACGCGAAAGAAGGCAAGTTTCTACTGCTCGCGCGTTCTCGCTGATCCTAACAACAACAAAATGAAGTGTTCTGTTACCATTACCAGTTGATTTGCCATCTCTCCGTGGCACAACTATACACGAGAAAAGTTATCTTATTCATTCTCCTTGGGAGTGTCAGTTCAGCTGAGGTGACGCGACAGCTGGTATGTATGACTCAATACGAGTACCATCAGGGTTGCGGAGTCGGTGGAAAATCACTAACTCTGACTCTAGAAATTTTAGAGTCTTCGACTCCTACTCCTACTCTTTTACCCCAAAATCAGTCCAACTCCGACTCAGCAGCCCTGGGCATCATAACAGATCAGGGGAACAAAAAATCAATACTAGAAAGGGAAAACAAGACAATTATGATTATTATTTCAAAGCAATTACAATAAATTGGTAAAATATCTGTTTTGTGCGAGACTTGTTGAAACGATGTTTCACAAAAATGTCGTTTGGTCACTTAAATTCTGCTGTGCTTAGTCGATACATTTAAATTGTATGAAATAAATCAAATTCCATTAAAAGGTTTTACAATAATGAAATTCTGTAGCAATTGTTATTTTGTATTGATTACGAACAATCTTTTTTTTATCTTAGAGGGGAAATAGGGAAAGAACATTAAAGTTTAGAGCTTTTATTTTCTTCAAATGTATTAAAACACAAGTATAGAAACTTTTTGACGAAATTTTTTTCAAGTGATCAAAAACGAAGCAATATGTTGATTCTTTGGAAAATCATACATATCACGTATTATACTACTGAAATTGATAATTCAAAAATAGTTAGAAATGATTTCTACTTGCAATATTCTGTGTGCTGTATTGCATTAATGAAATATAAAATACGAAAACTAATTTTATGCTTATAAGAGTCTAAGACAGTCGCGTTGGTTTATTTTGAGCCTTATTTTGATATGATAGTTGAACGGTGATAATTCTCTGCCTTAATTCATTAAATGATCTTTCATAAAAGAATTCAGAATAATTATAATTCAAACTTAAACTGTTCTTAAACTGTTAAAAACTGTTCAAAGGATAGTGTTCGGTTAGGAGTTGGAGTCACTCATTGGAACTCCTGGAGTTCTGGGATCCTCCTGCCTTTATCCGTCCCACAATTTCCATCATTTGATATTCTGAGGCTAGAATTTTCTTGTGAATAAGTACTGAAAAAACATCGTGGGAAAAGTATTCAAGTGTGTAAAGGGAAAAAATTTCAAATAATCCAGATTCTATTTATTTAATTAATTTATTTTCGCTTTCTTCATGGAATGGAACACTTCATTCAAATTTACTGATTACGGTTTCATTATATTTTTTTATTACTCAGCCGGAATGAAAACGCATCCTGAAACTCAAAAGAAATCGGTAAAACTAATTCTTAATAATTTAGTTATTATTTTTGAATTATTTGACTATTTTTTTATTTACATTGAAGATAAATCTTGAAATTGAAAAATTTTGCATTCATCAACAATGATAATTTATGTATTCCTATTAGGCTGCTTTATTTGGCATTAAAACGAAAATTTATTAAACTAAATTTAGAAAATATGCTAAGGGTAGCTGATAATCTAGTAAAAATTTAGTTAAAAGACATTTGTTCTGTTTTGGTATTGTGTTAACATTTTTTTAAAGACACGCTTAAAGAAAAAAGCAAAAAGTTTTGGAGCACGCGTAAGTATGTTCGTTTAACTTTGGAAAAAACCTTGCTCATCTTGAACTTAAGGAAATGACTCTGAAGTTTTACCAGAGAATAGCAACTGTTGTTGAAAGTTCATATTTTTCATAAACTCATACATATGAAAAGTTTTTTCCCTTTTTCAGCTTTGTTATCTAAGTTGAAAATCCATGCAGTTAAATTTTCTTGATTCATTTTAATAAAGATTTACTCTTTTAACCTGACTTGGAAAGATTTTGCCATGGCACTATTCAAGTGCTTGGGACTACAGCCTGTAAACAATTGATTATTCTGCAGTTAATTATCAAAATTTTTACAATTATTATCATTGTTGCTATTGTTATTATTCAGTTATTGTAATATCTTTTATTTCTAGGTCAAGTTTTCGGGATTCTACCGTCTAAAAATGAGCATTTTTTCTGCTGCATTTTAACACTTATAGGCATACATGAGCATGAAAAACAAAAAACAGTTAACAGCTCTTCTTAAAAGTCAGCATATCTACTTATAGCTCAATTAATTACTCTTTTCTCAGTTTTCATAGTAATTTATTTAATATTAGCTCCATCATGAATTTGATTAAACCACCTATGGATTTAGTTAGTTTTATTCGCTGCTGATTATTGTATTGGTTTACTATTAATCTGGTTTACTATTAATTATTTATGTGCATTTACATGATAAATGTTTGAATCGGACAAAATTTATTAACTAACGAAATTTCATTCAATCATTATTCCTTGGACGGACACAACAGAACTCCAATCAAACTGGAATAGACTCTCCCACTTGGTTTTGATTCCAATCAAGTTGCCTTAAGCTCTAACATTTAGTTTTGGTTCCCATCAAATTGCCATAAGCTCTAACATTTAATTTCGGTTCCAAGCAAACTGCCATAAGCTCTAATATTTAGTTTCGGTTCTAATCAAAAGAAATGGCCTTAAGCTCTGCCATTTATTCGTGGCTCCAACCAAACTGTCACATAATCTTGCGTTTTGCTTGTGTTAATCGGTTTGAACCTAAATTTTTGTTCATCAGGTTTCGGATGGCGTCCTGCTCTTCTTTCCATGTTGCGTTGAAAAATCGTCTGACCTTACATTTTTATGAATATGTTCACAATTTCCTCAAAATTAATCAAACGACGTATAAATTGGTACAACTGCTTTCCAATATACGTGAAGTCGTTTTGCGATGCTGATAACCTTTAGATACTAATTGACATGAAACGTGAAAGAAGTCCGTACTGAAAGAAACACTACAAAATGTATAACGTCTTACAAATTTGAAAATTAAACCACAGTTAAGGATCGATCCATAGACAAAAAGGATATTAAAGGATGTTTTTTTAGAGGTAAAGAACTTTAAGTTGGCAACACTGTTTGATATGTGTACCATTTTGATAGCTGTCACTTGTTTTGTGTTCAGTTTGGTTTGCCATTTCATCATGAATGGACAACAAGACGGTGCAACATGCCACAGAGCGCGTGTCACAATTGATTTATTAAAAGAAACGTTCGGTGAACGAATAATGGACCCGTGAATTGGTATGCAAGATCATGCGACTTAACACCGCTGGACTACCTTTTGTGGGGCTATGTGAAGTCTCTGGTCTACGACGATAAACCACAGACGATTGACGCCTTGGAAGACATTGGCCACCTTATCACTGACATACGGCCTCCATTGCTGCAAAAAGTGAGAAAATTGGACTTTCCGATTGGACTTTCTCCGAGACAGCTGAGGTGGCCATATGCCAGAAATCATATTTAAATAAAAATGGTAAAGATTCATCTTTCGAATAAAGCAACATTCATAGCAATTAACAACATTTAACTGTGTTTCATTTGAACCTAAAGTTCTCTACTTCTGAAAAAACACCCTTTACTTTGATTATAAATAATGGAAATCCACGGAATGAGGATTTTAGCATAGACTGCTACTAAGTTCTGTACCTCAGAGTCAGAGTGACGTGTCCAAAAATTTCGATTTTCCGTTTATTAGTGTATGTAGAAGTCTATTTCGCATCAAGCCATGTAAACGTAGTACATAATAAAAAATCCTTTTCAATTTTTTAACAGGGACCATGGTTAAAGGAGCGCACTTCCCGTCCCAGAAAAAAGTTTTTCCTCTCTCCTGTAAAATTATCATAATGTGACATACGTCCTTCTGGCTGTGAGGTACTGAGTTGACACACTCAAAGGTATTCACACAAGGTTTGCTATTACATAATTTCGAAAACGCATTTTTTCTTGCCAGTAGGTAGATCCTCATTATAACTACCGTTATAGGCCTTTCACTGTTTGTCCAACTGAGAAATATTGCCATTATATGTTATTATTTGTCCTGTAGCTGTAGCTATAAAAATACTTTAAAAATCGTAGGTGTCTGAAAAATGACAGCTCTATTTATTGTTATTTTTTCCTTTAGAAAAATGATTATGTATTACCCTACTTCAAGTCCAAATACTGTCATAAAATAATCCTAGTCAATTGCAAAAACTGTTACTGTTGATTGAGTCTGCAACTATTTTGTCCATGTGAAAAATGATAACAATCGCTGTTAAATCAAGACCATAGTCAATTGCTTAAATTTTTATCCTCAAATGAATCCGTAGTTAGTTTGTGCTTTTTAAAAGTGATACGGCCATATGTTACCAACTGTTCAATCACTGTTAAAATAGGAGCATAATCAATCACAAAAATTGTTACTCTCAAGTGAGTTCCTAATTATTGTGTAAATTGGAAAAATGATAACACCATTTGTTACCATCGTCCAATCACTGTCAAAGTAAGAGCTTAGTCAACTTTAAAATGGTTACTCTCAAGTGAATTGTAGATTTGTCCATTTAAAAAATAATAACGACACATACTACCATGAGTCCAATCACTATCAAAACAAGACCTAAGTCAATTACATAAATGGTTGCTCACAAACGAATCAGTTGTTATTATGTACATTTTAAAAATGATAACGCTATATATTACCATAAGTATAATCACTCAAAATAAGAGCATAGTCAATTTGAAAAATGGTTATTCTCGAATGAATCGGTAGTGATTTTGTCCATTTGAAAAATAACAACACCGTATGTTACCATAAGTCCAATCACTGTCAAAATAAGACCATAGTCAATTACGAAAATACCTCCACCAGTCATTTTTAAATCGCAATTTGAAGCAATCTGGAATAACAGCGTATATGATTGTATTGTTTCGAACTCAGTTGATGTCTTTAATATTTTATCTGTATTATCCATTAAGGTATGTTTTAATCTTTCGCTGTTTTCTATGATAATAGAACCTTTATGGGAAAGAACAAGGAAGTAAATTATGGCCAACGCAAATGTCCAGATTGCATAAAACGTATAAATTGCCGTACCAAAATCTGTTGTGTTTTCAGAAATAGTTACAAGCGTGTGGAAAATTCCGAAGAATATTACTGCGTAGAGGAATAGTGCATTGTTATTTAATGCAGCGTCAATTTCATTTGTGCACTTTTTCAGATACTTGAAACGTCTAATAGTTTTCGAAAAGTTAACATCCCTACCATTGCTGCGCAGGGTATGTTTCAGGGATATTCCATGAGATTCAATAATTTTTCCAAGTATATCATACAAGTTGTTCAAAAGAAAAAACGTAAACCCTGTGGCAGCAGCATTGAAAATAAACGTTGCCACAGTTGAAAGCAAAATTAATAGGATTAAAATATCCGGAATTTCTATGGATTTAAAGAAGGGTACATAAAATACAGAGCGGTACACATCCATATCTATTTCATTGAAATAAAAAATCTCTACGAATGAAATCGTTAGAATAGAAGTAAAATATAAAACACACTGATATTTTATCTTTCTAGAATCTATTGATATTTTTGATCTGCTTTTTTGTAAAATATAGTAGAGCTTTAAAAGGACACTCACAATAACTTTTCGTTTTATGAAGATATTTATCATTAGAATAAATCCTAAAATATTGTATCCGTAGAACGTGAGTCCCATTGAAGTAGTTCTCATTCCTTGATGAGTAAAAATTAAACTGAAAACCAATAACAAGGTTTTCAGAAAACAAAAACTGTAACACCAAATCTTCTCATAAAAACTGAGATTACGTTCACCAAACTTTAACAAATTGGTTGAAAACGGCAATCCAATGGCCAAACCCATAAAAAACAAGCAGTGAAAAACGTTGTAAATTTTCGAATTTCTTTCAGCCATTTTTCGTAGATTAGAAAATTTGGACATCTGGTCCTTAAACGTTAGCAGCTGTGCTATGTTTTTCAACAAAAAGTGTTTGAAACCATTTTACTACACATATTTTCTTTCTCATAACATTTAGAAGAATGCATTGCAGTGTTTTGATCTTAATGAAAGCAAAAATTGGGAGATATATTTTTTAATTTCTTTGACGCTCTGTATATGGTATTTTATTGAAACCATATCACGAAAATCGACTGCTTCTATGACAAAAATTCACTTTTTTAAAGTGTAATGTAAAAAAAAAGGATGCTTTTAAATGTAAAAAAAACTCAACTTAGGAGATAATCCATTAAAAAAACGATATTTCTTTTGAGAAAACTGAATCGATTAATATATGTAACGATTTTCTAACAATACCGTAGAAATAAAATGGTGAGTACAGATAGTATTGACTGTATGATGGAAAACATTTTGTGATGAAGGCTAAGACCATAGTTGATGCAATTTTTCATAGATCGATTTCGTATCTTTCCTTTCCTATGTTTTTCCGTACTAGACAAACGATTATTAGCTACTGCAATCGTACCTCTATCAAATAATATTACTATGAGAAAAAAATATAAAATGCATTAAAATTATAAAATACATAAATCAAAATCAAGTACAATTTACTACTCACAATTAGAAAACATCAAGAACTTATTAACACAAGTTTTTAAATTGCAATAAAATTGTTAATTCCAAAGTTAAGAGAAAAATGTAATGCGTCAAATATAGAAACATTAGTATCAACGGTTTTTCGAAACACGTTAACATTCTACAAAATCCCCTGTTTTAGTTACCCGTATTAACCGTCCTGTCATTGACTCAGAAAGTCTAGATAAAGTCTCAATACTTCATCATTGTTACGACTCATTAGATAAATCGGCAATATTTATGGCTAAATGTTGCCAATTTACATTCATTGTCGAAAATATCAAACACATTTGATAAATATGATGAGGGTCAGTCAATAAATAACGAGTCAGAGACTATAAAACAGATTTTATTCGACATTCTTCAAAAATACTGACCAAAATTGTTTAAACAGGAGTGGCTCTCGCCTGAGGCGCAGCAGCCAGGGGGGGGGGGGGCATTTCAACTGATTGAAAAAAAATTAAGAGGGGTTTTTTTTTTTTTTTGATCATAGAATTTGAAAAATGCTTTAAAAAATTAAAAAAAAAAAAACTCGCAAGAAAAAGAGCTAGAGGAGGTATATATATGTATACACATACATAACATCTACTGAGAAGGAACATTGGGCATCATTGAAAACAATTCTAAAAATGAGAATAAGGAAAAAAAAATTACAATGCTGCCTAATATTTGTCGAATCAATTAATCAAAATGTTCAAAAAAAAAAATTTTTTTTTGGAGGTCCCAATGACCTCCGGTGACTTCACATGTGGGAGACCCGGGGGATGTGCAATTTCTTTAGTTTGCCAGGGGCGCTAGATCCCATAGTTACGCTACTGATTACGCACCCACTCCTTTAAGGTAGGGCGCGGCTAGTTGAGCATAGGGGCAAGTTGAGCACTTGATAAAATTCGAAAACTATTCACCATACGTGTATGCTAGAGGTGGGCAATATCGTTCTTTTTAATGATCAGAGGTTCGTTCATTCCTTTGAACCGTTCATTTAACTCGTTCATTTGAACGACTTCGTTCATCTGAATAGATCTCTCTGCACGACATACTCACGTACATTCGAAATGTTTCATTAGATCAGTAATGTTCTTTGAAGAAAAAATTACTAAAATGATCTGAAAGTAAGAAAATATTCCTATGAAAAATGAATTTAAAAAAAAAAAGACTTTATTCAAGTTTAGATGTATAAAGCAACAATAGTTCATTTTGGGAATATTTCTCAGTTGCCGAATGCTGAGATATGTTTTCCATTCCAAAAATCGCAGGTTCCATTTCAGCATGTCACAAAATTAAGTTATTAAATTTTACTACAATATAAAAAAATAAATAAACTATTTGTGATGTCAGAAAATTTTCAAGATTGAATTTACGTGATTTAATGCACTATTTCTAAATAGAAATAAATCTCCAAGTGTAGTATGGTCACAGGTGAAAATCAAACAAAAAATAATTTTGAATGTGTACTTTCGGTTACATTTTTAAAAATGTAAATCACGAAATAAATAAAAGAGAACTGCAAAAAAAGAAAGAAAAAAAAAGCTGTAATATAAAACACGAGAATAAAGAAATGTTTATTAAAACTATGTACGCTAAATATACATCAACTAAACAAAAATATTGTTTCATAAAACGCCTGTTTTTTAAATAAAAACTGGCTTGTCGAAACTGACCTTTTCCCCCCCTAAACAAACATATGTCAATCATGACATCTACCCAAAAGAAAGAGGTGCGTTCCTTCAAATATTTTTTTTCCAGCTACAGCACTGTATACTAGGGTGGGTCGAAAAACAACTTTTTTTAAAATTTCGATGATGGGTAGTGCGGAAAATGTGACATTGGTAGAGCTAAGTGCATATAAAAAATTTGAATTTTTTCTGACAATTTCTTGATCTGCCGCAATTGGGTTGAAGTTTCGAAAAAGTGCTGTTTTATCATGTTTTTAGCGAAAATTTGTAAAAATAGTGTGTTTCTGTTTTCGATGTTGAGTTAGGCGGAAAAGGTGCCATTGGTGGTACTAAATTTCCATAAAATTTAGGGATGTGTGGTATAGCTATTTTCTTTGCCACAAATGAGTAAAAGTTCTGGCAATTTTCAGTTTTTTTAACGTTTTCAATAAAATTTCTCAAATAGTAAAAATTTTGTTTTCGCCATATTTCTCTCATATAATTCTATCGTTGCATCACATGTGATGCATTGTTAGATGCTTGGTGTGTTATAAATTAACTTTTTATTGCGTATAAATTTTTAAATTTAAAATACGCTATTAGAAAACTTAGCGCAACTCTCTGTTTGATTAGCGTTCAAAACCACCTGGAGTAAAGCAGAATTCGTTCTTAATCACTGCACTGTAAAAAATCTCGGAAAACTCTCTGAATATACAAAAAAGCTTTCCGTAATACACAGATTCGTACGCCCTCAGCAGTTTTCTGCTCTTATCAAAAACCTTTCACGTTTAACAAGAAAGTAAGAGTCGACGCATGCGCAGCTCACACGGCAATTTTATAGTCCAGCACTAAATCCAAACTGAAACTAGTGAAAGCACGCAATGAAAACAAGTGCTGACTCAAGTGCTAAACTCAAGTGCGAAGTAACACTCATCAAGGGGATTAGTAGAAGTTTTGTTCCTCGCATGAATTCACTGAAGATAATTTTAAAGTCTTATATTTTCTTGCTAATGTATCGTCATGAGATTGAATTTGAAGCTATGTCACTTATTTTTAAGTACGAAGTGCAACTTCTCGACGCATGCTCGTGGAAGGAATACAAACTGAAATTAAAGACCAAATAACTGCCGAGAGGACGCCATGTAAATTCGTTGCGTCGCATAACTTGTGTAGGTAATTTACTTTTTTCACGGATACTTTTCTTCTTTCTACCAAATGGGTAATTTTTGTAGGCAGAATTTTATTCTGTCATAAAAATCACCTTTTTGGTGACCAAAGCCTGCAAATGACCACCACCGACGAATAGGTAAGTCGCTTTGCAACTCTATTACTTTAAAGTGATTTAGTTCATATAAATCTCGTTAAAAAAAACTATTTTCCTCAGTATCATTTTTTCGTTGTGAACTATTGCAATTTGAAAATATTTTATATTATATAGAACACATATTTAAAGTGCAAGTGTGTCTAGTTTTATTCTGTAAAATTTATGAATTGAAGATTATAAAAAACTTTAAATAAGTGTTATTGTGTACTTTGTTTTTATGTGTCAATCTCAGTTAATATTTGACTGAGTATCAAGCATTATGAATTAAATGTTATAATATGCAAATTGTCAGGTTTGATAGTTCGTCTTTAAGGTTGCATGTTTTCATTCTCTTGTAAACAGTGTAGCTAGATTGTATGAAGTAAAAAAAAAAACTATCTCTTGTAATTAGGAACATAGTGCTTCAGTATTATCTAAATGACGATATCTCTTTAAATATTTGCATTAGCGAAACGCTTTAAGGTATCCGACTGCGTTCGAAAAATAAACTGAACATTATTTTAAACGTTATTTTTTAACTACGTAAATTTCAAAACTATGAAAAAATGTAAAAACAAGCTTTTAAAATATTATTTTTCAAAAAAATGGACAAATTTGAAAAAAAAATAGCGAAAAAACGTGTCTTACGCTAACAGCTATGGACAAAATTTGGTTCTAATCACACACAAACCCTTGTAGTAATACATTTGTATGAGATTAATGTGTGTTTTGCTCTAAAAGTTTTATTATTTTTTTAAAAAGTACTGAAATATAGCCGAACAAAGTTCCTATACTGGTATTTTTTCGTAAACAAACGCCTTTGTTTAAACTTATCCGCATGAAAATGTTACTTAATAATGAAATTCAGCTTAGCTTTTAGAGGAAAACATCAAGCATAATACCCCAGAGAACTATCTCAGAAAATTTCACATCACTACTCGAATAACTTTTTGAGATATCATTGTTACAGTAGACAGCTTTCTTCAAAAATATCGTTCTTCAGAAAACGCGTTAAAATACAACTTCCGGTCTGGAGTTCAGTGTACGACTCTGTAATAATACAGCTATAACTCCAGTTGTAATTCACGTAGAGTAAAAACTAAGACAGTTTTGGAAAGCTAATGAATCAGACTACAAAATGAAATCATAAAAACAATTACGAATATTTAATCGAAAATGTCGATTTTAACGCAGTCGGATACCTTAAATTAGTTAAATGTGTATTTATTTCTTTAGCAAATAGATTCATATATGTATTTAAAAGTGTCTTCATTTTTTTCGTTTTACGAGCCTCAATTTTACCAAAAGCAAAAAAAAAAAAAAAAAAAAAAAAAAAAAGACTGAATAAAATAAATAATTTTGTATTTTTACACCATATTAAAGTATTTGACTTATAATTTATATGATACTTTGATTTATAATGTATATGATACTTTGATTTATAATTTATATTATACATGAAATATTATTTATCTCAGCAGAGCTTCATTAGTACGATTTATTTTAGTTGCAATGTACCTGCCCTTAAGGGAAAGAAGCTGCAAATATAACAAACAAGAATTATTTCTCAATAATATATTTTTGTATATATATGAAATACACAAGCAATGAATAACAATGAGAAAAAAAAGAAAATTAAAAGTAGCAATTATTAGAATAAAGTTGAAAGGTTGAATTCGGAGCTCATCAGCCGTGGAAGATTCGATAAATATGGTCAAAAGACCAAAAAATATTAAACTACTTACTAAATAGAGAGTGTTTAAGATCTAATATATGCATTACATTGGACCAAACGCACCATATGCTAAACTATATGCAATAAACAAGAGCTTAAACCTAAAATTAAAAATAGGGTTTTTTTACCTCGGCTAAATTAAGAAACAAGTCCCTATAATTTGTCTTCCTCAGGACAGTACCTACTGCATGCATACTAGTTTAATGTAGGAGAGTCAGGAGGAATGAGTCAGTGGCAAAAATGGAACTGCTGCATTTACATGCCAAAATAAAAAGTAATATTATTTCATGTCATTGTTTTAAAAGTGATCATTTTTAAAAAACTATGTTATTAATATACAATGTACATATGGGGAGAAGACGAGGGGCGTTCACCACACAGACTGTGCCATTGACATTTTCAGGGGGTTGCTTTTTTAAGGGGGGGGGCGCTTTATAGCATTTTATGGGTGCACCATCACTCTTATGGTGGGGGAGGGGATTCTCGTATATATGAAATGGAATAATCATGTAATAGAGTTCAATGTTTTAATAAATAAAATATATATTGCATTTTGCGCACACTGTAAAAATAAAATCAGTAACCTATTTTGAATAAGTATTTATATTTGTGATGAGCTGGAAAAGGGCAAGAACAGAAGAATCAACCCGAATAGTTCTAGCAGGGGAACTTGGTGTCATATTTAAATTCATCAATTTCTCTGTTGGTACTTTTCGGTACACTTTGTTCGTCAGAGAAATTGACTTGAGGTGAACGAATTCCGAAACGCGAAGGGTAGGTAAGTCCTGTCAAATTTTATCCGAAGATAAAAGCTATCAAATTTGATACAAGATATGTTTTTAAGTTCTGCATTAAAAATACAATATGTTGATAGTTTTGTCTTGAAAATATTGAGAGAAAAACTGAAGTTTAAGATTGTTTAACAAACATTCCCTACTTTTCAGAAGGTACCCCCCCCCCTCCAATTCCCCGACGATTTTGTGATTAGGAATGAAACTACTAGATTATTTCATAATTTTTCAAAAATTTATAACTGTGCATATGTTATGCTGTTAACCATGCTATTTGTCATTAGAAATTCAAAAAAAAAAAAAAAAAAAAAATCCTCGAATGATTCTAAAATTGCTTGTATTATTGCTGTTAGATATGAAAGAATTGAAACTGATATGGTATGCAATACTATAATAAAGAATTATATTTTAGAAAAAATCACGGAAAAAAGATTCCGAAATTCTCGGAAACGTTTTTGAAAGTTGTTTTGAGAATTCCGAAATACTCGGAAACGTTTTCGAAACTTTCATGAACCACAGCTGCACAGAATACTCAGAAACATTTCTGGAAATTACGGAAAGAGGATTCCGAAATACTCAGACACGTTTCTGGACATTACAGAAAGAGGATTCCGAAATACTCAGAAACGTTTTTGAAACTTTCATGAACCACAGCTGCACGATATACTCAGAAACGTTTCCAGATTTTTTTTACAGTGTGGTAAATCTTTTTAAATACGAACAAATTTATTACCGCTTAACTAAAAACAGTCCATGAAACCGCACTCCCGTAAGAACATGAAAAGGAAAACAAAAAACAACTGTGTCATTGCAAGTGTTAAAAAAAAGAAGGAAATAAATAAAGAACTGCAACATTTGGTGTACATTTTTCATACGTACGAACTCCCGGTCTGACACCTGATAAATAAGATAGAGAAAGTATTGAACCTAAGAACTTTCTGGCCAATCAAACCCAAGCTGATGGCATGCAAAAACCTACCTATCATTCTAGGCTACTTCTGTCATGTATTTCTACATTGACAAAAGAAAAGGAAAATACTGAACAATTGAGCACAGACCAAAGACACATGACAGATAGCTGTGCAACTATTTCAACTGGACTGTGCTCTCCAGAGTTACAAGACAGCCAACCAGGGCCTATTACGTAGTCTAGGTGGCTGACAACTGCCTACAGAACTCTTTGCTTCCACTTAAGTACCTCGAAACCCAAGGATGCCTTACGATGTCTCGCGCTGTTCGTAATATGAATTAATTTGTTCATATGATTTGCCTATAGAATCGACCATGGTACGTAAAAGGGATTTAAGAAAGTAAATAACATGAGGGAAGTTGCAACCTATTAAATGTTCATATTTTGGCTATTGGATATTGTTAATTGACCCTCAAAACTAAAAAATTCACCATCGCCGAATTTTAAAACACCGTGGTTGATTTTTAATGAATTTTTAAAAATCCACGCGCAAAAGTGCGCTCTTCTGAAACGTCACGAGCCTACGTCACAGGGCGCGAATGGGCAGCCTTCCGCCGAAGATCCCTTGTTTTCGCTAGGGACATTTTGAGCGCGCTGATATTTTTATTTTTTAGAAATTCAATAATCCTTTTGAACACACTATGGAGACCGGATTCGTTAAAGCACAATCTAAATAATGTTCCTCATGTAACATCAATGATGATATTCGAATATTTCCGAGAGGATGAGAGGTTTAATGTTTCAGAAACGCGAGGAGTTAAATGCGAAGGGATAAGCCTTTTACGTTTCGTCTTCGAAGTCGAATGCGTGACCTTCGGCTTCTCCCCTATCGGAAGAGCGCATGACGTCACTTTCAATGTCATTTGACGTCACAAGCGCTTGAACTTTAAAAATTAATTTAAAAAAACTACTTATCGTATCGCAAAATTTTTTTCACCTATGATGTTCATACATGTTACTCTATCATATAAAAATAAAATTGAAAAATCGAAAACTTCCCTATTGAAATTGACGAAAATCAAGGTATGAAAACATTGTGATGAATATTAATTGAATACATTGATAGCAGTTAAAAGAAGAAACAATAATCAAGAAGTCCGAGTGTTTAAGGTTTTAGGTTCAAAAATTTAAATTCAGGCTAACTGAATGTGACGATATGCTTGGTTTGGTTCTCAACCAATATCAGCCAACCTCGAATCACGAAATGTCTTTTGTCATAAGAAACTGGCGTAAACATATTATCCGAAACAATTTTAGAACCTGAAGTCCTACGCCAGCTATGTGTATAGTAAATAAAAATACTACTAAAATAGCAAGGACTTTGCAGATGGCTACAAAGAAAAAGATGCTCTCATTGTAGCAATACTGTAAAAGAACTAAAAGTGCTAAGATGCAGAAATTCAACCCGAAAAAAGCTTTTATTATTCAAAACAGTGTAAATAAAAACTCTCTGTTGGAAATACAAGCAAAAATTTTCTGTAGCAACCAATCCACACTATCTTTAGTTCTTGTTATTTGTTGAGTGCTATGCTGTTTAACCTTAATTTTGAACGCACATAGGTTTCAAATATCATATTTCAAATTTAAAATTTTATACGCAATAAGTAGTTAATTTTGGACACACCACGCATCTAAAAATGCATCACATGTGATAAAACTATATAATTATGGCAGATAAATATGGTGAAAAGAAAATTTTTACTATTTGAGAAAATTTATTGAAAACGTTAAAAAGCTGAAAATTGGCAAAACTTCTCGTTTGTGGCAAAGGAAAGAACCACCACCTCAAAATTTTTATGGGAGTTTAGTGCCATTTTTCCAAACAACTCATCATCGAAAATAAAAACATATTTTTTTTTACAAATTTTGGCTAAAAACATGAAAAAACAGCATTTTTTTTAAAACTTCAACCCTATTGCGGAAAATTAATAAATAGTCAGAAAAAATTCAATTTTTTTGGTGCACTTTGCTTCACCAATGGCACCTTATCCGCACTACCCATCATCGAAATAAAAAAAAAGTTGTTTTTCGACCCACCCTACTGTATCGTACATATAGTATTACCAATAGCGGAAAAAAAAGTAACAGCAAATATAGTGTCTTTATAACTCAGTCGGACTACCGGATAATTTAATTAAATAACATAGTTTTTTAAAAAATATTAAGCACTTTTCATAATGCACTCAAAAGGACAAAATAACTTTTCTGGGTCAGAACGAACAATTCAAGTATTCCTGTAGTTTTCAATGATTGCAAGAAAATGACACTGCAAACGAATAAAAGTTCGCCTCAAGTCATGTAGAGAATTCTTTATCATTATCTAGCTTTCAATCATAAATTTAAATGTTGAAACATGCATATTTTTCTTAATGGGAAAGTTAGGCTTGAAATGACTTGAGGCGCACTTTTCTTCGTTTGTAGTGTCATTTTCTTGCAATCATTGTAAACTACAGGAATACTTGAATTGTTCTTTCTGACCCAGAAAAGTTATTTTGTCCTTTTGAGTGCATTATGAAAAGTGCTTAATATTTTCTAAAAAATTCTGTTATTTTATTATTTCTAATGTAAATGTAAAACCTATATGCGTGCCTAAAACTTTAAGCAATTGGCACTAAAAACTAACCCATGTTCCTCTGTACGATTTATTTATTTGTGTACTAATTCATTTAAATATTAAAGGTTTCCCAAACTAATTTATGTTTCTCAACATGCAAGTTACTCGAGATGAAGATCCTAATATGTCTCTTTACTTAGCCCTGTTATCGATCATTGGTGTTGGTGAGGATAAAAACCTACGAGAGTAATGACAGTGCAGAGCAATACATTTCATGCTTGCTTCAGAGAAGCCTTGATTCAAACTCTTCATTATGATTACTATTAACATTACTGCTGCAAGGCAACAAAATTTGTAACAATGGGTTTTATATTGAAAAATTTAATGGGGAAATTATATGAAATTTGCTGTTTTCCATCCTAACCGAAATAATAATTTTATTTTAGAACTAATTTTTCAGCGCTAAGTTGTACCTTTAGATAAAGCAAATCATTTAGTGAAATCCCGAAGTCTCTAAGTGGTCTAGTTGCTGAGATATAAGCAAAACCAGGCCTCCGATTTCTCCGTGACAATCAGGCCAAGTATAATAAAAGTGCTTTAAAAAAAAGAGACTCAGCTAAATGTTAGGGAGCTTCAAAATTATTTCACAGTACCGATGAGAGCAGAAAAAAATAATAAAAAAACTGCAACAATTATGGTAGAAAAATTAGACAGTATTAATCCTTATGAAAAATCTCTGGATGTTGAATGTAAAATTAGCGACTTGGGAATCGCCAAGTTAAAAATAAAGCCAAATCAATATGGATGGGAATTGATAGCAGGGATGTTATAGAAGACAAAAACGATCGCCAGAAAAGTGATGAAAGGTATCTTTAGAAATAATTTTGGTGGCAGAAAGCGTGAGAAGGATTTTAGCAGGTGCGTGGACAGAAAGTGGAAATTCCGAATATTTTTTAGTAAACCAAACACACACTCAAGAACACATTTCTAGTGGATACATTGGAAAATTGCAAATGAACTGCAAGGGTTAAAGAAAAATTATGAATAAAGCAGAAAGTAAAAAAAGTTAGACATGATTATATTGTAATGCACTGAGAAAAAGGAAATTTGAGAATGATTAAGAGTTTAAAAATTGAAGATGAATGTAATTTTTTTTTTTTTTTTTTTTTTGTCGTGTCCATGGACAATTAAATGGCTCCGTGTGTCTTCAAGACCGCGCCCGCTAGCTGCAACGCATCTGTGCTGTAGAGGACCTCTCGAAGTTCTGAAGCCAGTGGCACCATACCCAGCTGCAGAACATGTGGGATAAGGGCCGGGCACTCAAGAATGTGATCCGGAGTCAGTTGGGCATCGGTGCAGTTCTTGCAGGGGATATAAGTTCTCGTTTTGTCGGGAAGAATTTTCATCCCTTTATAGTGGTTTGTTCTTAATCTTGCAATTGTAGATGTTAGGATTCTGGGGCAATCAAAGTCGGTGATGAGGGGCTTCTTAAAGGTATGTGGCAGAAGTCTATGTTTTGCGACAGCATTTGAGTCTGCTAGCGTGATGGTGTGCAAGGTTTGCCAATGTTTCTGCCTTCCTTTGCTAGGGAATCCGCACACTCATTCCCTTCAATATTCACGTGTGCCGGTATCCATTGCAGCATGCAGGATTTTCCATTGCCGTGCAAGTCTTCGAGATGAATGTAATTCAAAAATAAATGTGATTTTATCACAAGTGTAATTCAAAAGTAGTTCAGTGCTTCAAACTGCTCGCCAGTCAAAAGAACGGTCGTTCATTTTTTAGGTGAACGAACGGATCCGCTCATTTTAAGGATTCGTTTTTTTGACCCATTCGTTCATGAACCACACATCCCTAGTGTATGCATCAAATGGCGGAGAGAAAGGGTTATGGGAGGAGAACTTATCGCGCGATCTTTAATTGCAGCTCGTCAAATAAGTGAAGTATACGTGCACATTATTTATTTTGTGGCAAAAAAAGTGAAAAACTCATTTGCCGCAAGTTTTGGTCTGTATCAGTCCAATGTTATATGTTTTCTGTCAGGCAAGTTTTATTCTTTCACAAATCTACTGTACTTTTGATATGTATAGAGATTCTGGGTATACCTCGTACCGTTTTTTCGTAATCTCACTTTTTTTAAAAAGACTTTGGTTTGGGGTTAGTTGAGCAAGTATTGCTCAATTGACCCTCGCAAATTCAAAGAAAAGTAGTAATATATTTTTTGCTTTTGTTATAATGCGGAATTATAAAAGGAAAGCTACACGATGTTCTTACACTGACTTACTTGAAGACTTGAATAATGCTGCAAAGGTTGTCGATGATGATGGAAAAAATGTGAATTCCGCCGCAAAATAATTCGGTATCAAGCGGATGACTTTGAAAAGATTTTTGAAGAAATTAAAAGGTGGTGATTCATCCATGGGTTATGCAAATCCAAGGCAAGTTTTTCCTTCCCAACAAGAGGAATCCAAAAAAAAAAAAAATACTTGCTGCAAATGATATCAGTCTAATATGGATAATCCCCAAAAGATGTTCGTCGCCTTTGCTTACCAGTGTGCTGTCAAATTTAACATTAAAATTCCATCCGCCTGGATTCCAAATAAGATGGCCGGAAAAGAGTCGCTTACAAAGTTTTTAAAACGAAATCCGGAACAATCCATCCGAAAACTAGAACCATTTCAGTTAATTAAAAAAAATACATTAAGTGTTGTTAATTTGTCACTAATATACTATAAATAAAGTGTTGATTGTCAAACAGAAATTTTATTTCATCTCTAGTTACAATTTATCATCTTTGCGGTCAGCATATAGACTTGATTTTGTTTGATTCCGACAGTTACTTCTCGAGATATTGAAGGTACGCATGACGGAAGAAACGTTCGATTGCTACCTCTATTTTGGAGGAATTCGCGCCAAAAACTAAAGGACAATTGAATCTCATGACCAAATGTCAAGAGATTCAATTAGATCAACCAACTTCTTTGAGCACAGCTACACATCCTGTTTTAAATTATGATACCTGCGCATAATGTTAGCTCACATGCATGCAAGTCGTAGTTGTCTATATAAGTACTTTGGATGAAATTCCTAGTTCATTTATGACCAGCAATAGAAATTTCTCCTCATCAGTTTGTGCCTCTTTATTTTCCTACATTATTTTGGTACTTTTTTTTCTCTTAGTGTGTATTAAAAACTATCACTCTGCAAATACCGCGCAATGCTTAAAACTTCTTTTTCCTTCCATAATCTTAGTCAGTAACACAAAAAACGCTTCAGTTGCATATATTTCTGTTTCTTCAGATTCTCAGTGGATCAAAAATGTTCCAAAAGTTTTATAACACAAATTAATGCCCAGAATCATTTTAATCAAGCTCTTTCTTAGTATCCAATTGAAGAATTATCACTCCATAAGTAACCATGACACCAATAATGGTTAAAATTAACTTATAGTCTATAACAAATACGCCACATCCAGTTACTTTGAAGGTCGTTTCATTAACAATTTGGAGAAACAAAGAATAAGATTGCATGGTTTTTGCACTTGAAGAATTTCTAACTAACTGATCGACTTAATATATCAAACATTCTTTGAGCTTTTCCCCACCTGTGATAATAATTGAACCTTTTTGAGATAAGTAAGCAAAAGACAGAATGACTGATGCAAATATCCATTCAACAACCATGAAGAGAAATGGCGCAGTATAATAGGAATCTGTGTAGTGAGAAATTCCAATTAAATTGCTCAAAAGACCGCAAAACATTACAGAATATAAAAGCAACGTAGTGCTGCCAATGACATCATCAACATTTTTTACACATTTCTTAACGATTTTATACCTACTAATTACTGTAAGAATGACACTGATACTTGCTTCACTGTTTATCATGTCTTGAACATCCAACTGCAATGCTTTAATCATATTACCAAGAGTTTCGTACGTGTTGTATAAAATTAAAAATGCAAACCCCGCAACACATGTATTGAAAAAATAGGTTACGACATTTGTATATTGTATCAAAAGTAACAAGTTATCTGAAATTTTGAATGTATCATAGAATGGTACGTGCATTTTGCAGTGTGTCTCTGCTCTTGGAATTAAGAAAAAAAAGATGCAACTCCTGCCGTATTGTTAAACACTGATACAAAATATATCATTAGCAAGAAATGTTGGTTTTTGCAACCTACATATACTGAGTGTTCCATTGCTTTTGCTACAAAAATCATGTTTTTAAAAACCCTGCATAGCATTTTTCTTTTGAAAAGGATATTAATTCCCAACATAAATGCAAAGATGTTATAGCAATAGAATGTTAAACCCACAGAACGAGAAAGCCATTCTTGATAAGTAAATGCCATGCTTACAAGAAAAGTCAGTATCTTCATTATTGTAATGGAACAACACCAAAACTTTCCAAACTACCCGATACCTTCTTTTCCGAACGGCATTACTCGTAATGGTAAATGTATGCCTATAATTAAACCTATGTAATAAACAGAGATAAGCATTGTCAATTTTAGGGTTTCTATTCAGCACTTTCTCCATGTTTTGAGACATAATACTCAGCGTGGGTCAATTAAAGAAATTTCAGTCACTTAAGACAATATTTTTAAATTTTCGAAAGCAGAAATTTAAAAATGCATTAAAAAACTTAAGTACGTAGGACGGATAGGCATGAAATTGTGAGCACATAGCCACGATGGGAAACATCGACTATCTGTGACTTTCATAACAACTGTGAATTTTATTTTTTTGTCATCATAGATTCAAAACAAGTATTTAAAAGGCTTTACAAAATATTACTTTATATTATTATTTTTATTTATTTATTTTTTGTACTCTTTACAAAACTAGATAAAGCATTTGAAAAGTACAAAGTACCAATCACTTGTGAAATACGCCATGATAAAAATAACCGCAATGAATAAATTAAAACTTCTCATATCGCATTTCAAAGGAAGAAAACCGAATTTTCGTTTTCAATTTTATTAAATGTAAGCGGTGTTTTTTTCATTTCAATAAAAGTAATATTACGTTTTTTATGGCATTCCCTCTTCTGTCGTGTGGGAAGGGTTATTGTGGAACGATTTAAAGTTAATACACCTTTGAGAAAAAAAATGATTTATGTGTGAGATTGAAATCTAATACTTCAGTCGACGACATTTTAAAACTTTTGGACAAGACTAAAATAAACCTGTGATTTCGTGAGTTCTCAACAGTTAGGTGTTACGTCCAGTTCTTTTCGTACATTCATCCAGCAAGCAATCAAATCAACTTATCGTCATAAATTGTTTTTTATTTACATCGTTGTCGTGATCCGTTACATTTGTCATAGATCAATTCCAGTTTGTTCGAATGTAATACCTTCGCTATTTTTAAGGGAGAGCACGCAGAATCAATAAGAAAGTCAAGACTATATACAGGGTGAGTTCGATCGAATCTGCCATACGAAAGGGGGTGATAGATGAGCCCAAGTGGAGCATAGAACCACCCATTATCGTGTCCAATCCTTAACCGTAACCGAGTTTTGGTAAATTTAAGGAAAATGAGTAAAAAAACAAAATTCTGAGAAAACGACCGATTTCTGAAATTCTTGTAGGACATACAAGGAAAATAAGTACATATTTGGAAAGAGCAGACTAAATCCTACAAAATGATACCCTTCGCATTAAGATAGTCGCATTTTACCGAGAGCTACAAGCTTTGAAATATTGGACACACTCAGAATTAAAATGGTGCCAACATTTTTAATCGACATTTTCAAAAACAACCGTAAGAGCTACAATCGGGCAAATATACCAAAAACTGGCCCATTCCATTAGCTTTCTGATGATACAACAACAAATCATATTGGGCTTCATGTTCAGCTGAAATTCAGGCTTTTGTTTGAAACAGTGTAAAAATCTGCATTCGTTAAAAAAAGGAAAACCAGCGAAGAGTCGCACTTTTCTGTTTTGAATTTTCTGTTTCACGATAGCATGTTGCTTTCTTTGTTTAAGAAAATGATATTTTTATATAAAAATAATAGTTTTAACAGTTTAATAAAAAGAAAAAACACACGAGATAACGATTCGTAGAAATAAAAGAAGCATTACTTTCCCGTGCTTTTCACAAAGGGAAAATCAAGAACAAAAAATGTTACACCAACTTCAATTAGTACATTTAATAAACCTTCAAAATTTGCAATAGCTGCTGAAATTGGTCACCGCCACACCTGATACACGCTCTTCCCCTTTTGCGAACGGAAACAACCGTTGCTCTTAAAGAAATTTCATTCCTTAGTTCCCCTACTGCTTCAGCAAGCCGGTCGCTCAATCCTTGCAAACTTGCTACTTCTGCTTTGTAAACTTCTTGTTTTAAGAATCCAAAACAAAGAAGTCCACTGGCGTCAGGTCTGGGGATCTAGGGGGGCAAGGGATGGGGCCCATACAACCAATCCATTGGGGATACTGTTCAGTTAGAAATTCCCGAACGGCATTTGAAGAATGTGCAAGGGCTCCATCGTGTTGGAAAATGATTTCCGCTCTCTCCGGAACAGGAATAGTATCAAGAAGGTCAGGCAAATGATGTTCAATGAACTCTAAATATGAGCTTCCTGCATTATAAGACCTTAAAACGTATACAGACCCATCAAAAGACTTCCGATTACGATTTATGATTGCGAAAAATATCGTCTGAAAATAAAAAGCATTTGTTTAACAAAACAATTAATGATAAAAACTAAACAGAATTATTCATTTGTCATAATATTTTATGTATCGTTTGCTTCTTTCTGATATTTTGTAAATGTGTTTTGAAAATTGCTAGAATTATGATTCTTTTTACAGTAAGTCAGTAGAGAGTGTGTTTTTAGTTTTTGAAAGTTTTCGTTAAAGTTTCTAAAGATAAGTTGCTATATTCTTTTCTCGATTTTTGGGTATGTCTCGATTTTTTAACGAAGAGTATGCTGATATGCATTTCGTGTACGGATTTTGTGATGGTAATGCTCGCAGAACCGAGAAAGAATACCGGCTCCGTTACCCAAATCGTTCTGCATCTAATAGATGTGTTTGCCTCTATACATCGAAAGCTCAGAGAGACAGGTTCATTTGGTACGTTGTTCGAGAGGGGCCAGGATCACCGTTCTGCCAATGTTGAGGAGTATGTGCTGGACCGAGTAGTGGAAAACCAAAGTGTGAGTTCACGCTCGATTGCTATAGAAGGTGGACTATCACAACGTAAAGTGATGAAAACATTGCACCAAAACAAGTATCACCCGTATCATTTTACTCTAGTACAAGAGCTGCGCAATTCAGATTTAGAAAAGCGGGTAACATTTTGCAGATGGCTACTAGCCCGAGACACTGAAGATCACCATTTTCTAAGAAAGATATTGTGGACAGATAAGTCGTTGTTCACTAGAGGGGGCATCATATATTTGCATAACTGGCATCATTATACTGAACATAATCCTTTCTTAACCCAAAACTCATCATTCCAAACTCGATTCAGCATAAATGTTTGGATTGGCGTAATAGGAGATCATTTAATTGGTCCGTATGTGTTTCGAGGTAACCTAAAAGGAAACACATATTTAGAGTTCATTGAACATCATTTGCCTGACCTTCTTGATGCTATTCCTGTTCAGGAGAGGGCAGAAATCATTTTCCAACACGATGGAGCCCCTGCACATTCTTCAAATGCCGTTCGGGAATTTCTAACTGAACAGTATCCCCAATGGATTGGTCATATGGGCCCCATCCCTTGGCCCCCTAGATCCCCAGACCTGACGCCAGTGGACTTCTTTGTTTAGGGATTCTTAAAACAAGAAGTTTACAAAACAGAAGTAGCAAGTTTGAAAGAATTGAGCGACCGGCTTGTTGAAGCAGTAGGGAAACTAAGGAATGAAATTTCTCTAAGAGCAACGGTTGTTTCTGTTCGCAAAAGGGCAAGAGCGTGTATCAGATGTGGCGGCGACCAATTTCAGCAGCTATTGTAAATTTTGCAGGTTTATTAAATGTACTAATCGATGTTGGTGTAACATTTTTTTTGTTATTGATTTTCCCTTTGTGAAAAGCACGGGAAAGTAATGCTTCTTTTATTTCTACGAATCGTTATCTCATGTGTTTTTTCTCTAAATTAAATGTTAAAACTATTATTTTTATATAAAAATATCATTTTCTTAAACAAAGAAAGCAACATGCTATCGTGAAACAGAAAATTCAAAACAGAAAAGTGCGACTCTTTGCTGGTTTTCCTTTTTTAACGAATGCAGATTTTTACACTGTTTCAAACAAAAGCCTGACTTTCAGCTGAACTTGAAGCCCAATATGATTTGTTGTTGTATCATCTGAAAGCCAATAAAATGGGCCAGTTTTTGGTAGATTTGCCCGATTGTAGCTCTTACGGTTGTTTTTGAAAATGTCGATTAAAAACGTTGGCACCATTTTAATTCTGAGTGTGTCCAATGTTTCAAAGCATGTAGCTCTCAGTAAAATGCGACTATCTTAATTCGAAAGGTATCATTTTGTAGGATTTAGTCTGCTCTTTCCAAATATGTACTTATTTTCTTTGTAGGTCCTACAGGAATTTTAGAAATAAGTCATTTTCTCAGAATTTTGTTTTTTTACTCATTTTCCTTAAATTTACCAAAACTCGGTTACGGTTAAGGATTGGACACGATAATGGGTGGTTCTATGCTCCGCTTGGGCTCTTCTATCACCCCCTTTCGTATGGCAGATTCGATCGAACTCACCCTGTATATCTTATTTTATGATTTCAGATTAATTTTTCTTTTTGCAGCAGAGGGCAGCTGTGCGGCTTTTGAAATACTTGAAGTATTTGCAATAGTTGTTGTAACGTCATTGAAAGAAAGCTATTAAATTTATGATTTGAATGTATGAAAGTCCCGGAAAACTATATTATTTGCTACATCTGAAAAGATTTAGAAGTGATATTATAAAGATAAAGATTTAGAAGTTAAGTTATAATAAAGATATATATTTAGAAGTAATAATATAGCAAGAAGATTTATAATCTTCTTGCTCGCTTAAGTTCATCTTGAAATTAATTTGTTAACTTCACGATTATTATTTACAGTTATCGAGCTTTAATACGCCACATTTATTTGATTTGACAAATTAGCCTAAAAGATAAAACATTTCAGTTTTGTCTGTACAAGACTCGTGTCTCATTGGATAGGCCATGAGAGGCATGCGCACGGTGGTCACCAGGGGTACCGCGGTACCCACATTGACTAAAAAATAAAAAATAAAACCAACGAGATCCAAAGCACCATAATGTTTTGCTGTAATATGCAGGCGACTGAAATGAGATTGACTTAAAACTTCTCATAACCCAGCTTCTACAACTCAAATTCAAAATATTAGAATATCAGAACTGTTTGAACAAAACTTGTCCCTGAGTCGGGAAAAATGAACGCATGCAAATTAAAAAGAGTATAACTCGTTATTCATGAATGGGTAAATCAATTTAAACAACTTTTCAGATATTATTTTAGCATCTTATGGATCATTAACACATTGGAAAAATTGATAGATTTTTTTTATATGGGTCAAAAAAAAAAAAAAAAAAAGAACAATCTATTCATTCAATGTGAATTTCAAAAAGGAAGCGAAAATATTTTCATACCTGTTAACCAATAGTTTGTCACAAGTATGGAGCTGGGTGCGTGGATAATTTTACTCTTTTAAAAGCCTTTCATAGCTCAAAAGAGGTCGTCAACGTGATAAATCGGGAAAAAACGAAGTTACATATTGTATCATTTCTTAAAGTTAGAAAAAAACTATTCAACTCAATTCAAATGAACGTTTTACAATCTATGGTATGTAAGATTTTAAAGGAATATAGAAGGACTGATCAACTAAAAAGTAGCCGAAGTAAACGAGGTAGAAAAATTGTACACCTGGCAGAGATGAACCCAAATTAAAGTAAATCGTGCAAAATAATCGTTGGAAAATCCTTCTTACGTCCATAAGTGACGGAAAGAATGTATAGTTATCTTGTCCACGCTAACTATAATTGGACGGTTGCATAAACTGTAGTTTTAATTGCGGATCTACGAAGTAAGAACAAAGGTAAACATGAAGCAGAAGCGTGCACGGCTCTTCTGGAGCAAAGAGAAGCTCATACAGGGGCAAAAAGGTTGGAAAAGTATTATATTCAGTGATGAATCTTTTTTTGAAATATCTATGAACAAAAAAAGGTGTTCGGGTTTGACGTTTAAAAAGAAAAGCGTATGAGAAACCTTGTGTAAGACGTTCTCTCCAATTTAACACATCCTTTTTGATTAGTGGATGCATGAGGGCTGCTGGAATTGGGAAATTATATATATCTTAAAATAAAATAATGCGTAACGTCAGCTGTTTATTGCTGTTTATTAATAAAACTACATGATGCTTCATCTGAGGCACAGAAGTTACACATTTAGTGACACACTTTATCTTTCGGTAAAATTTTACTCCGTGTCATATTCCTAAATCAACTCATAGATTTTAAACAGAAAGATGAATTTCGGCACTGAACTGGTCAAGCAACTCTACCAATCTCAGTACGATCACGAATTTGTGGTACTGTCAAAACTAAAGAAAGCGGTTCAAGATATGGCGCCCGCCAACAAAATTGATTACTTGGCCGCATTGAATAGGGTATGGAAACAGTGTCAGAAACGATTAATGTAAACAGGTGGTAAAATCCGGGTGTGAAAGGATTAAAGCATTGAAGCCCTTAAAAAATGATGCATTCTAGTATTGATATTGTTTTTTTTTTTTTTTAAGTGTTTTTGTCCCCTTTAATTTGAATATTCTAGTTTTTTGACTCAATGTAATCCTTCATCACTATAAACTTTTGGATTATTCTGTCTAAGATTATTTTTGATTGAGTATATTTGAAATGAAATGCACATTTTAAGGTCTAAGAAAGGTGGCACGTCCATTTAAATGCCTAATTTGCATTTTTATTTGGTTAAAATAAACTTTTTTTTCTAAAAGGTGAGAAGTATTCTATTACTTTGAATTTGGGTTGTACGTCCCACCTAGCCTTCATCATTTCTTCTTGAAATGTACGCATTTCATCTATGTTACATAATTTAAAAAAAAAAAATGTTTTCATGAACAGTGCTGCAGAGAGGAAGAACTTCTGTTTCACAAACTCAAGTCAGGATCTAAATTTGAATGGAAGCTCTTTTCAACACCCTTTAAATAGGTTTTTACTCCCTTTTTCACACGAATGAAGTTCATAACATTTTGGCACTTGGTAAAAAATGTCAAGGAATTGCATGCTTTTCATGAAAGAAAAGTAAAAATGGTCGTGTGAAAACTTAAGGTACTCAGTAGCGTACCTAGTAAACCTTAAGGTGGTGCCCTCTCTCTATACCGTTTTATAGAAATTCATTATGGAAAATAACATTAGCAATTTTTTTGAAACATCTAATCACCTAAACCTTTGAAAACCTTTTGAAACACCTAATCGTGAGTAAAATATTCTTGCAGAAGTTGAGCGAACCGGGGATTTATTCCCTGAGAAAGTCTAGTAAATTGTAGTAGTAAAAATGCAAATTTAGCGACCTTTGGTAATAGGAAGAGAGGTTTGAGTTTCCTTCCCCAGCAAATTTTGAAATTGAATTTCTAAAAACGCAATTGTAGATTACATTCAACTATATTTTAGAATCCCCAAACAGAGGATTCTGCCCCAATAACGTTCGAAATTATCCTCAGAAAAACGCAGTTTTAAACGATTTCTTTCATGTGATATTATAGGGAGGAGAGATTCAAGGTCCTCTCTGGAAAAACTTCGAAACTGAAATTGCAAAAACGTTATTTTAGCCGACCTTCGATAAGGGAGGAGTTTTCGGGGACTCTCACTCGGAACATTTACGAAAGTGAAGTCCAAATGTCTTGAATGTTTGTGGCGAGAGAGGGAGGGATGTCCCCCCCACCCGGAAATTTTTTGAAGTTGTCACTTTAAAAACGCAGGTTTCGTCGATTTTCTGTAATATTTCAGGGAGGAGTTTGTATGTTTCTTCATGTTATATTCCTTGAAAAGTTCTAGTTGATAAAGACTCAATTTCGCATTCTGAAAGAAGTAAACATCTTTTTCTTGTTGAAACCTTTTAAAAACACGTTAACAAACACAAAACAATTGAAAAACATTAGCTTGTATTAGATCGTTCCATCATCTGAAGTATACTCCTAAAACATGTAAAAACGCATAAAAGGATTTTGGTGTCGTAATATTCTTTGGATCGAACTGAATTAATCGATTTTAATTATCTTGCACAAATATCCTACATTATTAATGCATAATCTTTTTAACAAAGACGCTGCTGCGTAATGGACTTTAGATCATTAATCTTTGGAAAAGCTTAAAACGTTTTGACAAAATCAACACATCGATTTTTTTTTTTTTTTTTGATAGAATAATGGTTAAAACACGAAACAAATAGTGATGTGTCCCAAAAGATAGCACGTTTGGTTTAACTTCTTTCTAGACAATATATTGAAATAAATAACAGCCTTATTTTCTCTCCGATATTTATAAAATAATCAAAACAATAAATATCGCAATCAGTGAGAAAATCATACAAGTAAAATAGAAATTTAAATTACAGGACTACATTTTGAATGTAGCAAGAATAAAAAACCGAGATTAAATGTGTCAAAACGACAATAAGGATTTCATTCGGTGAAGAAAATCATAAATTAGAAATCTAAATAACAAGATTGTATTTTTCGAGCACAGAAAGAATGAAAAAAAGCAACAAAAGAGTAAGTCAAGGGATTACATTCAGTGATAAGAAGCATGAATTGCAAATTTAAACTATAGGATTGTTGTGTATTTCATATATAGGATTGTGTTTTCCGAGTACAGAAAGAATGAAAAAAAATCAAGAGTGAGTAAAAACGACCAATGTCATTTCTTCCAGTGATAAGAAGCATAAATTAGAATTTAAATCACAAGATTGTATTTTTCGAATACATAAAAAACGAAGAAAATCAAGAGCGAGTGTGTCAAAACGACAATAGAAACTACATTCACTGATAGGAAGCATAAATTAGAAATTTAAATTACGAGATTGTACTTTTCAAATGGAGAAAGATAGAAAAAAATCAATAATAAGTGTGCCAAAACGACAATAGGAATCCTTAAATAAGAAATTTAAATTACAAGATTATTTTTCGAATACAGAAAGAATGAAAAAATCCAGAGTAAATGTTTCGAATGCTTTTCAACATTTGTTTTATATAGGCTTCATAATCGGAATGCCATTTTCAAAAAATTTGTTAAATTATGGAGTAACAGGTCTTAACAAATTTGAAAAGATTTATTGTTACACTTTTTGCTCTCTGAAGACCGTAGCTTTTATTTTTAGTTTGATTTTCACATATCAAGGAATGGAAACAGCTGCTATGGGACTCACATATTATGGATTCAACATTTCCGGATTTGTTGTAATGGCTTGCATATTCATGAAGCACAATCAAATTTTAAGTGCTATTAAAAATCTCTGTGATTTGTCACTAAAAGTTGAACCTTCACTCTTTATTGGTAACAAAAATGTTAAATTTAAAACTTTCATTAATTTTTTGATGATTTTTATTATGATGATAGGTCAGTTTATATATTTCTATCAAACTGGCAAGCAGAAATATTACTCTCAGTTTCATTTACCTTTCAGCAATTCAAAAACCATTCCCGTCTTGTTCTTATATTTTATCTTCTTCTCCAACATTGTAGTGTTTTCATGCAACGCCATGGCCGTAGGGTTTGCATTTTTTATCTTGAGCAATGCGTACGAAGCTCTTGGAAATATAATTAACCTGTATGGACTGATGCTGGAAGACACGTTGAACAGCGAATTGCAATGCGCAAACATCCCGAAAGCAATTAAAATGTTCACAGTTGTCAAAAATTGTGTACTTCGGGTTGATGCTGCATTGAATGCTAGTGCACTGTTCCTTTACGCAGTAATATTCTTTGGAATCTTTAATACCCTAGTTAGTTTTCTGCATATTTCAACAGAACTAGATACAGCGGTTTACGCCAGTTACGTTTTTTGGGTAGTTATGCTGGCCTCAATATACTTCTTTGCTTTGTCTCGAAGAGGATCCATCATAATTGAAAGCAGTGAAAGATTAAAACAAATCATTATAGACCATTCTGATGACTTGGTGAGGTACTCAGCGAATGCAGAGACTATTCAATCATATACATTGCTATTCCAGATTGTTTCAAAATGCAATTTAAAAGTTACTGGTGGTGGCGTTTTTGTAATCAATTATGGATTGATTTTAACTGTAATCGGGTTAATGGTAACATACGGAGTAATCATATTCCAAATGAATAAGTAAACTTATGGTATAGTGTTTTGTCTTATACTGGTATTTAAGTACTCTTTGGCACAATTTTTTTTACAAACAATCACGAATTGCTTATTGTTTTGACTCGACCGTTAAATGCGTCCACGTCCATTGATTTTTTTAACTAGGCATCTGCGAGCATCATCGTCGACCGGCCCTGCAGGTGCTGCTCTTGCAGCGAGCCACCGTTTCCACCAGCAGCACTGTCCACCGGAATCCGCTCCTCCTGGGCGGTCGCGTCTATATCCTACACACACACACATGCAAGCATTTACACACACACGCACACATTTACATACACACGCACGCATTAATACACACACGCACGCCTTCATACACACACACACACACCTATATACACGCACACACGCGCACGCATACATACACACACACGGACGCCTACATACACACACACACACCTACACACACGCACACACGCCTACACACACACGCACACACCCCTGCCTACACACACGCACGCACACACCCCTGCCTACATACACACACACGCTCGCCTACATACGCACACCCACGCCTACTTGCACACACACACACACACCTGTACACAGACACATACGCCTACTTACACACACGCACTCGTGATTGCAAAAAACATAATTTAATATCAAGACGTTGAAAATTCAATTTTTTTATTATTATTATTATTTTAACTGATTATTTGTCCTTTGAATTGTTGTACTTATTTTTATGGTTTAAGTGTATATATTTTTACTGCTTCATACATTTTTAAATTTCTTATCATCGTTTCTTTAATTCAATTTTTATCTCCAATCTTATGTATGATACATGAAGGCCCATGAGGTAAATATCAGTGCTTATACAATGAAAAAAAAAAAAAAAAAAACTGATTATTTATAATTGTGTATTCGAGAAACGTAATTTTTTTAAAGTAATTATGAGTGAGTTAATGAAATATTTTATCCCTTTCTAAGGAACTGTTCATATTCAACATTTATTGTTTTATTTTAACTGATTACTTATACTTGTTTATAATTAAAATGCAATTTTATACAACATTTATCAAAAATAAATGATGCATCATTGCACAGTGAAAAGTTATGTTTTCATGTCATTTGCTTGATGTTTTAGTAATTATTTTTGGTATTATGAGAAACTAGGAAATCCTCAGTAAGAAATATCTCTCACTCAAATACCTCTAAAGTTAAAAGAATCGAAAATTTGCGATTGGAGCCCCCAAATAGCAAACATCACTAATTTTGTACCTCAGAGCCAGAACAATGTAAGTCACATAATCACTACTTTACATGGGAGCCGAAAAACAGTCTTTGGTGCACATAAAGGATAGGACTCGCGCTCTTTTAACTCTGTTAAATTATTTCAAATATTTTTTTTAGGGTTACATTCATATGACTCGATGAGGAATAGGATTCTACACACAATGCACTAATGAATGGAAAATCGCAATTTTTGGACTTACGCTAGTCTGGCTCTGAGGCATAGAATTTACTAATTAATTCTGTAAAAATGTACATTTATCTGTACGTTTGTGCATTCATTTATTTTTTAGTGCTTTGTTGCGCAAACTATAACGTTATTTTATTATTTTTGTTTATTTTTTATTTCTATGTGTATATATATATATATATATATATATGTGTGTGTGTGTGTGTGTGTATGTGTGTATGTGCGTGCATGTGTATTTTTTCATTCTTTTCGAACAAAACTATTTTCTTCTGTCTATATCAAAATTGAATGTTACCCATGTGGGTAGTTTGTAAATTTTCACATACGTCATCCCATAATTTGTTAAATTTAACACTGTTTAATATGTACAAAGGGATGGCGTATTAAATTTAAAAAAAAAAAAAACTGTAACGTATGAAAAATCCAACATGGCGATGGAGGGTAATGGAGCTCACTGGTGAATATTTGACACCAGCTCAAAAGAAGACATTGGTAAGAAGTAACTGTGTGATGCAGACGATAATCTCCCAACTTAATTTGCTCTTAATCAGACTGGTTGTGCTGACAGAAATCTTATGCTTTTGCGGAGAGGTCGAAGTAAATAACGAAGCTTGGGTATGTTACTGCAATGTCTGGATATAGCCTCATGCACATCCATATGTAGTGGAGTAAACAAGAACGGCGTACATTATTACGCATGGGACTTTTGTCGCACTTAAGTGTTGTATACAAGTTTTGAGCGCAGTTACTTTATCATATTGGGCATTACAGCTCAAAAAATGGTGTAGAAAAACGATAAAGAAACTTGATAACACTTTTATGCAAATTATTTGATTTCAAACTATTCCTTATGCCTTGAAGATACACTTCGTTAAAAAAAAAATATTGATTTTTATGTAAATTTGACTAGCCATTCACGTTTCCCATCAAATTAGAGTCATTACTCTTATTACCCCTTAAATGGTTATTTTATTTCCTTTTCGTTCTTCTCCTTTTTCTTTTTTTTCTTTTTTTTTTTCGAAAATCGACTACAATCTGCCCACGGATATATGGAATTGGCAAACTTTCAGCTAAGACGAAGCTCTCAGAATGAGGGGGAGGGGAAAATAAAAATTTGATGCGCGCTGTTCGTCAATTTAATGTGACTCTACTTAGTTTAAAGGCTAACACACATCTGCGAAAGCTTGCATCCCGAAATTGTAATAGATGCGTCCATTTCCGTTTGTAATCGGGATGTTTGCTTGTCCATCTCATCGGTGCTCAGAGTGTATGATTAATTCTGTGTGTGTAATCATTTCTCAATTTTATAAAATCTTAAATACTATGTTAGTAAGGATAGTAACGCTATAGATTGTAATAAAAGAAGTTCAAAAGTATACTTTTATTCAATAGTATTGAGGCGAAAAGCAGCGTTTACAGCTTTGTAAACTATACAAAAAGAACAATTAAATAATAGCAAACTATGCAAAAGTTATAACAGGCGAAACAACTAAAAAGCTAATTTTTAACTATTCATATTTGAAGCACCTCAAAGCATAAAGGTGTAAATAAAAAAATTGAAAAATTGGAGATAACTAGAACACGAGGTAATAGAAGAAACTCTCATTTGTATTGGGAAAGAAATGGTATTAGTAAGCTCCATCAGGTGCACGTATACAGTATGATTAAGGTGACCGTAAAATTAAAAACCCAGATTTTTGTTCAGGGTTTAGATCAGAGCTTATTGCTATCAGGAAGGGCTTGCAATGTGCAGTTTAGATGAATAGCAGGACATCGGGATATTGACTAATAGTCATGCCTCGATTCGACATCTCTAAAATTGGTGTTTTGTTGGTGATCAGGCTACTCTGGACATCTTGATTCTTTTTCACAGATTTTCATCCGGGTACACCATTCATTTTCAGTGACTCCCTTCCATAGAGATCGATCCCTTCACATGTCGAAGTTGAAGGCA
Organism: Uloborus diversus; assembly: GCF_026930045.1. Taxonomy (NCBI): domain Eukaryota; kingdom Metazoa; phylum Arthropoda; class Arachnida; order Araneae; family Uloboridae; genus Uloborus; species Uloborus diversus. The sequence continues at coordinate 29,908,800 of NC_072735.1, forward strand.
ATTAAAGGACTGACTCCCTGGCTAAGTCTGCAGCTGAGACGGATGTGAACCCTCGTGGGGATCTGACATTTAGTAAAATTTCCCCCATAACAAAAATAGAGTTCAACAGACTAATGAAAACTTCTTCTTTGCCACTCACAACCATTTTTGGACTTTTTAGAGATATTCGGATTCATGGGGATTGTCTTGCCCTTCTAGACAATTCCGAGATGCGTAAAACAAAAAGTGACCACGTATCCCGTTTCGAAGGACAGAGTCCCGTGCTTAGAAAGACAGCCCCATTGTCCCCGAACACAGCTGAAATGTCCCGTTTTCTGGAAAGAGAGTAAGTAACTTAGAGGATAAAATTAACCTACAGTAACGAAATTTTTTTAAACAGTAAGAGACTCGACCACTGACAATAATTGAGCGGGCAATGAATCGTGAGAACTTTCCCGCATTATTAATGCTGAACACATTATACAGGGTGTCCAAACAGCCCTTGGCACATTTTGAAAATTCATTGAGAAGTAGCAAATTATAATAATTATTATTTATTATTCATGTTCAATAATCGTATAAATATACGATTTGTGCCCTTATACTTCTCAGGTTTAAGTATTTTTTATGACATCTTAAACAAAAGGTAAAAAAGAAAAAGAAAATAAGTGTAATTATATGAATAATTTTCATTGAAGGTTGTATCGTCACAGTCAGAAAAAACAAACGTCATGTGAATTTTTAATAATTTTATTAAATAGGAACTATACCTTTCAGCTCAAACCACAATTTAAACGGTACTCAAGTTCATGCCCTGTCCACTAACTGTGCACACATTGAACTCTGGTAATAAAGGGTATTGCTTTCTGCTTAATAAAATGATTAAACAATTCACATGACATTTGTTTTTCTTACTGTGACGATACAGTCCTCAGTGTAAATTACTTTTTTACTTTTCTCTTTTTTCCCCCTTCTTTTTATGATGTCATAAGAAATTCATGACCCTGTGAAGTATTATGGCACAAACTGCTTATTCATATGACAATTTGTTGCTTTTTTTATGAATTTTTAAATTGTATCAAGGATTTTTTGGGCACCCTGAATATTTGTCTGGCGCTAAAGCCCTCCTAGAGCGGATGTTTTTCTATAATGAAGGAAAAGCATCTTGGTACTACCAAGGATTTAAGCATTGTTAGTAACAAAGTCGGGGAGACCGGGGCTAGTATGCGAAGGGGTAAGTGTGAGAATGTTAAATAATTTTCTCGTTTTCGTTTTGACAGCACTGAGTGAGCTGTCACTTAACCACATAGCTGCTTCGATACTGTCAGTGTATTTTCAGTGAAATCTACAAGACTGAACGTGTTGCACGAGAGAAAGTTGTTTTTTCGAAGTGTTAAGTAATTTTTTTCATCCTTAGTTATTTTCTTATGAAACAAATAATAGTAGAGTAATTTTCCAAAACTTAATAACAGTGAATAGCCCATGCTTCTACGCAACAAATGACGTCCTATTCAGATTATTTTATGAAACCATTTTTAAACCAGTGTAATTTGATTTCAATACCGCGAGTTGGGGATAGTAGGCGAACTTTTTTCGGGGTAAGTTTGCGAATTCTCATACTTGCCCGAAATTAAGTCTTCAAAGTCATAACATTAAACAATTGAAATTTAAATTCTGTGAATTTTCAATTTAATGAAATAATTGCATTAGTTACACTATTCTTGAGCTTATCATTTCTTATCGACATGCTTATGCAATTGCCAACATGCGTGCTCTTCTTTCCGGAAATGAAAAAACACAAAAGGAAAACCAACAACGGGAAAATCCCACCAGATGTAATGCTGCATGTATGGTGTATCCCCTAATTGGTAGAGGACAGCTGAAATGTTTCCAGATTTCTTCAAGATTCAAGCAAGCCTCATAAGTATTATGAATGGTTTCAAGGGAACTGGTGTGTTTCACTGAAATTCAAACATTTCTCAGGACTGTGACTTCATGCAAAGTTACATCACTGATCGGCCAGACTCCCAATCTCCTGGATCTATGAGTGAATATGTTTGTCTCAGCAGCAACCATGTTGGAAGAAAGTAGTAAAACTGGATGTACCTGCCCTTAAGCAGATTCAGTTGCTACTTCATTTAATAATTCAGATTTAGAGTTTCTTACTGAAGATAGCGCTATGTGTCAGCAAAACCCGTATACGTCTCTCTGTGACCTTTACTTCAGATCATATACGACCTTATCCTAAAGCTGGGGAGGGTCATATGAAAAAAGGATAGAAACCAAAGGCGTCCATATGGGGGGGGGGGGCAAGTGGGAGCACAAGAGCCCCCTCTCCTTTGAAATTATAACTTCCTTGCTTTTAGTACTTTTTTCTTTGCAAAAATGTAAAAACATTTTTTCTCCAGCAATTAATGTATAAGTTATTAAAAATGTCAAATTTTAATAACTCTAATCTGTACTGAAATCGGTTTCTATGGGGAAAATATCCTGCTAAATCATGGGGAAAATTTCTGAGCCCCCCCCCCCCCCCTTCAGAATTTTGCATATAGGCGTCCTTGATGGAAACGAAAGATGTCTACAGCAATAATCTTTAATAATCCAGGCAAAAAGGCAAAGAATCGCAGCAGAAAAACGCAAATCATCACAAAAAGTCCCCAAAACAATACAAGAAATCTATGAATCCAAGAAAAAAGGAATGTTAACCCAAAAGAAACATAAAAAAGAAGAACGGAGACAAATAAAATAATTCATTTCAAATAATGATTGCATTTTTCAGCATTTACTTCTAAAATCAGTTAAACCTTTTATATGGTGTAACGCAATTAGTTTTAAAGCAATTATAATACTAATTTCGCTTTTTTTCATTCATTGGTAAGTTTTACTTGCTTATTTAAAGCATCATTGAGGCTTTATGTGAAATTTTCTGTGTCTATTATGAGGTTTTCTCAATTCGCTAACTTACCCCATACAGCTCGCCAACTTACCCCATACAGCTCGCCAACTTACCCCATACAGCTCGCCAACTTACCCCATGACGGGGCAAGTGTGCGAACTCTGCGAAGGTTCACAAAAAATTATGTGAAAAATTGACAAAGCATATTACTGTCAAAACAAAAATGCGACTTTATTGCTGATACCATACAGAATATCCAAGCAATAAAAGAAAAGTTTTCTACTTTATTTATAACCTTTAAAAAAATAAAGTTTAAAAAGTTTGCCACCTATCCCCGGTCTCCCCTAATTGTTAGAAATAATTCCAAGAATTTTTTTTTTTTTTTTTTTTTTGAAATGAACACAAAAAAAAAAAAAAAAAAAAAAAAAACTTAAGTAAATATGTACTTTGGAACAAAGGACCATATAAATTCTTAATTATCACTTGTTTATTTCTGTTCCTGTGTTATTAAACGCAAATTATATGGAAACAGTTTTTTGTTTTGCTCGAAACGTTGGATGTCCCGTTTAGAATAGAGAAATATATGGTCACCTCTAGTATGATGTAAAAAACTTCGCAATGGAAGGCTACGTACGGTTTGAACATAGAATGTGTTTTACTATAATTTTTAAAATTCCACTGATATCCCTTTGTTTCTCACAACTTCAGTTTATATCAGGTAATTTTTTAAACTAGCGGCATCTTTGTTGAGTAATAAGGAAGTCAAAAAAATTTTTCAGGCAAATGCAGTGTACAATTTCGAAATAATTGCAATAGATTGCGGTTTATTTAACTAAACCGCCCATTAAAAAACTGCTTTTAGTTAAATATTTTTAAGGTAGTTCCGCATTTGTTAAAATTGTGCATTCAAGAACGATTAAACGTGTAAATTAATTTATCGGAGAAACGGATTTCACTAAAAATTTAATCTGAATTTAACTGAAAACCGCTTTTAACTAAATATTTTATAAGTATTTCCGCATTTGTTAAAGATGTTTATTCAAAAATCGATTAAACGTGTAAATTAATTTATCAGTGAAATGAATTATGAATGTTTATTTTGCTGAAAATGTATTTGTTTGTTTACTTTGACAATCGATAAACCTTTTAAAGACCATTATGTAACATTGCTTTTGAAATTAGATATATTGACTTTTCTTTGAACAAAAGAGCCCTTTGCTAATGAATTGCCCATTTTTTCAAACAAAAAAAGAATGCTTTTTCACGCATTTCATCAAAACACTCTTAATTGAATTTTGAAACGATATATGCTCGCGAAGTCTTACATTTGCGCTTTTCATTATGAAAATGATAACAATGAGTAAATCAATATGGGAAGTTCAGTATTTTGTTAGCGCATATCTAAATCAAATTTTTGAGTCTGTATACGCAATTTTAATCATCAAAAATTAAACTTATTGATATCGTAGTTTAATGCACTTTTGCTGTTTCATATTCCATTTCCCAATGATCGTAACCCTCGAGAGTGTAATAGTGCTTCACTAAACTGAACAAAATGCAGAATTCAAGTTCAAAGATTCATCGAAATTTTCATCTTCTGCTCGTGATCGGTTTTGTTACTGGTATGCCATTTCCTACACAATTATTCAGTTCAAACGGTCAGGGGTTTCATTTGTATGACAAGATTTGGTGTTATGGTTTCTGCTTGCTGAGAACTGTACTCTTTGTTTTTAGTTTGTGTTTTACAACCCAAACATTGAAAACAGGAGCTATGACCCTCACCAGTTATGGATTGAATATTTGTGGGTACGCAGTTGCAGTTACCTTATTTATGAATAGCACACACATTACGAATGTGCTACGAAACCTTTGCGATACTGCAGTTAGAATGCAGTCTGTAAACAAATTCAACTCAAAAAAGATGAAATGGGAATGTTTTTTGTATTTCGTGTCAATTTGGCTTATGACTGTGATGCAGATTCTTTACGTAGCTCAAATGGACGGAGATGACTACTATTCCCTCTTCAAATTGCTGATTTTTAAACACATAGAAATTCCTGAAATGCTCACAGATTATGTTTGGTTCACGATCATAACATCTTATTTACTAAACATGATTTCCACAACTTATGCTTTCGTCATCTTGAGCAACACTTACGAAGTGCTTGGTGACATAATCGAATCCTACGGACGGTTCTTGAAAACTACGTTGTCAGGAAAAGAATCTCATATTGACATTCCAAATACTGTCGAAAAATTTAGAAATGTAAAAAATTGTGTGAAACAAGTTGATGATGCATTGAATGGCAGTGCATTGTTCCTGTACGCAGTGATGATGTTTGGAATAATCAACACACTTATTAACTCTATGGATGTTTCAAGTGGGCTGGAGCCGTTTTTCATAGTCTATGCTATGTGGGTATTTACGTTAGCTTTAATACAATCGTTCCTCCTCTCTCGTAAAGGTTCTATCGTCATTGAACGCAGTAACAGACTTAAGCATATTCTTATCGATAATGCAGACGGGTTGTTGCGACAATCTTTTAATGCCGCGACAGTACAGTCGTATACTTTGTTATTTCAAATTCTTTCAAAATGCAAATTGAAAATGACCGCTGGAGGCATTTTTGTAATCAACTACAAACTTATTTTAACTGCCGTTGGGATAATGATTACATATGGTGTCATTATTTTTCAATTAGACAGTAACTAAGTTTTAAAAAAAAGGGTTTATAGAGGCCCCTGTGCTTGGACATGCAAAGCATAGTTCGGAATTTCACTAAAAATTTAATTTAATTTTAGAGGCGGCAAATTGCGTGATTTTAAAGTCTTTTTAAAATATTAATACTACTATATGTTTCAGTGCCATAATGCACTACTTTAATGTTGAAAAATATAATTTAAAGTGTGTACCAGTGCTTGGATATGAAAAATCCAGCATGGAATTTAACTAGAAACTCGCAAAATTTTAAGCACTTTACAAGGATTTCTACTTTATTAATATACTAGCGCGAGTGCAAAATATGTTCTTCAAATATTTGCCTTACTCACAGTAGTATTTAAAAAGTCCATATCATAACAGATATATGCACTACATTCTATTGATCCTCAAGCATTTGATGAAGTCACTGAAACATTGCTTGGTTAGATTAGGCTTTATGTATAAAGGAAATATTTTACGTCATTTCAATGTAAAAGCAATCCGTTCTAAAATACATCTTTTTTAAAAACCTATTAACCAGAAAATTAAGTATAAAATATTTTGAATATTTCAAAAACTACTTTTTTTTCTGATTAAATTATAGTTTCTTATTGATAAATATCCACGCATTTAGTTTCTAATAGTCGACAGAATCCCATTTAAAAATTTTATTCTTGAAGGAACATATGGAAAACAGTTCTAAATAATTCGTGGGAGGGTAAAAAATTTGAGTTTATGCCTACTTCTGAAAACAAATTTCTTATAGCGATGAAATCATTAAAATTTTGTTTGACTTCAATGGGCTCGAAAGATTTTTTAGTGCAAATTTAGGCACAAGTCGTTATGAAACTTATTTCATAATGCAATTTTCTGTTCGTAAGAAAAAAAAAACTTCATTTGAGAAAGTTTACCTATTTTCAGCGAAAATGAGTTCATGCTTTTGCATTTTAGACACGATAGTTGACGTATTTTGATATTTCTTATGTAAAACATTTCACTTTTTAAAGTATATTTTATGTGCTTTATTATTTCACTAGTGGTACCCGCACGGCTTTGCCCGTAGTAGAAAATTAAAAGGTCGTTTGGTTCGCCTGTATATTTACAAATAATGGATGATGAATTTCTCGCCAATTGGCTCTGTTCATTCGCTCTCCCGTTCCACGGCATGATAATTTCGTAATTTACTCGTCCATCTTATGATAAATTTGGTCTGGAAAATGTTCTTAAAATTGAATTAGAAAAAGAACAAAATCGATTTTTCGAAAAATCGCTCCGAGGTGCATACCCCCATGCTACAAACTAACTTTGTGCCAAATTTCATGAAAATCGGCCGAAAGGACTAGGCGCTATCCGCGTCACAGAGATCCAGAAATCCAGACATCCAGGCATCCGGACATCTAGACATCCAGACCAGACATCCTGACAGAGAGACTTTGAGCTTTATTATTAGTAAAGATTATTATTTCATATTATTATTTTATTAAAAGGGGGGGGGGGTGGCACTTGTCAATATCGCATAGGGCGGCAGAACTACTTTTCTCCGCACACACCCCACCACTTAGCTGTGAGCCTTAGGTTCCACCGCCCGGGGGGTCCGCGTAGCGGGCCCCCCAACGCCTGGGTGCGGCGGTCGATAGTCATCTGGGCCACGGACGGTCTTGGCCCTGATGACAGATTGATGCCGCTCCGCTTTTGAAAGTAAACTTATTATCCGGGGGAGGGGGGGAGGGCCATTCACCGGGGCGTCAATTGCCTCGCCCCTGACTTTTAAGATGTAATGTTTTTTCATGTTGGTGGGCATGGTGTTTTAATTTTAAACAAAATTTGTATGAAATATACACCCTTTGCCACCCCTCCCCTCCCCTTTGGCAAACATTTGAAATGCCGGACTTGACTTTGTAACTTCAGAATCATAGGTCGATGTACGAAGTCTGTCTTATAATTTTATGTACATTTTCTTACTTTTTTTTCTAAAAACGACAGGCTAGATATTTCTTTCGTGAAGTTATTGTCCTTGCTGCTGCGAAACAGGAATAGAAAAAGAAATAAGAATACGCGAGAAATTCTACCTGAGAAATATTATGCCAAGTTGGATTTCTTTCGCATCTTGTCTATAGATGGCGCCATTATCTCTTCTTTAGAAATTCTTCGCTTGAAAAATCCTAAAACCTTATTTTTTACGCAGAAAAAAAAATAATAATAATTAATTTAAAACATGCTTTCGATTTATTAGTCACACAAACTGAGCAGATTTTTTTTTTTTTTACCATTCCTTCATTGCAAAAACACAGCAGTGACTCGACTTGACTAGGGGGCAGGACCGAGCAAGGACTCCCAACTTCACTCTTTTATGGAATATTTTTATTTTATTACCCAGGGAGGTCATTCCAAGCATTTTCTACCTTCGAGTTCGAAACGTTACGTCAGAGCCGATCACGTGACGAGAAATCTCGCAAAGTGGAATTCTGAGATAAAAAAATTCTTATCACGATGTGGCGACGAGTCCAAGTTCCAGCCGCGATGGGGGAGGAAGAGTTTTTCGCCGGTTTTGGCGGCGCGGGGGGAGGGGAGGAGGCACGTGATTTCTTCCAACCAATGGTCTTTAGGCGCAGATACTTTTTGTTTTGCTCCATCCGTGCAAGATAAGGCGCGAATTTTGACGATTGGCACGCTAATGGCTCATACTTCAAAGAATACGTTTTACGTTGCAAAGAATCACATCGAAATAATTTTAGATTTTCTAGAAGACAATCCAGAATTCATAAAAATAAATTCACCGAAAATTTTACAATATAGTACACAAAGGAAAAATGAGCCGAGGGCTAAAGGTAAGTCATATTTTATGCATACGAGTATTTCAGTATTACAGTGTCTAAAACAAAAATTGAAGAGGGGAAAAAAGCCAATACATATATGAGAAAAAAAAATAACCGTACATTTTGTTGATTTATAATATAAAACCATCTATAATAGTAAGAACGTCTTGTATGAAATATATTTTTCCCGAGAAACTATAATCCAAATAATGATAATAATAATAACTTTAGAAAAAATCATGATATCAAAAAAAAAAAATCCTAACTGTCATAAATGCAGACGAAGAAATATTAATAGTCCGTAATCGGGGATTGTATATTATGTTGTTGTCGTGTCTCGTGTCGAATGCGAAAGGTTTAGCTGCATCCAAAAGTCTTGATGAAAAAATCTGGTAATTCAAATTGAATATAAAACACTAAAATGCAGGGGGGGGGGGGGGCTAGGTTATGGCGCTGACTGCGCTATTGAAATTTTTAGGGGATGGTGGTGGTGTTTTGAGGGGCATTTGTTTATTGGGGGGGGGGGCTCTTGCTTTTGTAGGGGGGGGAGTCTTTGCGATATTTGGGGGGAGGGGCACCCCTGCAACATGTAAAAGGTTTGTTGGGCTAATTGAGCTTTTGGGGATGAGAGCAGTCATAACAGAGTATACAATCTTCCATATTAGGATTGGTAATGTAAAAACCAACCTTTCCCCCCGCTCAGTTGTAACTTGTAATTATAGCAACAATCTCAGTATCAAAGACATATTCCAGTTTTTTTCTCTTTTTCATTAAAATTATAATTTAATAAGCATATGCTTAAATAAAAAGTTTTTTTTCTTCATTATTCCTTATTTATTTATCCATTTTTTCTAGGTATTGTTTTCCAAGACCCAATCTTAAGATATCTTCAAAACAGTACTTTTTTAGATTTCCTTTTCAAAACAAGCAACTTGTAACTATGATTACATAATTTCATCTTTATCTTCAAGATTAAAAAGTCAAAACAGCAATCTTGGTTATAAGAGCAGTTTTAAAATGAATAAATACTCTGCTTCTGTAAATGTATATTGAAAAATATTCATAAAGGGAGTAATATTTTTTAATCATCGTTTCACTTCAGCTGATAAAGAACTTTAAACGTTCAACCCAAAGGAAAGATTCTAAATTGAAGAAGAAATGAAAAAAGGAGCAATCGGGGCGAAATGGAAAATCAAATTTTGGAAACAATTTCCCAGAAATTACCAGGCTTTGTACTTTTTTGTAATTAGTTAATCAATATCAAATTTCAATAAAGAAAAAAAAAAATCTTACAAATTAAATTCAATTGAAATTACATAATGACAGTAGGTAACAAATAAAGATTTTAGGGGAAAAAAGGGGGAGGAGGATTTTACAGCAAAAGAAGACAGAAAAAAAATTACATTCGTCAGTGGTGTACCTAGCATGGGTGACAGACGGGGCGGTAATTTGTGATGTCACCGCCCCCCCCCCCCCCCCGCCTTAAACGCAAAAAAAAGGGGGATTGTATATTCTGTGTAAACTTCAAATTCATACAATTTTCAGAAACAAATAGTACTTTTGTGAAACAACTAAATTTTAAGTGGGATAATGTACAAAAGACAAATAAAAATTATGAACGCTTTTTATATAATTTGCCCTAGACGCATTTGTGCAGGCCGTCAAGCGGTCAATTCTTGAAAATGGAAGTCCCCGATCCCCCCCCCCCCCCCCAACGTATTTCCTAAGTGATGGATTTGGTTAAAAGAAAATGAAATCTAGGGAAATAAACAACCTTAGCCGAGAATGCATTTTTATTCATAAACTGACATCTTTTGCATTGAAAAAGGAGCTCTTAATGTCTCCAAAACACGTGTCTGCAATTTAATTCGGATATTTGTGTATTATAATGTTGTGAAAGTGGGTTTAAGTCTTTTAAGCATTGAAAATTTGTTGTAAAGCGAGAAATGTTGCATATATACCTATTTTATGTTTGCAGTTATAACTCTCCCCCCCCCCCTCTCTACCCCCCTGCACCATTTTTGGGGTTGGCCCCATGCTAATTCGTTTTCTTCGTACCAATACCATTCCTTTTAGAAAAACCAACTCCCGTAGTTTTATTACGAAAATTTCGCCGAAAACTACTTTGCCCCCCCCCCCCCTACCCTTCTTCTCTGCAAAATGTTTTTGCAAAACTCCCGTTTTAGTGTCACAAAAATTGAACGGAAAACCACTTGCCCCTCAGTGCAATTATATGACCCCCCCCCCTTTTCCCTGCACCATTTTCAGGGTTGGCAATATCCTAATTCGTTTTCCTCGTGCCAATACCTTTCAGAAAAACCAACTTCCGTAATTTTATCAAAAAAATTCCACTAAAAACCATTTGCACCCCCCCCCCCCCTCTGCACCATATTCGGTGTTCGCAACATTCAAATTAGTTTTTCTGAAATGTATTGGCAAGCGGAAAACTAACTCCCGTTTTTGCGGCACGAAAATGAAACGGAAAACCACTCCCCCTGTACAGTTACGACCCCCCCTTGCCCCCTGCACCATTTTCGGCGCCGGCAAAATCCTAATTCCTTATTTGTTATCCTCCTGCCAATAAATACCTGTCAGAAAACTTACTCCCGCAATTGTATCACAAATTGAATAGAAAACCACTGCCCCCCCCGGGGCAGTTTTAACCCCCCCCCTTCCTGAACCATTTCCAAAATTGGCATCATCCAAATTCGTTTTCCTCGATCCAATACCTTTCAGAAAAACAAACTCCCATAATTGTATCACAAAAATCGCACAATCTCACCTACTTCGCGGCAGTCGAGATTTCGCTCGCAAGTAAAGGCGCGAAAAGTCACTTTTTCCCCTTCTTTTGGAGCTTAGAATACGAACTTGCGAGATTTATACTGCGAGACTGCGATTTTCCTTAAAGCGCCATCTAGTGAGACGATCAGAACTAATCTCGCAAGGTGAATTTCGAGCTTGGAATAAGTACCCTGAAGCAATGTTTCCCTTACTTTTCCGAACCGTAGCATCCCTTGAAGAATTAGAATTTTCCCGCAGCACCCTAGTCTATCTCCATTATTTTTGTATATATTGATACCATGTGCACTTCGCATCACCCTTCGCTTCTGTCTGCACACATGCTTTGGGAACCCCTGTCCTAAATTGCAGGGGTGCCTGGGGGGAATTATGGCGCAAGTTGCGCCATCAAAATGTTTGGGGGGGGGGGGATTTAAAAAAATTTTAAAATTTATTTATTTAAATTTTTTTATCGATTTATTTTTAAGTCAAATTATTTTTTATTGTATTTTATTCTGTTTATATTTTATTTATTTATTTATTTAGTTGGCATGTGTGTTATTGGTGTAGCACAGAACTTTTCTAATAAAATATTAATAATAATTAAAAATAAATAAATAAATAAAAAATTATTTAAAAAATAAATTAATTAAAAAAAATTAAAAAAAAATAAATAAATAAAAAATATTTTTTAAAGTAAGTAAACAAAGAATATTTTTTTAAAAATAAATTAATAAAAATATTTTTAAAAATAAATAAAATAAAAAAGAGAGCTAAAAATAAAAAATAAAAAGAGAAAGAGGGTTGAGAAAAAATGGGGGGGGGGGGGGGGAATTTGCGCCATTAAACTTGGGGGGGATAGGCACCCCTGCTAAATTGTGTTAAAAACAATGTTGAAGGTTTCGAAAATTTAAACGCAGTTGCGACAGACACTCAAGGTACACTAGTCCAGATAAGATTTTATCACTTCCTTGTTTGAGAAAGAAGGAGGTGTCGTGGTTGTTGAGAACTATCCATCATCGAGTTGCCCGATAGCAGTTTTTGTGCTATTCCCCTATTCAATACTTAAATATCACAAAATGAATTAAGTTTGGTCCAATACAGCTCGTGATACTCTAGAACAGAAATTAGTTAATGGAGGGAGCAAGCTCAATCATTGGCTTATAAACTGAGGCAACGATCCCAAGTCACACTGTTCAACTCCGACGAATAGGAGACACGTTTTTTGTGAAAGTAGTGAAACAAATCTGATTTCATCCAGAACTTTACTTTAAAATCTATCATATGACTTGGGATCCTTGCTTCGAGAGTTGAAGACTCCACTTCCTCTACCTTTTATTCCTTCTCAATGGCTCTGACGCATTGAAAACTCTATGAAGGCAATCTAGTTATACCAAGGATTCCTAAACTGGGAGCCGCGGTACCCTTGGGTGCCCTAAGAATTGGCATGGGGTGGAGCGAAGTTTCCTGATTTTGTGATAATTCCCTCCTTGGCTTGGAAGACTTGTCAAAGAAATATTTCACCAATGCAGCACCACCGTTAAGTTTACGGAAGAAAGAAACTGAACAAGTCTTGTTTCCCAAATTTTCTATTTGTGGACCTTTCGTAATGCGGCAGATATCAAGTCTTAAAACTAATCCTTCTGTCACTCGCTATAACATGTCACGATCAACTGTCGTTCATTTTCCAACCAGATGGGGCACCCTCCATTATTTGACAGACATTCCCATTTCCTCAATAACGAGCTTCCTAGTCGTTGATGGATTTTACGAGTTCTGAGGGTGACGACAGCCTTCGGGGGTACCTTCTGCCGTGGCCACCGTGATCTCCGGATCTAACTCCAAGCGATTTTTTTATGGCGTTATATTAAATATTTTGAACTCGTGCCCTATCGGCCGCGTGATTTGCAAGCTTTACGCCAATTTTCACAACCGCGTTTTCAAAGACTGATCGTGCCGGAGTGAAACAAGAAAAAAAACCAGAGACTTGATATATGTCGCAATGCTAAAGGTCCGTATATTGAACGTTTTGGAAAAAAAAAATTGTATAGTTTCATTCTCTCTCCAGTAAAGTCAATGTAGTTGCTGTAATGGTGATATTTGTTTCAATTAAGGCTTCCAAATCCCGGAAGGGATTTCGATATGAATATTTATGCAACAGAGATAGACTAGAATTCGTTAGAGAGTGCCGTGAACCCCTAAGTTATACAATAAAATTCGTGTGTTTGCAAAACAGAAGCAAGTTAGACTGACCAGTAAATGAATACCTCTTTTTTTTAATGTTTTCTTTTCTACGTATTAGCAGAAGTAACTTCTACACATTTCCAGAAAGAAAACAACTAGAAAATGCTGCTTGTTCACCGGTTAGGAGTATTAAATCACTAGGTTTGATGTTACCCTTATTTTCATTTCAACCTCTAAAATAAAAAAATAAAAAAGTCGCAGAGCAGTAAAAATTCCCCTAGTTTTTTTAAATAGTTGAACTCACTAAATACGATCACGTTTGATATGAAATCACGGCTGAAATGAACTTTTTTTCGTTTCTTCGTTACGTTTAACTTGCTAATAAATTACATTACCTAAACATTTCGCGCATGAAAATGTGCATTTAGTAAGAAAAAGTCTCGGTTTAGATGAACAAATATTTCTAAGTGAAAATGTTCGTTGTTGAATGCTGCAGTTTTCTTTTTCAGAAATGATTCACGAGTTCATGGGATTGTAGAATACCCACTGTGTATCGAGAAGAAAATGTTAAATCTTTTGCTTAGCTACCGAAGAAAGGTAATATGCAGAAATGAGTTTTTGAGATATTTAAAAAAACGCGTTTTGGATTCCTTCTTCACAACAGGGAGATGTTGTAATTTGGCGGGGTTTTTTTTTTCTTGCATTATTTTTAGTGGAACCTAAATAAGCACGCTTATACAATAAAGTCAAAGTACACTAGAGGACAAAAATGTAAAATATATATATATATATATATATATATATATATATATATATATATATATATATATATATATATATATAAATAAGCTAAAAACAATTTGCATATACTTTATTTGCCTTTCCACTGCAGATAAAATCAATCGCTTACCAGTAGACATTTCTTTTGGCTCGGAGCAAGAACGGATACAATGGAGGGGCGATCGCCCCTCCCTTGAGCAAACCTATACCCGCAATTTTTTCGCCTTAAAGTCCTAAAATTCAAGTGTAGACCCTTTTTTTTTTCAAAACTGAAGTTTGAAAAAGAGAAATTTTAGACGTCCTTTGAGGATGTTAGGGGGAAGGGGTTTCGAAACATTCCCTCTGATTTATTACGAAATTGAAGTTCTAAAACGCAATTTTTAGAATACCTCTCTTAACGGAAAAGGAAAGGAATAATTTAAGGACCTCCTTGGCTAAATGTCTTTACTTCAGTGGTTTTCGAGAAGAATGCTTTGCTTGTAAACGTAAACATGTTTAAAAGCGTAGTAAGAGGTGAGCTGAAAATCAACCGCCCCCTCCTTGAAAACTTTTTGGATCCGTCTTTGGCTCGGAGGTAAAACCGTCTATCTTATATTGCAGATAACAACCTATCCCGCACATGAGTGCATTACAATTTGTGTGCACAAGCAATAATAAATAGTGATAATAAAAGTGTGGTGGGCGAAATAAGGCCATGTAGACCAGTAAGGCCAATCAGCCATTTTTCTGCGAAGGATAGCCAAAAATTCGCTAGATCGTAATTGTATCGTCATCAGAAAGCCGAACTGATCGTAAAGCGTTTTCACCAAGCAGTTTGTTATCAACAGACAAAAGTGTAGCAACAGTAAAGAGTCTTTTCGAAAATGTCTAATCTTATTTAACAGCGCTTTTTGTTTCTTTCTAGTTCACTGCAGTTTTATTATATAAAAAGTTTTTCATTATTCCACAGAAAGCTTAATTAATGTAGTTGTCAAATTCAAAAAGGAAAATGTCGCTTTGTAACGTCATTTTTTCTGTGATTTGGTAACCCTAGAATAGTAGACTTTCGCCAAATAAGGTCATGATTGGCGTTATTATAACTTCGGTGTCCTGATTATGATTTCGAATGATCGGGTGAAGAATATGATTCTCTGCTGCATGTGCTGCAGGAACTTTGCGCAGGAGTGACCAAAAAACAGAAAATAACCACTTGTCAGTGCCCGGAATGAGACGATTTATCTTTCCCCTTTCCGAATGCTTGATAATGTTTTTGAGTTTATCAATTGTGGTTTAATATTGACAATGAAAAAAAATTTTTTTTTTTTTTTTTTCAAATTGTTATATTACTTTGATAGCATTTTTTTTTTTTTTTTTGCTAAACTGCTGGCAAACGTAATTTTAATTTAAATTTTCAAATGGGATAATTTTTCTTATTGTTTATGAGTTATTTGACGAATAGCCAATCGAAATAATAAATGGATGAGATATTAGGCTCTGAACCTGGGTTGGCCTTATTTAGCGCGTTTAACTAATCTTTACTAATAATAAAGCTGAAAGTATCTGTGTCTGGATATCTGGATGTCTCTATGTCTGAATGTCTGTGACGCGCATAGCGCCTAGAATGCTCTGCCGATTTTCATGAAATTTGGCCCAAAGTTAGTTTGTAGCATGGGGTGTGCACCTCGAAGCGATTTTTCGAAAATTCGATTTTGTTTTTCTTCTATTCCAATTTTAAGAACATTTTCCCGAAATTATTATAAGATGGACGAGTAAATTACAAAGTTATCACTACGTGGAACCGTAACATGGGCAAGCCAATTGGCGAGATATTTACCATACATTATTTGTAAATATACAGGCGAACTAAAAGACCTTTTAATTTTCTACTACGAGCAAAGCCGTGCGGGTACCACTAGTTTTAAATCTAGGCAATCATTTTTATTTTATTTTTTCACAGTATCACTTATTAACGGCTGTCACGTTTCACGTAACGGTAATTACGTTTTTCGACATTTTAAATATAAACAGAGTACTACTGTAATTACACATATTAATCAAAATGTTTTTACCGGGACTGCGAAATCAGAGGAAAAATGACCTACTCCAGCTCTTCCTCCGGGAATTTTAGGACCTCCGATTCCGACTGCTTTATCCCAAAATCAGTTCGACCCTGAACCGCAAGCACTGACAGAGCTGCGGACTTAGTTTGAGAATGACCGACTCTGACTCGAATCTTGAAATTCTGAAGCTTCGACTCCCGACTCCGACGTCGTTTTCCCAAAATCAGCCCGACTCCACAGCCCTGGTACTGTCATTTGTAAATTTTATAGTTTTTAATGATATTAAGAGTTCTCAAATCTGTTATTCGCTGTTTCATTCGCTGTCCTGTCTTATCCTACCCCTCTTTTTAGGGGGAAAACCAGTTTAGGAAACCGAAATCTTAGTGTTTTTCGTGATTTTTTTCTAACAGGAAAGAAATAATCAGAATTTCTTTAAACTTAGAGGATATTTTATTCATATTTTGAAGTACACCTTGTGATTTTTTGAAGTTATTTCCACCACAATTAGTGGAGTTAGAAGCTGCTGTCCATGGGCGGTCGCCATCAGAGCTTGTTGCTGGTGTGCATTACCGAAGCTATAATTTTTATCTGTAATCATTACAATTTTTATTTCTCTACATATTTCCCTAGAATATAAACCTAATTGTGATAAAAAAAAGTTGAAAATTGCACGTTTTTGAGGAGTTTGATCACAGTGTTATGTTTTCTACCATTTTTTCCTATTTCTTGCATTAAAAAATATTTTTATTAATAGTATCATCAAAGAGTTATATTCATAGAGAGTATAATTTAATAAAGATTATTCACACGAATTTTCAGAAGGATTGGTCAAAAACTCTTTGAGCTAGAATGCACACCAGTTGAAAAAAAGTTGCTTCGAGAAAAACGCGTTTGAAAAAAATAATGGTATGAACATTTTCCAATCTCCACAGCCACTTTAAGTGATCATAGCATCGGTACTAATCGGAAGTTTTCACTCAAATATTGGCAACATATCCTTGAATAGTTTTGCTAACATTTTATGACATTAAAAAAAAAGTAGATTTTTTGACCTGTCTAAACTGGTTTCCCCCCTTAAGTTTTAAAAAATACTATTAGTAATTGTATTACTTGGTTGAAACACGAATAAAAAGTCGTCAGGTATATAAAAGCGGCATGATTTATTGACATGATAATATATGTACAAGAAATATAAAAATAAAATCAGTGCAATAAATACACAACACAGCTCATGTTGTAAAAGATGAGATTCAAATGGATGCATGAATTCTTCTCTGCTTCTAATGACGGCGAAGTTTGAGCGAATGCATACACAAAGATGAAAGGAATTCGATAATCTCCTACTCTCACGATTCAGGCTGTAATGAAAAATAAAATACATAAGTAAATAAAGTATAACTATAACTAAAAATCAATTTCAACACATTTATCAAAGATACTGCAGCCACTACATGTTTCATGCATTGAGGATGTGGGCAGCACATTTAAATAAATATTATTTGAAAGGTGAAAGTAAATAAAATTAAAATAAATGCCTCTGTAATAATATTAAACATAATTAAAAATATTTAGTAAATTACCGCCCATAAGCTAGGGCTAAAGCAGAAATACATTAAATACACCGCCAGCTCAGTCATTTCAGCCGAGGACTGCATTTTCGTGCTTATTAGCACTCATCAGCCCGGCATAGGAAAGTGACTGAGCTGGAGATGGAAAACCTCTTATGGAAGCCAAGAGGGCCAGCTACCTGTTTGTTTGGCCCTCTTGGCTTCCATAAGAGGTTTTCCATCTCCAGCTCAGTCACTTTCCTATGCCGGGCTAATGAGTGCTAATAAGCACGAAACTGCAGTCCTCGCCTGAAATGACTGAGCTGGCGGTGTATTTGATAATTAAAAATATGGAAAATTTCACTGTAGAAAGAAGTTTCGGTATGTAATTAAAGAGAAAAGTGGAACGAGAGAAGTATTCGGTGTGCAAATCCAATTTAATTAAAATTTTATTTTTCAAGGAGCATCGCTCATTGTATATTTTTATTTTGAGGAATTTAAGATTATATTTTGAACACAGTAAACGCACAATAAATAGTATTAATAACATTTTCAAAGACAAATAATTTGCAATGTTAATGTATGCAATGTATCGCAGAGTTTGATGTTTTTTACTATACATAGAGAATAACTAATATCATAATTTTTAACGTACACAAAGCTTGTTTCATTAGTTTATTTATTTTCGCAAATGCCAATTTAGTAAAAAGTGACATTAAAAAAGCATGCAAATTCATAAATAGTGCGGAATTGAAGGTAGTAAGAAGAAATTAAAGTTTGTTTAAGGGGAAAAATGATTTTTTAACAGAATTTTAGCCTTCTTTTGTATGTTTAACGGTTCTGGTTAAAGCACAAAATCTTTGAATTTTGCTCGTAGACGCGATAGACAGAAAGAAAGAAAAATTCTTTTACATACATTTTCAATGTCAGAAGACCTGATTCATTTATAGTTTGCCCAAATTATAATCGAACAGCTCAAAGTTGATCAAATTTTTTCCAAATTATGTATAAAACCTGAACCTATGAAGATTTTTCAGACTAAAAAAGTTTCGTTGGAAATAAATTACACACCCAATAAACTTTTAAGGGGAAGAGGGACACACATTTGTCCCATGTCCCTCTTTGTTAAACTTTTAAATATTTATTGAATTGATTGATATTTCTTTGGTTCATTTTTACTTTTACGAGAATATAAAACTATCCTATGTTTTAATGCCGTATTTGGAGTCATACCAGAGATATGACAAGCAAGTTGCATTAAGCTTTATTTAAAAATGATATCATATTTCATTTTCACTGTCGAGACGCAAAATATGACAAAAATAAGTTCATAAAATGGATGAATGACAATGTCATAATGGGGTCGTTTCCAAAATTTTAAAAGTATTTTCTTCTGAAAGAGCATGCTTAAAAACATAGGATCTGACCATTTTTTAAATAATTTATTTAAGTTTAATATTTAAAAAAATATTTAAATCGGTGCGCTTTCATTGCTTACACTTCTGTCGTGTGACATCACAAAGGATGAAATGCCATTCAATGTTGCCATTCACAGAACAAAATATTTAATTCGTATCTTTACTCGCGTGCATTGGCAATGATATTGTTGATAGCAAGCGTAGAGTGCAATTTTAATTCGCTGCTTGATTATCATAACGTGGAAACGTGGTAGAAAGATGCGCCAAATTGCATCATTTGTGACGGCATCAAGACCACGCCTTGTTTTCAAAATCGGACATTTAAAAAAATTAATTAAAAAAAGCTGTTGGGAAAATGAAAGTATTTTCTGGGTCCATGTTATTATTTTTGCTCATTCTATCCATTTCAATGACTAAAAGTAGTACTTTTGACTGAAGGAAACCACCCCATTCTTGAGATTGTTTTCTACGAAACTAATTTATTCTGATTGTTAAACTGTAATGAGTGCATTCTATAGTGGGGTGACACATATTAATCAGATCATTTATTTGTTGTTTTCACTTTCAACTTTGGCGAATAATATTTCTCTTTCTTAAGAAGGGCAATCGCTCAGAAAAAAACAGAAGTGGCACATTAGTTTTTGAACGAACAATGTAACATGCTGCAAAAATTACTAAAAATAAGCTGCAGGCGGAAATTTTTTTTTTAATTATTTTTTTCGAGGTGTGAAAATACTCTATTTTCCTAGAGGAGTGAAATTTATTTTGAAGGTGTGAAATATACGAAAAGAATACAGATCATTTTAGTTATCTATTCTATCAAAAAAATTTAGATTTAAAATATTAAAAAACAATTAAATGTCATATTTTTTAAACTTTAAAGGAATTTTTCCCCCAGTTTCCAATGTTAAATTTTCTTAAAGATACAAAGCGATAAAATACTCTTTGATAACAGTTTTCAGTAGGTGAAATGCGCTTGTAGGGGCGTCAAAAGTATCTCGGGAATCATATGAGGTAGTGAGAAGCAAAGGGATGTAAGTGGATATCTTCAAGTTTTGAGTAAAACACGTTAAGGTAAGGTCCTTGGTAGGCTTTCATTGAAATGTTTTTCTAATTCATGCTGTATAACAGCACCTACCAGGGCTACTAGTACCAGCTCTTGCCCCAGGACATAGAAGAGAACTATCTACTGCGGAGTTCATTCTGAGAATAATTTCATACAATATTTTAATTACTATTATCGTTTATTTTTGCTCTCACATTTACTTATTTTAAATTTTTTACGTCATACAGTGAAACCTCGTTCCAGGGATATCAATTCAGTGAAATATCCGTTTCAGCGAAATGAATGTTTCGCTGTCCCGATCTATATAACTGCCCGTTCTATATTTCTTGAATTCCATCACAACGAAAGTCCCGTAACAACAAGTAATTCCTTGTGATTTCTTGAAGGTCATTGATAAGTGATTTAAAGGTATTGCAATCCCTCAAAAGAGGGAAAATGTTTTACATAATTGATAAAGTCAAAACATAAACCATTTTTACAGCTTAAAAACTAAACATATTACTTAAAATGAGCCTCGAATTTGTTATCTGGTTTATCCTTACCCCATGTTAAGAGCTGTTTAATTGTATCTTTAAAGCTTTTGGCTGTTTCTCAGGTAGTGTTCTCAAAGAACTTTGCTTTTACTCGACTTTTATGAGAATGAGCTCTCTTAGGAACCTTAGTGACACTTGATAAAACAATTGCTTACTCGAAATAAAGGTTAAAGTTTTGCAATCAAGGATTGCTTTTTGGAAAAAGCAATAGCAGGCGTAAACCAATTTTATGATTTGAGAATTCATTTACGATAGACGAAAGAGAGATGATTATTAAAAGCCATCAAAAATGGCAAGAAATCTTTGGTTCTTTAATGTGTAAATGAGAGATGATATTAAAAAGTAATACTCACTATTGCTGGATACAGGAAAGATTCTGATTTAGCTGTACCGTGAATATTATCTGCCGTACAGATGTAGTTGCCCATATCACTCCATTTCAAATTTCGTATTACGAGACTGCCATCTTTCGAGATCTGAAATTGAATGAATGAATTAGAATTAGTGCAATACTTAACAAATGAAACAAGCCAACAAATCATTTGATAAACCAATAAGTAATACAGTAAACTCCCGATTATCCGTGGAATTGAGTGGCACAAGTGACGCGGATGATGAAAATCGCGGATAAACCGCAAAAAGGCAAAAATGAGGGACAAATAAGGAAAAAATTGTTCTTCCTCAAAAACATAGCTGTGTATTGATGAATAATACTTTCTACAAACCGTAAAAATAGTTTGTACTCTCCGTTCTCGAAAGCAAAGACTACCACTCAGGACAGATTCCATTTCAAAAAGGGGCGATAGGTTGAGGATGGGCACTTGCTGTCTTTGAACACGTTATTTTGAACCTTTTACTTCAGGGTTTCCCTCCCTATTTTGATAAAATCACAGCAGACCTAGCGCATGCGAAAATTGGCGCTAAGTCTCGGCTTAGGAAAATAAACAGTATTTCTCAAAACAGAACTTAACTTCAATAAAAAAAAAAACAAGTATGCACGATCAAGAAAGCACGAAAAATAAATAAATAAATGAAACAAACACATCTAAGTACAAATTTACAAATTTTAGAAAAAAAAACAGGTATTTGCTTTTTGCTGCGAAAATACATGTTCCTGATCGTCGATTGACTCGCGGATAATCCGCTCGCGGAAAATCGGGAGATAAATCAAACGATGAGATAATGTCAATAAGAATGACAGAAAATATCGCAATGAATGTTATAGCGGGAAAAATATTAATGGGAATTCATGCTCAACTAAAATCTTTGAATGCTTGCATATACTGAAAAACATACTGTCGTATGAAGTCTATTTAAGAAGTCAGCGTGCTTTGCTCGCCTGTTTTACCACTTTATTGGTATTACAGTAGGTCGGCAATTGTCGCTCGCGTAGCTTTTTGGAGAAATAACTCATATCCAGTAGCGGATTTTTCTAAATAGGCTAAGGGGGCAAACTTAAAGGGGGCGAATTTTTGAATGAGAAATTTCTTCGGCGGCCACGCCGAAGAAATTTCGCCGAAACACGTGTCTGCAGTAATCTGCAATTTATGCTATTTCTTATTTTACAGCTCAATATACTTTTTTATTTTTTAGTAAAGAGGTAAAAAATTCAGTTTGGGTTGTTTCTAAAATCAAACACGTTTTTGACAGCAATTTTCGAGCTGACGGAGGATGGGATTTCGACCTGAATACATTCCAAATCGCTTTATAGCGTGGTAGTGTCTACCAAGAAGTATCAAATTATGAAATAAAAGAACTTTTGAAAATTCATAGAATGAACAGGTTTTGACACAAAACACCTGATTTTCATCTTTCCCGAATCGTAACAATTTCAATAAAAGTTTACGTAGTCATTCATGGTATAGTTTAAATTAACAGTACCTGATATTTGTCTCCGTTATTTAACTCTTCTCGCTTGCTTCCTAACGCCAAGTACCATTTTATTGTTGGTTGAGGGAAACCGTCTACTTTACAAATTAACTTCGTGTCCAGTCCTTGGGTTTCCAACATTGTTTTTGTCCACGAGTAGATACGTGGAGCATGACCTATAAAAATAAAACACTATATTAAAACTAGCTAATATATACAGAGTAATTACAGCATTTCATCATCAATAAATTCCGTGCTCAATACGGCTGCGACAAACAAAGAGAGCTTTTAGTTAGGTTGTGATTGTTTTGATACAAAAATACTTTATTAAAGGTTTGTCGAACAAAGTTTTTGGTCTTTTTTCTTGATTTTATTGGCACATTTCCAAAAGAAATGCAATGAGGCGGCTTAAAGCCGGGTTTAGGGATTTCCGATATATATATATATATATATATATATATATATATATATATATATTATATACATATATCACCTATGAACTATTCCGCTTTCCAATTGGTAAGAAGCAGGTCAGAAATTCTACCTGCAATGATCCGATTTTTTCCCGAATTTTTCTTATTGCGGTTGTAAATAAAATTATTAATCTATATATATATATATATATATATATATATATATTATATACATATATCACCTATGAACTATTCCGCTTTCCAATTGGTAAGAAGCAGGTCAGAAATTCTACCTGCAATGATCCGATTTTTTCCCGAATTTTTCTTATTGCGGTTGTAAATAAAATTATTAATCTATTTTTTTAGTCAATGTAAACGGGCTCTATGATCTAAGAAATGTTAAAACAAGTTTAAGGGAAGCGGAGTTTTCGGTAACAAGCTACACAGATTGCGTGCAGTCGATTTTTTCGTCAAATACAAGTGAAAAATTAACATTTTAAGTAAAATAACTACAAATATCATCCAAAGTTATTGACACTGTAAAAATATTAAAGTTTTAAATGCATATTTTCCACTGAACATTTTGTACAATCCAAAAGTCACGTAGTCAGCAACTAAATGTTTTTACACAGTAAATTTCCTGAAATTGTTGGGATGAGAAACAAACGGAAATTTCGATGACTATAATATATAGTAGTTGGAAAAGAATGCAAATTTGTATTTACTTAGAGGGCATTTCTTGGATTAAGCTTACGCGATTATTTCAATGCAATACATATTAAGCTGATGACAGTAAAGCAGAATTTATTTCTTGAATTTTTTAACAAGTTATTTTAAAGTTAGTAGTTAATTCTTAATAGTTGCGTTAAGATATTTCAAATAAATGAAATTCAAAAAAATATTCTATGTACCTGTCTATCGATCCCAATATTTTTGTAAGTTAGAATGTAACTATGGCGTGATTTAGAAATACACGCTTATATTTACAACTTTAAGTAGTTTATCATGAATACAGTAATAAAAACCTGTTAAATTTTTACTAAACTTGTGGACCGTGGAAGTTATTTTACTGTTTTGTTTTCTTAATTTTTGCCACGTATTGAGCTGTGGTATTTTGTGCGCATAATATGTGTTTTACGCAACAGCTTCAAAAATGCTTCGCAGTCATTTTAAGGCAGCTAAAATTTTATTTTAAATATAAAATTTTTGTTTTTCAGAAACTTAAAAATGCTTCTTGAGCGCTAAATCGATATATTTATTCTCGATTTTGAATTTCATCACTTAACAAGTTACAACAGATAAATATTGATATTAAATAATGAACTTTTTAAAAACTTGATTTTTTAAAAATATTTAAAGCACTTTTGTAACAATTTTGCATGTTATTGACATTTAATTGCGTTTTATCAACCCTTATGAATTTGAATTCTAAAACGCATTATAAAGCGAAACAAGGAGTTAAGTTATTAATTCCAGGGATTTTCAACAAAAACTCTGTCACAAGAAAAGTTTTAAACAAATACAAAACTTTAAAATTCAAGGTTTTTTTTTAATTGCGTTGAATATTTTGATGCGCAAAACTCATCCTATATATTTCCATTTAAGATAAAATACTAGACATTACTATCTAAAAAGAAACAGAATGTTTAACTAGAAAAATACTTTTTTTTTCTTTTAGTCATTTTTCCATCTAAATAACGTCCATTCTCTCTTTATATCATGTTTTTTCCCATAAGTAAGACGCTCGAATTAAACAAAACTCATGTGATATTTAAATTCACTGCCAAAAAAATGCGCAAAAAGGAAAAAAAAAAGTTAATTTCTGGAGGCCAATCTTAATTAGCAGCACAGGGGCTTCGAAAAGGACATGTTTCTCAGACTCTTACGTAAAGAGTGATATCAAAAGGGCCCCCACATTTTTTCCAGATCTTGCTGCAAGCACCCTTAAAGTTTTTTGAATTTTAAATTAAAAAATATTTATCTCATTTTTCTCATACCGAGCTTCTTTCGTGCGCGACCCTTATTGCTGTTGCATACCCTAGACTCTCCCATGAGGGGGTAATGGGGCCCCCAAAAATTTGTTATGACGGACCCCCAAACTTATTAATCGGTCACTGATAGAGAAGCTGCAATTTGCTGCAGAGGTTGAATGAGCAATGTATCGGTGCATAGTTTTTGGAAGTGAGTATACTATTAATTAAAGTAGCAAATAAATTATTTGAGCAAGGATTAGAATTCAAACTTTACCATATGTCCCTCTTTCTTCACATTTCTTTTCCTCAGAAAGAGAAACAACAACTTGCGTCGTCGAGCTTGTCCTGTGATATGCATTCTCAGCAACACAAGTATATTCGGCTTCATCCTCTTCAGATATACAATCCAAGAATAGCCTTGAAAGGACAGATCCTATGTTCAACTTGGAAGTGTCACCATCTTCTTCGGTCGCAACTTCACTCACAAGTTCAAACCTTTCGGCATCATTCTGAAAAGTAAAATTGTTGAAATGAAGATCACGTAAGTGTTCCATTAAATTATTTTATATTCCCTTCGTCCCTAAATAGTCGTTACATTACAATCGAAAATTTTGTGCTAAATTAGTTGCCACATTTGTATACTTCGGCACAAAATGTTGAAATTGATGACTTTATGATTTTACTTTTAAAAAAATCAGATTTGAAGTTGATGTGCTATCAATCAACAATTTTTACTTATCGAGTATTCCCTCCCTAAATCGGTGCCATAATCCAGGCTTATGTCATTAAGCCACGCCCGATTTTATAAGGATTTTCTCACAGTAAACGGTAAATCTTCTAAATAATGAATCATGACTTCATAATAAAGTAAACTGATTTTCTGATAGAGTTTGGGTGGTGGAGTTCTTATAAAATGGGGGGTGTACACCACCCAAACTCACCAGAAGATCCAGTTTACTTCATTATGAATTCATGATTCATTAGCTAGAAGATCACTGGTGGCAGAATCCTTACAAAATGAGACGTGGCTTAAGAGCGCACTACTCTGGTTTTTCGAAACTTATTTGGTACTGGTTTAAAGGAGGGAATGGTTGGTAAGTGAATACTGGTAATGGACAGTATAGCACCATGATATCTCTAAAAACTTCTCAAACAAATCATAAAATCATCAATATTAGTAATCAGTACAAAAGTTTTTAAAAGTATAGTTGGAGCAAACCTAACTTGGCAGCGTCGTATTGCCATGGGAAGGTAAAAGACAGTATCTGCAGAAATGAGTTTTTGAGAAATTTGAAGAAACACCCATACTAAACAAGGGAAATGACGGAACTTTTAGTTTTTTTCATGCTTTATTTTCAGAGGACATTAAATAAGCAAGCTTTTCACACTCCAGGGTCCCCCATACCTACCACTATATGTGGTTTAACCTGTTGGATAGGGCCCTGAAGACAGCTCTGAGTTTTTGATACAGAGAAGAAGCCGAGCAATCCCTGATCTAGCCTCCCAGAGATATTGGTTTGCTTCGAGAACTTTGTGACTAAGACATATTTAACGTGCCCCAGTCACCATTAACGAACATGGAGGATCTTCGACCGGCTGGAATTGAATCAAGCACTGTAAAACTCAAGTACAAAAGATGTCAACAATGCGAACAACATGAAAATTTTACAGTGACTATGCTTTATTTTCCCACATCAGCGTAATGTTGTGATTAAGATCTGCGTGGCCTTCATAATGCTGCCAGGTTAGGTTTGCTCTATCTATAGCAACTAACATGGGGCAGAAGGAGTAGTATTTTTTTCACATGACAATATCTCCACCAACTTTTATAAAATTACTTAAATATGAAGGAACTTTAAGGACTTTTTGAATATGTCACTTTTGATATCAACAGAATTGCTAATCTTAAGAGACAACTGAGGACAACTCCTCCACTTCTCCCTCTAATGGTAACAAGACCTTATC
The DNA here is from genome assembly GCF_026930045.1 of Uloborus diversus. Classification (NCBI taxonomy): domain Eukaryota; kingdom Metazoa; phylum Arthropoda; class Arachnida; order Araneae; family Uloboridae; genus Uloborus; species Uloborus diversus. Next base: position 29,935,757 of record NC_072735.1, read on the forward strand.
GGTTTTGGTGGTAGACGTGGAGTGACTTTCCATCGCCGTCCAACAAAGAAACCTTGAACAACAGCTGACTTGATTGAAATTTTGACAACACAAAATACAGTAACACCATCAAAATCAACATTTTGTGCACATAATTAAGGTTGATTGCAATTTAAAGAAAAGCATATAAATGATTTTTTTTTAAGTGCAATTTGGAATAGAAAATGGTTTTACTTCAAAAATATAAATAATAAGGATAATTAATTACAAAATTATTAAAAGTTATTTACCAAAATATTTTGATTTGAGATAAGAATGATTAAAAATATACTGGTGCAGTAACAAAGTCGTGATCAGTATAGAGTGTCACATTGGTAATATGGTCATAATCAGTAAATTGTTGATTTTAGTAAATTGGTGGAAAACACAACTCGTCTTTATTTATTTATTTATTTTGAATTTCATTAAAGAAAAAGTTTAAGAGGAAAACAAAAATAACAATGCCTGTTCACAAAAAAATTAAAATTCTCAGACCCTAAATATTTATTTTTCTTTATTTGAGTGAGGGAAAGAATAAAGATTTGTGCTTGTGCTAATTGTAAGAGAATTACAATGAACAATTTGGCGAAAAATTTACCTGAGAAATTTTTTTTCCATTCTTCAGCCAATGCACTGAAGGAGCAGGCCTTCCGCCAGCTTGGCATTCGATGACTCTGTCGTCTCCTTCTGTAACATGTATCGTTTTAGGTGGTTTTGCGTGCAGCCTCAAATGAGATTTTCGAGTGCGGGAACTTTCTAAAGGTGAAGGCAAAAATAAAGTTGCTTTTAGTGCAAGGTAATAAGAATGCATATAAGAAAGGATATTAACTGCATTTTTGGAGATTTTTTAATTGTTACGTCGTTATTTTAAAAATTCACTGCTACGGGGCCCTAAACCTAAAAATCCACTACTGATGTAGAAGTTGCAATTAGCTGCGGACGTAGAGAGACCTGTCCCATCAATCAACTGAAGACAGAATAAATATAATACAAACTAATAATAATTTCATGATGCTCGACTTTGGACGAGCTCATTTATGTTTGAGTTGAAAGAGGAGAAATTCTTAGATTGGCGCAGAGCTAAATCTGTATCGCAGTGAAAACCAGCTTTTCTCCCTCCTATTTTAACAAATGGAATCGTTTGAACATCAGCGGATCGGAAGTCAACCAAACTATAAGCAACTTTACAATTTTTATGGCTACTTCTTTAATATATACAATATATTACTGAATTATTTCTTTAATATTCTCAATATTTATTGCATTCTGCTTTAATAATGTAAAAAAAGGTAAAAGTGTAATAATGTAAAAAAGGCGATCTTACCTTCACCACCTTCATGCCTCCTAGATGAATTCTGAAAAAAAAAATGTAAACTTAATTTTTCTTTGAAAAAAAAAAACATTGTTTATTTTTTCAAGGAAAACAAATGTTTATTACAAATGAACATCAGAGTTTACATAAGATTTAAACACTGCGTACGGAATTTTCGCAAGTTTTCGAAATCTTCTTCTTGTCAGAGAAAATAAGATATGTGCTAAGAATTTGGTTTTTTGTTTGGCAGAAAAAATATTGGAAAATTAAGACGCATTATTTATTACTTCCGTAAAACTTTAGCCGCTGTGTAAAGTTGTGTATTTTGAACAGTTCGTAAAAGAAAACTCAACTTTTTTCAAACATAAGAACTACTTGTACAATGATTGACAGTTATGCTAGAAATAACTTTTGAGGCAAACATATTTTTGGTGTATTTATTTATTTTTGCGTAGTTGTACTTCCCCACCCTAAAAAATTGAGTTTCGTATTAGAACACAATAATATCTGCAATTTTCGTTGCAAATCTTTTCATTAATTTATTATTTTTAAAAAAACTCCATTATACTTTCATTTAAGAAAAAAATCATGAATGTTTATTACTGTGTTTTATTTAAGCGTATATAGAAAAAAAAACACCTGATCTGATTTTAGTTTAGCGTTTAGAACATTGCAAACTGTTTTGTTTCCTTTTAATATATTTCCATATAAAAGTTTAATCTTTGTCCTCTAACATCTCTACAACTTATGGCAAAAAAATTCACACATCCTATAAGTTCAACAATCTTTGACATATTCTTACTCATTCGAAATTTCAACCTTTTTTGATTCACCTACGTAGCCTAAAATATGTATTTCTTTTGGAGTCTTCTCCAAAAGAAATCTTCTCTTTTGGAGACCTTTGGAAAAGGTTTCCTCTCCTAGAGAAGACTCTAAAAGAAATGCTCATTTTAGGCTACGTAGTTGAACCAAAAATTGTTGAAATTTCAGGTGAGTAAGAATATGTCAAAGATAGTCGAACTTATAGGATGTGTGAATTTTTTTGCCAGAAGTTGTAAAGGTGTTAGATGATAAAGATTAAATTTTTATATGGAAATATATTAAAAGGAAACAAAACGGTTTGCAATGCTTTAAATGCTAAATTAAAATCAGGTGTTTTTTTATACGCTTAAATGAATGAATGATACGACCTGTATTCTCTAACTAGCGATTTCGTTTCAGTCCCTCCTATTTTGTCACTTAGTCTTTGCCATCTTGGTATAATTTCTATTACGCATATACTTTTTGCTTTACCTCTGTTCTAATTTCTCTCTCTTCTCGATTAGAATTAGTTTAATACCAGCTATTCTTTCCTTTTTTTTAAAGTTGTATTTTTTTTTAATACGAATAAGATATCTTGGAAAGTACAAAAGTTGGTGTTAATTACTTCTGGGTCAGAAATTTATTGCTAGCTGAAAGTCGCTATTGATTTTAATTGCTGTCCAGTTATTCTTTTCACTAGAACTGTTCTTTGAAGTACAAAAAGTCTTTCATATAACCATAATAAAAAGCAATATTAGAGTTGGAGGAGTTATAATCGAATCATGAGACCAAATTTATCTGAAGAAACTAAAATATTCTGAGCTTATTGGACAATTGTTTATTGCTTTGAAATTAATCTCCTTTAAAATGCCTTAAAATCTAAGAAGCTTCCCTGGTTTCCAATAAGAAAACATCCAAAATTACAAAATCTTGGGAAAGTTTGTATTTAGCTAAATTAGTTAAGATTAAAATTACTAAACTAGAGCAGAGTAGTATATAAAAATTTCAGGACTATCTTTACTCGCATAAAATAAATTAGAAAACCAATAGTATTGTAAAATGAGTTATTACTGTCCTTAATCTTTCCTCGCAAACAAATCGATCAAAATATTTAGATACATTTTGCAGAAAATCCTAGACAAGAAATATCATTGATTTTTAACCAAATTCATGGCAAAAGAGCATTGAATCAGAGGTAATGCATATTAGAATATTCTAAATACCTAAGTTATGAAACTATATCAACGAAAAACTATATTATGAAACTTACATTTTATTAAACGGAAGGCTATTCTCATAATAAAAGAGAAAAGCTATTGATTAGTCCAAAAAAAGAGACAAAGAATAAAGTTTAACCCTTATCTCTAAAAGCAAAATTTATATCTCACGTAGAAAAAAAAACATTAATGTAAGGTTGATATCAAATCATTGTTAGGCATTATGCCTTAGTAAATTTCAGTTACAATTGAACCTTTTACTAAGAATGTGTTAAATTCAAGCATTTTTTTTTCTAACCTATAAGTGCACAAGACATAACTTCTTTAACATTTACTTCTCCTACCCTACCCAGGAGAAGCAAACTGTAGAATTGAAATACAAAAACCATTTTGCCTAATATAAAACCATAAACCTAGATCGCTAAAAGAAAAATAAACAAACAAACAAACGGAAAATTATTAAACAAAGCAAGAACGATTTTTAACCAATACAACGGCAGTTGATATTTTTCTAGCTTTTTTTTTTTTTTTTGAGGAAGTTTCTTCATTTGTTCACAAAATAATAAAAAAAGGAAGAATTAAAAAGAAAAAAAGAAAAACAATGGAATAATATAATTTTCGTCTAAATCTAAATAAATTTACATAAAAAATGAAATCGTTTGCAACACTTTTTGTTTAAAAAAATGAATATAAAATAAAGCGCCTCGATTTTTCTCTTTCATAACTAAACCTCTTAAAGGATTAATTATTAAAACTTGGGAATGAAAATAAAAACAAGAATCATATTTACACTTTGAATTCACTTCACTTTCATTCAAATAATCAATCTCTTACTTTAACTTAAATCACTAAACCATCTGAAAACACTAAATTCATTTTTTTTCATAATTTATTCTGTTATAGAGATTTCTAAAGATATTTTTTTCAACAATGAACTTTCTTCCATGCCTTTAAAAGAACTTTTATGGGAGAGTAGGCTAAAAAAATAAAAATCTATTTCAGTAGGGCAACAGAAAGATAAAATTGAACGTCTTTGAAACTTAATTTGTAAAATAAAAAAGTGAAATAACAGTGCTACAATATCCGCTATATAATACATTATCGGCACCGAATACATTAAAGTACAATATAGGTGCTTACTTTGTTTAAGTGTCTTCCAAACACCTCTGAAATGATGGCCAGAAGAAGGAAAACTGCAAATTGATTCAATTGCATTTTCACTTTTTACAAATATACAGGGGTAAATCTGAAAAACAAGTAATATAGCTGTTAAAATTATTTGTTGCATTAACAAAAGAATCAACAACAGAATCATATTAATAATATGTTCTGCATTTGGTATGTCCGGAAGTTACTGCTAACTTACCCTTATCACATAAAAAATAAAAGTAAGAGGAGGGGTTAGGCCGAAAGAATTTCGGCGAAAAAATAAATCTTTGAAATGAATTCGAGAATATACTTTATATATATATATATATATATATTTGGAAAAGCAAATTATATGCAACTGAAAACAAAAGTTTTGCTGCAACTAATCCTAAAAAGTTCTATTCACAAGTGAGCACAGAGAGTATTTTAATGTGCAAAAAGAATAGCAAAAACAAACAAACAAACAAACAAAAAAAAACATGCCAAGTTAAGTATTTCTCTCTAACTATGTATGATGTTTTAAATTAAATTAAACATTAATTTATTTTCAAAAAAAAAAGAAAAAAAAATAAAGAATTTGACTTTCAAAGCCAAATTTTTACTAATCGTATTGCTCAAAGTGATGATTAATTAACTTAATAAGGTCAATGTAAAAATATTATGTCCTCCGAGTTATATTTCATCACCCAACTCCAAACTTCTAATCATTAAGTTCATAATGAAAATTAAGAATTGCGCTTTAAATAAAAGTTATTTATTACATCCTTTAATAAATAATTTTTACTAAGTCTGCAATCCTGTGTTTTTTTACTGTGTGTGTGTGTGGGGGGGGGGGGGTAAGAGGTATATAATCTATGTATATTGTTGGAAACCTTTTTTTCAAAACAAAAGAAGTGAGCTTATGGATTTTAATGAGAAAATTTCTAAATCGAAATAATGTTGAACACAAATAAGATTGAAAAATGGATGAGTTAAACTTTTACTATGGCTTGGAATGTTACAATATAAACAAAGCATTTCATCATTTGACTCAAAACGGGAAAATTGAGGTCCTTCAGTGCTCATATTTCTATAGTAGTTAATTATTTTTTGTCTTGCAGCAATGTGTTTTTTTTCCCACTTATTTTGATAAATTATTTTGAAGAAAAAGTTGCTATCACTTTCTTTACATCATTTCATCACATTTCTTGATCAATTACTTTTAAAAAAGAAAGAGAAAAAAAATGCAGTAATTTGCTTTGTAAGGTAAATTACTTTTAAAAAAGAAAAAATTGTGGTAGTGTTCTATAAGTTCACATCTCTTGATCAATTATTTTTAAAAGGGAAAAAAATACAGTACTTTGCTTTATATCTACATCTCTTGAAATATTACTTACAAAAGGGAAACATTTGTAGTAATTTTCTTTGTGTCTGCATCTCTCGATCAATTACTTTTTTAACAGAAAAACAGTACAGTAATTAGCTTTCTATCCACATCTCCAGATGAATAATTCAAAAAAAAAAAAGAGAGAGAGAGAGAAATAAAAATGTGTAGTAATTTTCTCTTGATCACTTATTTAAAAAAAAAGAAAACGTGAAGTATTTTTTTCTTATCCACGTATTTTAATCAAATACTTAAAAAAAAAGAAAAAAATACAGTAATTTGCTTTATATCCACATCTATAGATAAATTGCTTTTAAAAAAAGTTAGTAAAAATTGCAGTAATATGCTTTATATCCCCGTCTCTTCATCATTTTCTTTAAAAGAAGGAAATGACACAGTAATTCATTTTACATCCACAGTTATTGATCAATTAATTGAAAAAACTTACTGTTAATATCTGGTTAGTCTGAAAGCTCCAAATGAATGTCGACCACCAATTAAAGTGGCAAATTTAAAATAAACACTTTTTCCAAATACCAGATATGTCCGACGTCAAACAAAGTATATCACTGTTCGATTCCCAATCTTCTAATCCCGAAGGTCCGATTAACTACCAGTTTATACGCACATTCCCGGGCCCCGAGGCAACCGCGTTATTCTTATTAAAAAAGTAATTTAATGATAATAACAAGAAGTACGACACCTGGTGGAAGGAAACCCTTCAAAGCCCGAGGGCAACATGTGGTCAAATTCCAATGCCGCTTAGTCACGATCGGATGTTACGTAGTGAGTTACAACCTATCCCCTGAAAAAGATTCATCCAATTTCTTTTTTTTTTTTAAACTATTTACTCCTTTATTTGCATTTTTTTCGCTTTACAGTTTTATCCTTTTGTTCTTTGTTACTACGTGTGACAGGTGGAAGAAATCCTGCAGGAGGTTTGTACAATTTGCTCGGGACTGTTACCGCATTGCGGTTTTAGCAATTTCTCTCGCTTGCATGCGAAAAGGAATTTCGAAAATAACCTTGAATTTTCTGCTCCTAATGGCGTTTTAGTAAAGGAAAATGATGGATGGCACTCATTATTATGTAGTTGCATAACGTGTAAATTGATCAGATAGAGCGGCGAAAGTTGAAGAAACTTGAGTTTCTCACGTAAGGTCTCGCGTGATTGATATCCTTCAAGGTTCTCTCCTCAAGAATTTTGCAAACATGAAGCATGCTTTACGAGATAAGAAACATTTTAGTGCTCTACTAAGGCTCGACATATTTTACGTATGAAAAAGACCACAACGCGTGCTCGATTTTCACCGAAATAAAAATCATAATACATAAAAAATAATTAAGCACATTAAAATAATTTTTGGAATATGTGTATTGTATACTGCCGCGCTAAGCGTAAAAGTCGTACAGTGAAACCTGTGTAGAGTTGACTGTGAAGTTGACCACTCGCGGTGCACTACTTCAGTGGTCAACTTAAACAGGTGGTCAACTTACAGAGGTTGATTTATATGATAAGGGTTAATTCAGTGCCTGAAAAAAGCGGTCAACTTATAATCAACTTACTTCTGCATCTGAGTTCGAAATGAGAAATCGCCGTTTAAAGTTGTGTGCCTCCATGTATTAATTGATACAGATGCAAAATTTTCAGAATTAAAAAAATATATATTTCCCGTTTACATATGACCATAAAACATAGTGTTTAGGTAAAATATGTGACAAAGAATCACTTGGTGGCCGTAACTCAATTTTGATAAAAAGTGAAGATTCGACTTTTATGCTTAGCATGGCAGTACAGCGTGGAATTCGGTAGTGTAACCGTTGTAACTCTGCTCGTAATTGATACAATTTTCTATTGTAATACTTTTCATAAAAAATTTACTAGTCGGCGGCGTACCCAGAGACATATACACCCCCAAGATTTGTTCTGGAAACTGAAAATTTTCAGAATATTTTTTAAATGATACCTAGGGCCCGGTCTACATGGCTTGAAAATCATTAAAATATGCACTGAAACTTTCTAAAGTATGCATTAAATATTAAAAAGATGTGCAATGCTGACAATTGTTTCTACTCCAGAAGAGAAAAAAAGGTAACTTGAATTTTAAACAATTGGCCTTTCTAATTTTTCACTTTATTATTCAGGCGATAAATATATATTATAAAAATTATTCCCATAGAAAACAATATGCACATAAGTTACTTTTATAACAAATCACATGATTTTTTATCAATTAATTTCATTTTAAAAGATTAAAACATTCGTTCAATTTTTGCAGATGGTTTTGAGAAGTACTTGAAGCCATTTAACTTTGGCCTGTACCAGTTTGTTCTCTTCTTTCGCAATTAAGATATATTTCAATCTGTCGTCAACTCTTTTCGGAAATCTAATATTTCTTGGGTATTCTCTTACTGCATTAAACACACGGGAAAAATCGAATATCTGTTCTAAAGGATTACATTATAGTTTTGCAGCTCAAAAATCTCAGTCGCTCAAACTTCAATTCGATTCAATTCAATTTTTTCCAATCAAGGGATTTTTTTCTTACAAAAATTCATTTCACAAATAAAAGAAAAGAAAAGAAATTACAAACATCAGAACATTATGCCCTGTCTGTTCGAAAACCCTGATTGAGTTGATGGGAGTAAAGGTTATAACACTTGCTAAACGTGTCCTGAAATTCAGAAACTGTAATCGTCGTCTCAGAGCAACAGTAGGATATCTTACTGTTATTTCTGGGATTAGATGTCTTACTGTTGCTCTGAGGCGACGGTATCGTTTTTTTTTTTTTTTTAAGGAAAATTTTTTTTTTTAAATATGATGAATATTTTTTTTTTTATTTATATATATATATATATATATATATATATATATATATATATATATATATATATATATATATATATATATATATATATATATATATATATATATATATATATATATATATATATATATATATATATATATTGACTTTTAACGCTTTGTGCTTATTATAAAGAACAGAAATGCGCAGATCAGAAATAAGAACGACACCTCAGATTTTAATAGACAATAGTGGTGCGACATTAAAAAAAGAAAAAAAAATGTTAAAAACATCGATGCTATTGATGCATTGACACAAAATCATCGATTTTTTGCAACATCGAACTTTTTACCTTCATTTTAAGTCTTGTAAACTCAAAAAAAAAAAAAAAAAAGAAAATCTTTTGTGGGGAAAGCGAACACACAGCCTGTATTTAATAATCAATATCTAAGATTTTTGAACTGTCCAAGCAAAGTTCTAATAATAACGATAATGGTTTGAAGGAAATAAATTATTAAAAATACTTTTATTTAAAATCAAGCAATAAGGAATCAGTAACTCATGCATAATTTTAAAACACAAAGCATTGAAAATCAACACAAACTAATTGAAATAATTTCATATCACATTTTAATGTTCCTCCTGTCAAAAACAGAAACTAAAAATACGAACTAGTTGAAGTTTATGATAATATTTTAAAGACAAGATAACATGAAAGGTAAAAATGAAAAAAAAAAAAAAAAGAAATATAAGGGAAAAAAAGTGTTCTAAAATATTTTTTCGGTTGAATTGAATTGTATGAAGCATATCAAATTTTACTACTACCTTATATATGACACTAATATTGCAAATTTTTAATGCCCATAAGTTTAGATCAAGAAAATATATTTAAAAAAATAAATATTGAAAATCGGAAACAAGTAAGTGTTTTTGAGTAAAATGTATCAATTTAATGAAGAAAAGGAAACAATATCAAGTCTTTAATTGAACTACATTATGGTGTGTCCTTCGGGTTGGCGCTGAATTTGGCAACATTTAACAAGCTCCATCGCCAAATTTAGTGAAATATTGCCAAGTTAGTAACCAAATACCAACCAGTGGGAGAATATTATTTGGCCCCAAAGTTCTGCTAAAACGGTAGCCAAATGCCAAGTAGCCGCAGCCCTTAATAATGCAGGGGCTAAGAGAACCCCCGAAGCATCCGCTAAGGGCGCTGTACAGAGGTTTGCAGCCAAACGTGAAGGACGTTGATCGTTTTAGTACTAATATTATGAATATGAATGTGTAACGTTTTCAAGTGTGTTCACATAGTTGTGTTACATGAAAAACATTAAAAAAAAATGTGCTTAATTTTTTGCTTGAAGAATTTTTAAGTTTTTCCAACGCATTACATGTCAGCACCTGAATATTACCTTTTGGCATTGGGCATATGAGCCCCCGAAACTTTCTGCTGAAGACAGAGCAGTATTAATTATCATCATCGGATTTTAATATGCAATTCGCTTTTTTTTATAAAGATAAAAGAACTAAATTTGGCGACTCTGCGGAGCCTAAAAGAACAGAACGCGTGCCTTCTCTTTGGTGATTTCGAAACAAAGACACGTGGAGCACAGAAAAAAAAAATTATGATTGCTTTACTAGCTAGACCTTCAAAAAAGAAACTTGCTTTTTTTGCAATTGAAATTGCGTTGGTCTGTTTTTTCAGATCAATAACAAACTTTCATACCATTTCAGAATAGGTAGGGATTTTAATACACGATTAAAATTTAAGTATCATTCAACGTTATTCAGAATTCATTTGCGGTAAAATCGAAAATTTTGAGATAGTTTAAGTTGCTAAATTGTATTACACCAATATTTTATTTGCTTAAGCACATGATGCAGTTATTTTCGAAAAAGTTGACGTTCGTTTTTCGTCTTCACGCGAGACAACTAACTGAATCAACTTTTTTTCTAGTGAGCGGAATTTATTCCAGCAGCTGCTCCACAACTTTGTTAAAACTGAACTAAGTTGATTCTCTCTCAACCAGTTTACTCGTGTGTAGAGCAAACGCTTGCCAATGTCCCGATGAGTGTAATCAATTTCTTAATTGATTTTAATTTTAAACATATTTGAATCAATATAGAATAATTTACTCTTTACTGTTTTCGTATATTTTGTTACACCGAAACAAATTGTACTTCTGTAAAAAATGTGAAGGGATTGTTTCAAGTTTTGGAAAATTTCTAGCCATATCTCTAGTTACTATATTCATGTACCAAGCACTTGAAAAGCATGAATACTAAAATCACACAAATTTACACTCAGCGGGATGAATTAAAAAAAACCTTCATATTGTGTTTTGAAAAATATTCTCTTTTTGCTTTTGAGCGCAATTCAGGTATCACGATCTGGTGAAGTGAATCGCCATCAAATTTCAAGAATGACACTCATACCAATAAAAATAAATAAATAAATAAATGAAAAGCATCAATTTTGTACCACAGAGCCAGAGTGGCTAAGTCCAAAAGCGGTTTTTCGTTTATTCGCGCATTGTATACAGAGCTTGATTACCGCAGGGTCATGCGGGGCACAGGCCCCTCCTCTTAGATTTTATGGGGGCCCGAAATCCCCTTAATTTATCATGTTAATTAAAAATGAAAAATGATTTCATTCAGAATTTATAGTATCATGATATCATTGATATTTTTGCAAACGCTAAGACAAGGGAAAATCTCTTATTTGTTGATAAAAATTCCCCTTAAAATCTTAATCTCTTTGCAAATTCTAAAATCACTCCAAGTTTAGTCTGTATTTACAATTAAAAGTTATATTATGTGTGACATTAATATTTACAGTTTGCTGCAACTGGCAAAGTTTAACCACATCTTATATAATTATCGTATACTATATCTCTTACACTTTTTAAATGTATAATACTTTATTCTAATATGATGTACCACCAAATTTAGCATGGTTGTGTTAATACGCAGGTATCCAAATATTTTTTTCTTCATTTCATAGAAAAAGCGGAAATAGGGGGGGGGGGGGGAGCGGACACAAAATTGATTTCATGCCCAGTGTCTTCAAAAATTTTAGTCGGCCACAAGGAGGGCCCTAAAATAGAACCGTGTCCCATGTCCAATGTCAGAATGATCGGGTTCTGATTTAGTAGGGGGGCATACTACATTCCGTGGGAAATTTCCCCCCCCCCCGTGAGGAAATTGTGAGACCAATTCTATTATGTTCCTTGTGTCCTGTGTAACTATGCCTCACCGAGTGTTTTGCTTGAATTTGTGTCAGACGGCCTGTATGACGTCATCAATCCAAGATGGCGGCTGTAATGAGTTTTTGCAATTATGACTCAATTTTGGGTATTTTGTGATAAATTTCTGGTGAATTTGCTTGATTAATATTCTATTACTTTTCTTATTATAAGTTGAAAAGTAAAATACTTAATTTATTTGTTTATTAACTCATTTAAAAAAAAATTCTGAAGTCTTCACTTTTGATTTTGGCATTCAGAATAAGCAAGTTTAAAAGTATCTCGGGTGAGTTTTTGCAGTTAAAAATACTGTTAATTTTCAGGTTTAAATTATTAAACATTAATACAGTCGAACCTCGTTAATTCGGACACGCTAATAACGAATTACTGCTAAAGCGAACTACATTTGCGATCCCCGTCCTGCTGTACTAACACTTAAACTTTTTTTTTTTCAAATAAAACGAGCTACTGTTGAGACAAATTCACTTTTAAGTTCGTTTTAACAAGGTTCGACTGTATAATCGTTTAACAGAATTCCTTATAACCTGTATAATTACGTCTTAGGAGCTTTTCTTGCATCTTTTAGAACGCATGTTTCATTTCATCAACGCAGCATACGTTCATGCAGAAACTGGTACATATAACTAAATATATTTTAGGGGAAAATTTACCAACAGTTATCACCATGGATATCGGATTATCCAAACCAATTTTAAAACTTGCCCTGTCAAACAAAAACTTGTACAGGTCTTGACTATAATTTGACTGAGTTATACAGTGAATCTGTAGTGTCAAAAATTCTTGCAGGAAAGTGTTAGACGGGCCACAAAAGCACATTCTGCATTAAGGGTTGCACTATTTAAATGGTACCTCGATGCTTTTTATACACTCAATGAAGAAATGGAATTTTAATGCGATGATAGAGTGAAAAAATTAATTGCTTTCAAGAAAAAAGTATAGTGAAATAAAAGATCTTTCCTCAAATATAATGCAGATATTACTAGATTCTAAAATACATGAAAAAATGAAAGATTTGAGGACACAGAATCAATTGGAAGACCAACATGTAAACTTGCTTTGTTATACATGCATATGATGGATACATGTTACTTTTTTACGGTCTGTTAGATCAGGAAATTGGGAATTACACATTTCTTGATTCGAAGGTTTCGTTCCCTATTTCTTTGCTTTGAATTTAACAAATTATGCAAGTATGATATCATGGTACTTGACTAATATGAAGCGTCTTAAAGTAGAGTAACAAAATCTTCGGAATGAATTCATGGAAGGCAATTGTGCTGTTAAAAAGTCTTTTGTATCGTTTTGTGCTTTAGGGTCAGAGGAAGCTTTGGAGCAAGAGAAAATGAGTATGAAAGAAATTGGTAGAATAGTAAATACATAACTCAATAGAAAAATAGTTTAGCGTTAGAGAGTAAACATTATCATTTGACAGGTTAAAGAAAAAAGCGACTACATGAAGATGTGCAATGTATATATAGTGCCATTAGAGTATCAACAAGCCCTATAATACATGAAGGAAGTGAACTTATTAACACAAAAAAGTCTGAACATAATGAAGCCATACAAACAGATGTATTTAAGGTATTTTAAGCAAAGGCCGTGACATGTACGCCACTTTCAAATGAGAGAGAATTAAAAGTGAAAACACGAATTTCTGGGCCCCAATGAAAAAAGAAAATCTAAATCTATGTAAAAATAACACGAAGAAAGTTTCATCAAATATGGCTGGTACTGCTCTACAGTTAAAAGCCGATCGTTATTTAAACTTCTGCTAGTTGTATCGAGGAGTCGAGCAGATATTGATTTAAAAACAGCATATGAATTTTAGGCTGTTCCACAGTCTACGTTTAATCTGGATGGGTAGATAAAATTGTCCCAAAACAAATCAAAGTTAATGAAGGTTTTAGAAGAATGGCTTAGAAAAAGTAGACAGCAGCATCGATGATTCTTTGCCGAACCCCATGAAGCATACCGAAGCAAATGAACAGAGAATCTTACAGTGTTGCTGTTCTTTATGGAATAGCACAACTACAATCATAGAAGAAACCAAAGCAAGTGAAAACATGTAATGATTTAGCTGCAGAATTTAATAATAAGATCAAGGAAATTCTTTTAAATTGTGATGAAACACACTTAGTGTTTGACACATACATCGAAAACTCGCTAAAATCTGCCAATCTGCCATGCGGAAAAAAGAAGTACATTAACACCCATTGAGTTCAAAATAACCGATTGCACTAATATTAAAAACGTGCACATGAAGACCCTACTTTCTCATGCAAAAACAAAGGATAACTTAACAGCTTATCTGGCGGATAAAGCGTTAATATACACACGCAACATTGAAAAAAAACCTAATCGTTAGCTGGAGAAATGAAGTTAAATCATCTTTAAAAGGTGATGTGACTGCACTGCAAAGCAGTCATGGAGAGGCGGGTGTTAAAATAGTACTGGACTATCTTCATGCTTCTGGAGAAAGAGCAACCAGTACTCATATATATTCGCCTGACACCGATGTATTTTTGCTAGCATTGTTCTGGTTAATATCATGTCACTCTCCATGCACATTTTTGACTGGGGTACATAGCAACCGAACGATGACCAGCATTATGACCGCATTAGGACTAGATAAAACAAGAGGAATATTATGACTGTAATGCTCTGTCAGGAAGTAATATAACAAGCTCACTTGTTTAGAAGGGAAAACCTTTTTTTTTTTTTTTAATTTATGAGACGGCTGACAAAGATACTCTCAACGCTCTGACTCATCTTGGGGTCAACTGAAGAATTCGGCACATATGATAAAATTGTTAATGAAAAAAGGCTTTATTTGTTCTGTATATGTGCCACTGACAAAGATTTCTGATATTGGAGAATTTCTTTGGTTTATGTTTTCCAAGCAGGAGACTCAAACTGAAAATTTGCCTCCTGCAAGAGCATCTTTGTCTCCTTACATTTTAAGAGCGCATTATCAGGTATTGGAACGGCGTCTTGCTGACCAGCAGCACCCGAATTTAGCATCACCGTCAGACTTCGGATGGGAAGAGAAAGACAACTTCTATGTTCCAGTTATGTGTACAATTTTTTTGTGCTCCTGAGTCAATTTTAAAACTAGTTCAATGCAGCTACGTAAAGGGAAAATGCATAGTTTCATGTAAATGCAAATCTCAAAATATTTCATGCAATGAACTTTGTGTGTGAAGATGATGAGGACTTAGGTGAAAATCATAGCCATCAAAGCGATATTGATAAAGCTTCAGATGAAGATCTTTAAGTAAGAACTGTTTGTTTACCTTTAAATCTACATTTTGAATTAAAATTAGAGTTTAGATAATGAAATCAATCATTCATTACTAGAGTACATAAACAAAATTATCATTATATCTAACATTAAGTAACGGAAGTTGTATTTATTTTCTGTATTGAAAAGAAAAAAGGCTTCTTATAACCCCAAAACGCGTGTATGCAAATTATTTTACAGGTTTTTTTGGAATAATAAATTTGATTTTATCGTACAAGCTTTCCAAAATATTTTTAACTGTTACTGGTTACTAAAAATCTGCATCTAAAAAAAAAGAATAACTTATTTTAAATTGGCAATTAGTTTTCAAATTTGAAATATAATGGTATTAAAATATTAAATATACAAGATAAGTTGAAAAAATGGCATAATATGCCTCAAAAATCAGTTAAAACCGAAAATTTTCATCAATATCTAGTGCAGGCGCCATCTTGGATTCATGACGACACACAGGCCATCTGACACAAGTTCAAACAAAACACCCGGTGAGGCATAGTTATATAGGCCATAAGGAATGTATTAGAATTGGTCTCACAATTTCCTCACGAAATTTCACACGGAAGGTCTTTTTCCTTAAGTATGCAACTGGACTAATTGTATATCAAAGCCTATTCCGCATCCAGCCATGTGAACGTATTTTTTTTTTTTAATCCTTTTCAATATTTTGCCAGGGTTAAAAGAGCGCGCGTCCCATTATTTGTATGCGCCAGGAAAAAGTTCTTCCTCTCTTCTATAAAATTATTATTATTATTTTAATTCTTTCTTTGTTTTGAAGCACAATTCAGTTATCATGCTCTGGTGAAGTGGACCGCCCTAGAACAACAAGAATAACTCATACCAATAAAAAATGACCAAACTATTAGCCTCAAACAACGCACACCTGAATCGCCTCTGTACAAATCTTCTGAATAAAATATCAAGATCATTCACCTAACAAGACGGCAATTTTCTAATTGTGACACCTTGAGAGACGATACCACTTAACGAGACGCGGCTTCGCTTGAAGACAGAAATGACCAGCAATAAATACTCTAGAAATGATAATTGCAGGTCTGTAGCCGTTATTAATCGGCAGGCTTAATAACGCCCTACATGTGTAGACAAACAAGAATTCAGATGCCGGTACCGGCATTTATGAATGAAACCTACGCGTCTTTCATTCATGCTTGCAAGGAGTTACATAAGGTGTGGTAGATATTGCGTCTTGGTCGGGAAATATCTGCTGCTGTATAAACGATCAATTTCAAATAACTACGCGTGTTGAATGATGATCAAACAATTAGGGGTGCCCCCCCCCCAAGTTCAATGGAGCAAATCCCCCCTCCCAAATTTTTCTCAAACCTCTTTCCCTTTTTTATTTTTCCTTTTATTTTATTACTTTTTTAAAAACATTTTTTATTTAAATTATTTAAAAAAATATTTTTTTATTTAATTTATTTTAAATTCATTTTTTATTTAATTTTTTTTTTAAATATTTTTTATTTTTTTAATTATTATTATTTTATTTGAAAAGTTCTGTGCTACGCAAATGACATACACACATACACACACTCAAACTAAATAAAAAAAATAAAATATAATGAAAAAAAATATATATAATATAAAAAAATAAAATAAAATAGGTAATTTAAATTTAAAATAAAATAAAATAAATAATTTAAATTAAAAATAAATCAATAAATAAGTTTAAACAAATAAAGTTAAAAGAAATTTTAAAATCCCCCCCCCCCAAAAAAAATTTTTGATGGTGCAAATTGCGCCATAATCCCCCCGTGTGGGCACCCCTGCAAACAATAAACTGCGCTTTTGTGTTTTTCATTGAAATTATATGTTCTCTTCGGAATAATCCTCAATGTAGATCAAGTTTTTGAGCTTTACCATTATTGTGAAGAATTAAATATAAAATGAAATAAATAAATATAAATTATGAGGTAAAACTTTTGAAGGAAATAGTTAATCTTTCTCCACTTCTTATTTTTAGTACCTTCATGAATATCTTCGAAAAAAATAACGGTAGACTCAAAAAAGTTTCGCTTTGGTCTTCAGCATCTTTCAAGCTATTTGTTTTGCACCCGTTCGCTTAGCATTTGTTTGCAAAAAAAAAAGTCTACAAATTGTTTTGTCCCCTTCTTTGGTCTTTCAAATTAATAACTCTGTTTTTTCATTTTATCTTGTTTAATCAGTTTCACCCCGCAGTGGTTTAGCCATTGCTCTTTTTAGTTTTATTTACAATATCAAAATATTGAAATTCTTTTGAATAAAAAAAAAACATACAGTTTATTTGTTTATTAATTGTGATTTTCCTACAATAAAAATCAAGTTTCAACCTCCATTTTTTAGTGACAGAGAAAAAAAAAAGTAGAACGGCATGATAAAATAAACATAAAATTTTCATTTGATGAAATTAGTCTTTTTATACCTATCTGTTGGACAATTTAATGAGCTAAAAATTAAGTATTTTTGTTTATTTACTTTTTGTGATTTTTCTATGATGAAAATGAAATTTCAATCGGCGCATTTTTTTAGTGATGTTTAAACAAAAAAAAAAAAAAAAAAACACACACACACAAGAAACAACACAAGATAAGATAATTATATTCTACTATAAAAGTATATGAAAAACTTTTTTAAAAATTATATTAGTTTTGAAAAATAATCCCCAGAAACAATGCAAATGCGAAGATGAAAACAAAATGCCAAAAAATTAGTAAATAAATAAATTTTTTTAAAAATATTATAATTTTTCATTTGCTTCCAATTTATCTGTTATAACATTAAAAATTACGCAATTTTTTTGTGCGTTTCCTATAGTAAGAATAAAGCTTCTAACTACGTATTTTTCTTTAAGGGATATTCTAACAAAAAAAAAAAAAAAAAAAAAACACGAGAAACGACACACAAAAAGTAAACGAATAAAACTTTTTGTTTAAATGTATTACATTTTCACTAATTGCAATTTATCTATTTGAAGATATGTATTATGCGTTAAAAATCACACAACTTTTCGTGAGTTTCCTGAAAAAAAAAGCTGAAACCTACCATCTTTTCTTTTAGGATATTCTGAGGGGAAAAAAATCCCAATAAACGATAAATACATTTAAAAAAAGTAAAGGAATAAGACTTTTAGTTTAATTATATAATTTTTTTTATCTACAGGCAATTTATCAGTTGTAAAATATTATGCATTAAAATTGCATTCCCCCCCCCCCCCCAGTGAGTTTCCTATAATAAAAACATAGCTTCAATCTAAGCTTCTTCTTTTTTTTTCTTCTTTTGTTTGTTTAGGAATGTTCTGAAAAAAGAACACGAAGAAGCGACATTACAAGAATAATGAATAAAACTTCTTGTTCAATTTTCTATGCATATATATATATATATATATATATATATATATATATATATATATATATATATATATATATATATATATATATATATATATATATATATATATATATATATTAATATTATAATTATATTGATTTTTAATTCATAATGTTTCTCAATTTATTTGTTGAGAAACATTATGAATTAAAAATCACACAATTTATTTTTTGGTGATTCTCCTATAGTAAAAATAAAACTCCAATCAATGCTTTTTTTTTTCTTTTAATTGTTTTCTGACCAAAAAAAAAAAAAAATCACCAAGTATGACGAAAAAGTAAATGATTGAAACTTTTCGTTCAACTATATTATTTTTACTTACTTGTAATTAATTCTAATGGAAGATATGATGCATTAAAAATCACACACCTGATATTTTGGTGATTTTTCCATTATTAAAATATAAATCTTCAATCAATGCACATTTTATTTTTTTAGTGATTTTTCGATAACAACTGAGATATTAAAAGGAATCCAAAGAGTTCATTACCTTATCTGCACTTGGAAGAAATAAGTGTATCACCAGGGCGCCAGAAAACAAATAAATAACCACGTCTGTGTCGCCTTCCCTTCCCGTTGCAAACTAGGAAATGCATGGTAGCCTTCCAGCTGCCATTGCGGTTTCAGAGAAAAGGTGATGCAACGGCGATTTGAGATGTCGTAGGGAGGAAGGCGGTAAAAGGGGACACAAAAGGTGTCATTGTTGTTCTTCGCTGACGAGGGAGGAAACTTTGTGACTGACAGTTCTGAAAATGATGAAAGATTGGGGAGCGTTGCATCGAAAGGAGGAATTCTTGGCAGGTTGCTCAAATGAAATTCATTGAGCTATTAGTGTTGGAGCTCAGTGATGAAAAAACAGCGTTATGGGAAGAAATCCGCGGTTTTTAAAAATGCACCTCCTGCAGTTTTTAAAAATGCAAGTCAAAACGATTCTTGCGAGAATAGCAAGAACGGGAACTCAACTAAAAATTAAAAAGTCTCCTTTTCAGTTTTTAGCCTACTTTCCCAGTAAAAGTCAGAAAAAGAAGAAAAAAGCATGAAAGAAGGCTTAAAAATATCGCGAAAAACAAAAAAAAGTCAAAATTAAATAAAATAATTAAATAAATATCAAAAAATTAAAAACTGAAAAGTAGGGTATTGAGATGGGGGAAAATGTCTGTCATTCTGCCCGTCCCCCCTAATAACTTTTGAATGAATAGTCCGATTCGAACAAACTTTTTTTTGTTCGAAAGATCTCGGCGAGGACACCTCATTCCCATATTTCACTTTTTGATTTGAACTATTTTTTGTTCAATTTTGAGCAGTTTAAAAAACTTAACATTAGCGCCTACGGGGAAATTGAAGGCAATTCCGAACTGTGAGGCGAATTTGCTTCAAACTTTGAAGGAAAAAGCTTTTGATGAAAAACTTGTATATAAAATATATTTTTGATTTGAACAATTTTCTGTTCAATTTTGAGCAGTTCAAATCCCTTAACATTAGCGCCTACGGGGAAACTGAAAGTCAATGTAGATTCCGTACTTGAAGGCGGATTTTTTTCAAACAAATTTTGTTGGAAATAGCTCTTGACGCCAAACTCCAGACTCCGACTTCGAGAATTTAGGGGGCACCTGACTCCGAATCCGACTCCTGTGCCCGACAATTAATCGGACTCCGACTCCCCGACTTCGACTCTGACTTCGTAGCTTTTGCAAAAAATAATACACGGAGGACAAATCTCCGTGGATAAAGGAGTCTTCGACTCCTTTATCCCAAAATGAGATTGACTCCGACTCCGACTCCGCAGCTATGGTTTTAACTGTGAAATAATTATTGTTGATATGACTTGTTTTTATTTTAACGCTAAAGTTTTAATTTAGGTATTCAGTTTTCGGCGGATAAACTCGAATTCATTTATGTTTCTACATAAAGATATGCGCAGACGATTTTTTTTTTTGACAATAAAAATTATTTCTTTAAATTGACATTTTATTGTTTTTATTTATTTCGGTAAGTGCATTAATTGATTAAAAAAATTATTTTTGGCAGCAGGGGAGAAAAACGATTTTTTTTTGATATGATGTATTTATTTTAAAGAATTTATTAATTTTAAATATTATTCTTTCGTTTCGAAAGCTATTAAAAATATTTTTTTAATGGAAAAAAGAGCATTAGCTGCATTGTTTAAAAGGTGCTGCTATTTTATTTGTTCGTTTTTTGAGAATATTGATCAGGTACTAGAAAGTAGTATGGGTATACGGGAAAGTAGGCTCGTTTAGTTCCAGACGGAACTTCTTGTTTGTGCTCAAATCACAACGGTCGCGTTTGAGCTAAGCGTGCGGTTATAACGGCACTCTCGTAAGTAAATGCTTGAACTTGAGAGAGCTCATTTGTGTTTGGGTTACAGAAGTGACATTCATTGAGCTATTAGTATTAAAACTCTGAGACGGAAATGCATTGTCATGGAAAGAACTCTGTGGTTTCAAAAAATGCAACCTTATGGGGGTTTCCTGAAGAAAGTCAAGATGACTCACATAAATCTCAAGAACGAAGACAGCTGTAATCAAAATATTTTCTTGTTCAGCTCTTTTTTATGCTTGGGATGAAAGGGGTGATATCCTTAGATTGGGACACTGCCAATACTCGTTCAGGGAAGGATACAAGGGGAAGATCATGACACCCCACCCCCTAAACCGTCGACTATAGTATCAGTCCAAATTGTGTTCATACACTTTTTGAATAAAATGTAAGTGATTTCAGTAGTGTTTTCAATTTACTTTAATTTTATCAACTTCCTTCAAATATTTTTGAAAGTAGATATTTAAAATTTATTTTCCTTGCTTATGAAATTAATTTGTAACGTTTATGTTCTATTTCTGGCCGATTTGTGACATTTATTGACACCAAAGCAGTTTCAGAAATTTTTCGTTCCCAAAACATTAGGTTCGTTCATGGGGAGGGGGGCATTCTTCAGCATGACACCCCTCTAAAATAGGGGTCTGTGGCCACCCCTGTATTAGTTACAACAACGTAAATCCAATTTCCTCAAATCCACCTTAACAAGTGGAAGATGTCAAACCTCAGCGGATTGAAAGTGAACTTAGCAGAGTCAGACTCGGGCTCACCGGGCCCAAATCAAAACATTCAATCGGAAATATATAATGCAGTCGAATCCCGACTTACGCGAGGGATGCGTTCCAAGACTCCTCGCGTAAGTCGAAACTTTGCGTTGTGGAAAAATGTATGTAGTTTTTTTAGAAACATACTAAATCCTTTTAAACATTTGTAAACGCCGCCCAAAACTGCTATAATGCATTCATCAACTATACATTACGGTTTCTTACACCAAGAATTGAACTGTTACTGTATTTAAAAAAAAAGCTGTTTTGTTCAACATAAAATACTTTGAGATGCACAAAATGAATAATCGATGGGAGGGAAAGACATAAAATAAAACAACCCTGTACGCACAGTATGTAGTAATAATAAAACGCTGCACTATAATAGTACTGTATAGTAGATACAGTAATAATATTAATGAGTTAAAAAAAGAAGATGATGATGGTTTATGCTCCATGATCAGATTATTATTCTTATCTAGTATAGTTTAAAATACGGTTGCTTCGCGTTGTCTTTTATAACGTTTCCATTTATGGCAAGTGCCCCTCCTCCCGATCTCTTTAAACCACAATATAAGAGCAGCTTCCATTTTCATAATATTTACTTTGCTTAGACTCTGCACGCTTCAATATTGAAACTAAGTTCTGAACTTTTACGGATATCCTTTTGTTTCGACTTTTCACTGTATGTCGCATAGAAGATTCACTCATACTCATTGCGTTGCTACCATCGACGTTTTGTAGATGTTCAAGCATATCGAGAATCTTATTTTTATTTATTTATTTATTTTTTTTACAGTCAGAAACTTTCTTTTTTCCCTCATCTTTATATTTTAGATGAAACAGCGCACGATGGTGCCATTATATTTCATCAACTTTAATGTTTAGAAAGAAACAAAAACAAATGAAAGATGCTGGGCGGTTATTTCATGCATTAACAACGCTATCCGTAGACTAGTTTGATGCGGGAACTTTTGCTGTTAGTGATGCTAAAGGGATGCAATAACATTCACGAAATCAATATTTAGTTGTAAATAATGAAGTCAATACTTCCTTCCGAAAAAATTTGTGTTGTGGACAATTAATCGTGTCAGCTCTAAAATTCGTTACTCGTGAAAAATTCGCGTTATAGCCATTTCACGTAAGTTGAATCGCGTTGTAGCGGGAGTCGACTGTACTGCTATTTTTAATCACTTCTCTTTATTTTTTTTTTTTCTTTTCAGTTAATGGCACTTGAGATACGACATGTGACTTAGTTAAAACTTAGTTTATGCAAGAAACCCACAACTTTTCACTTTTTGGCTTCGAATTGGCACATTTTTAATGAACCTAATTCCATGTATCAAATATTACACCATGATTTCCATCGAATCTGCCTCATTTATCAATTGATCATTTTGACATGTGGCACCTGTTTTAGATGCTGAATAATATTAGAAACTATGTGATCTGACTCATGTTTGACTGAAATTTATAGTATTAAATCCGCACTTTAGCTTAATCAGCGTTAAACAGCAAAGTGCTAACTAATAAAAACGCTGCTTTTGATTTTTTTTCGCAAAAATAGTTCCCGAAAATGCACCGATTGCAAAGTTTTGCGAAGATTTTACTAAAAACTTTTAATAAAGACAGAAAAAAATCTAATTTATAGTCTATAACGAATTGGTGAGGACTTGTATTTAATAAATATAAATGTGCGAGTAATAACTTATTTATTTTATTTACGGCTTTTTCATGGAAACTATTCCAAAATTTTGTGACGCAGTGGTATTGTTTTTGTCCTTAATGTGCGATCTCTCAACATTTTTTTCATCAGATTTCTGCGGAGTTGGAGTCAGACTGGTTTTAGGGTAAAGGAGTTAAAGTCGGAAGTCGAAGAAATTGAAACTCTAAGAATCGGAGTCGGTAACTAAGAGTCTACTACTCTGTCAGTGCTATGGAGTCAGCATCATTTTCCGACTGATCAATCGGACTTCAGCACCGGACTAATTTTGGGGTAAATGAGTCGGAGTTGGAGTTAGAGGCTATAAAACCTCCAGAGTCGGAGTTGGTTATTTGCACTAAGACTCCGTAGCCCTACTTTCCATTATACCAGGATGAGGAGAGAAGGAACTTTTACTTTGAAATGCCACTACGTTTTTTTTTTCTTTTGGCAAAGGGTCGTACAAACAGAACCTTAAAGCTGTGTGTTTATTTTATTATTCTCGTGTAGACATGCTAAAAGAACTGTTGTAAATATTACCTCAGACCACTAAAATTTAGTAGCATAATGTTCTAGATCCTCAATTATACTTATTGAACATGTTTCTGTAATTGAACCTATTTATGGACATGCTAAATGATTTATCAGTTATTTACATTGACATTAAAAGAACTCAAGAAGGTCACGGGTTTTCCATCCCAGCACTATACTTTATATATTAAAAAGAAAAAACAAAACTGAATAACATTTCATTTCCAAAAACTTCACCTTTTTTCAATAATGTGTATGTATAATGCACCACTAAAACATTTTTATTTCTAATTTCTTTTAACTACTATTTCAGAAGATTTTTTTCGATAGCATCAAAATGTACAACTGTAATGTTTACTTTTTTTAAAAATTGAATGCAATTTTGTTAAAATTAATAAAACTGCTTTCAACTCGAAAAACCAAATCGCAAGAAAAAAATGGCGCATCAAAATTATTATTATTTTTTCCTTTTTGACACTTTATA
This sequence comes from Uloborus diversus, assembly GCF_026930045.1. Classification (NCBI taxonomy): domain Eukaryota; kingdom Metazoa; phylum Arthropoda; class Arachnida; order Araneae; family Uloboridae; genus Uloborus; species Uloborus diversus. The sequence continues at coordinate 29,960,190 of NC_072735.1, forward strand.
AAACTCTTCTCCAATAAAAACTTCAAACTTCATTTCAGGCGGTGAGAAGCAAACGTTTCTAGTGAGAAAGTTAAAAAATTTAAGGATAACCAGTACAAATGATACGTGAACCTCTCCACTGTTTTGTGACAAGAGATAGTACTAGTAGTTCTGGTAAGAAATAATATTCATTAACATAACTATACATTTTATTTTGTTACTATATATACTGTTCAAGGAGTAAATAAAGAAAAATATTTCATTCAACAGCAAGGAATCTTTTACCCATGCTGCTATCGAAATGTAAAACATCAAAACTTATTTTTAGATATTTTTTACTTTAATTTTAATGAGTTTTAAACATTAATATTTTTTACACATTATATCAAAATAAATAGTTTTTATCAAAATAATGAGCAATTAATGTCTGAAAAATATATTTAAAAAAAACATTTTTGAAACTCACCAATTTATCCTCTGCTTACTCTGGCTACCACAGCGAAAGAAATACTGAATGTAACCGTCATGTAGTTCCCCCACCTGCTAAAAAAAATTCTTTCTCCTAGCTCTCCTATTTCTACCAATCACGTTCCGCGTACTGTACCAACCTGTCAGAGATTCGATATACTGTGAAGAAACCAGAAAACTCGACCCTTTTTGTACTTACTAAATGGTATTTTTTTTTCTTCAAATTATGACCTAGAGTTGGAAAGGTAAATGACAGATTTCTCGGACGTTCGAACTTGCACCAGCCAGAAATTATGAAAAAAAAAGAAAGAAAAAAATATTAAAGTAATTTATGCTGTGCCTTCCGAAGCTGTCTGCGGTTTTCTTCGCTTGAAAAATATCGTCTGCTATTGTTCTTCCGGATATCACATTTGATTGATTCGATAATGTTCAATAATTATGCTAATTCAAGCTGTTCTAATTTGCAGCTTAACTATTTCATTTTTGTTGGTTAATGCAAGACGCACTTGCTTGACTTCAAAGGAATTACAAACGTTAAACAAAATTAAAATAGAATTCAGAGAATGAATCAGACTGATCAATTCCAGTAACTAAAAAAAAAGCAATTTGCATACGTTACTTATTCCTCCTTGACTTGGGGATTGAAAATCCTTCAGCTCTTAAAAGTCTCTCCCCATCTCAAAGAAAAAAAAAGTAAAGAAATTTTTGAAGCTTCTGGCATGATCTCTAGTTACAATGTTATGTATTTAAAGCTGATGAACTCTAGTATTCAGTAGCGTGAAATTTTCTTTGAATTACACTTAAGTTTTTATATTTTGAACTGAAAATACTTTTTTTCCCAAAGTTATTTTTAAATTACTAGCTGCTATTGTTACTGCTTTATAAGGTTTCCTTTGGAGCTCTTTAATATATATATATATATATATATACACATTAGAAATATCACTATTTTACTTTTTTTTCCGTTTACTTTCTCCTATTTTATTTTTTAATTATGGGGCACAGTTTCAAAAAACCTATCATTGAACAAGTTTCATTGAACCAAATGTATCAAATGTAAACAAAACGGAAAAGAAGTGAAAAACTTACAGTAGATAATCTTCCATAATTCGCTAATGTAGGAAATACCATCTAACGTAACAGCTTGCTATCAGTTAGTTCTTGATGGTTAACAGTTTAGTTAGATCAATTAGTAAATTAGACTCGATAAAAAATAATTAAAATATTTTTCAATTGTTTCTTACGTATATGGGCAAGTATTTTTTTAAATTGATTTTAAAATTACTCATTAAAACAAATTTTATATTGTAATTAAAGCAGAGGAATCATAACAAAAGAAAAATATAGTTATATTCTTATTTTTTAAATCTTCCTTTATTTTACGTACTTTTGATACACATATTTTCGAAACGTTTTGCTATTGAATTCATATTAATTCCCAAGTCTAGCTCCTTCTTTCAAACGGTGTTGATGATTCCTGTAATTGTCAAGATGTTTAACATCTTTCTTTTTGAAATTCTTTACGGAGAAACAGGGGTGCCCACAAGGGGGGATTATGGCGCAAGTTGCGCCATCAACATTTTTGGGGGGGATTTTTTTCCCCAGAAGGTTTTTTTTTAACATGAAATTCTTGAATTTTGGAAAGAAAAAATATTTAAACTCCTTCAACAAGAAATAGATGCATAAATAATATTTTTTCCGCGTACTCTTCAGGGCCGTCGCCGTAGCAAGCCCCAATCCCCGTTTTTCAGAAGTGCGGCCGCCAATTAATTTCATTTTAACGACGCAACTAACGACGAAAAAGGAAAACTCTTCGTTGTTTTAAAAAAATAAAATAGTAATTATACATGAACAAGTGAAATAATAGTGACAAAAAGTATTTTTTCTGTCAAATTGTAATCTTAAAATACAATTTAGGAACATCTATGATTCTCTTTTATCAAGAGTATCAAGTAAGAGCAGCAGAAACGTACACTTTAAACATTTTTATTAACAAAAAAAAAGTATTCAGTACAGTACCCTCTTCACTAGGCCGCAGAGTGCGTAGGTCTGCCAAGTCGGAAACTATGGGCTCGGCTCGAATTAAAGTATTAGGCATAGAGTAAAATTTGAATGATGGGAGGGAGGACAGGCGACCAAACTAACATGTTGCACGCCTTGTCTCTCGGCGGCCCTGGTTATACAAAACCATGCTTCATGGTTTTGTAGTTAAAAAAATAAAAATATATGAATAAATAGGACAGCCCATAGGATAGGGGGCGCCGAAACATTCCCATAGGTATATACTTTTTTTTTTTTTTTTTGATGAAAAATGTTGTCCTGAAAATCAATGCTAAGAGGAGAAAAATGTATTGGTCGCCGAAATAAATTTGAAATAGAGAGATAGAGGGAAAAAAACAGTTAAATGCAAAGAGAGATTCAAAGTACAGTCGAACCTCCATATATCAAACTTCAATATATCAAAATTTTCTATATATCGAAATCCCAGCAAATTTCTATGTTCATTATACATAGAAAAATTGTTTCTATATATCGGAAAAATCTCCATTTATCGAATTTTTTTCGAGGCATTCGTAGATTTTTTTTCCTCTTTAAACTGTTTGTCTCATGAAAAATAAAGGTTAGGGGAGAAAATTATATTCACTAAAGGTTGCTTCGAAACTCATAAGGAATCTGATGTTCAGGGGTGTGTAGATAGGTCGTTGCTTCGTTTTAGAGTTCTTAAATTCCCTCAAGTTTATTTCAAATATCTTAGTTGTAACCAGTAACATTGTAAAATCAGTTTCAAGTTATCCCTTTTGTCTGTTGATTATCGTTCCTAGTCATTTTAGCTGCAGTAAAAATCATTCAAGTTAAGTAGATTAAATTTTTACTTTTCTCTATTTGTCAAAACAAAAATCCCCTAATGTTGCGGATCAAGTTGACTTGTCGAAGAATGAAGATGTATGAAGGCGCAAAAATATGTAATTTCTGTTATTTTTTTCATCAATCCGATGCTCATATAAATAAGAAATTAGGTTTCATACATAAAAATTAGCTTTAATTTTAATGTTTTAGGAGATTTTTAGGATAAAATAAAATCGCAAAATCGCTTCTATATATCGAAATATCTATATACCGAATTTTTTTCCGGAAATTTGCTACTTCGATATATGGAGGTCCGACTGTATTATAATGAATACTCACACCAAAAGTTCTAAATGTTTGAATGTAAAAATCGTAAGTAAATCAAATTTTGATCAAGAGATGCAGGTAACATATTCAAAATTAAATGAAGTGGAATAATGATCTAAGGTATCGCAGAAAATTACCACATCCACTTATATTACCACTGTATGTTTATCAATTATTGAAATTTACAATGAAGATAGGAGGGACGTAGCCAAACTGAAAGGAAGAGTGGGGAAAAGGAGAGTGAACTCCAAACCCTTCCTTTTACGTCCCCAAGGCTGGCCTGGAGGTGAGTTTTTAAAACTTAGGTTTTGAAAAAATCCCGGGAAAACGTTCTCAAACCCCATTTCTTAACCTAACGTCATTAAAAATGGTCTACACCTAAGTATTTAGGACTGCAATTTCGAAAAGCCGTGAGAGTGCTCCCAACGTAACCTCCGAGAAACGCCCTCTTAATTAATCATTCATCACCATTCAAGATCGAATAAATTTCGTCTTTTGAACTTTAATTTAAAAAAAAAAAAAAAACTCCCTGAGGTGTCTCGAAAAAGCTGTTGTTCTCCAAATATTACCGAAAATCCTCAAAACCTTCATTGTTAAGGCTTCAATTCAGAAGATTTTTCGGGGAAGATCTCCAAAACCTTCTACTCCTGCAACAGTATTTAAAATCGTCTACGATTGAGTTAATTGAATTTCAATTTTGAAAATTTGCCAGGGGAGGACTCCGAATCTCTCCACCCATTAACATTACCAAAAATTTTCTAAAACTGCGATTTCAACAGATAGAAATTTTTTTCGAGAGAATGCCCCCCCCCCCCTCTCTCTCTCTCTCTCTCTCGCCAATATCATCGAAAAAAGTCTTAAATCTCGCTTTTAGTGCTTTTATTACGAAACACTTCTGGTCTCGAGACTCTTCAAAACTCCCCCTTCCCTCTTTCATCGAAGGTTGGCTTAAATTACATTTTCGGAGCTTTAATTTCCAGAAACTAGCGGTGCACTAAATTTTAACAAAAAAAAGGTCTACAATCGCGTTTTTAAGGCTTCAAAATTTCAAAATTTCGGGGAGGGCGCATCTTTCTTCCCCTTAATATCACTATAGATCATCTAAAACTGCATTTTTCAAACTACAATTTTCAGATTTTTCCCGGGGGAGAGCCCCCAGACCCTCCTTTACGTGTCATAATCACAAGTAATTCACAATTGGAAATGCGTGCTTGAAGTTTGCATTTTGAAAAATTATAGAACGATGACCCCGAGTCTCTTCCTCTCTCAACATCACCATAGGTAGTGTAAAAATATTTTTCAAATAACAATCTTGAAAATTTCCGGGGGTGAGCCCCGGACTCCCTCTTCTAAACATAATTAAGTATAACGTACGATTGTGTTGAGAACTTAAATTTGGAAAAATTATCGGGAGAGGCTGTCCTGGAGCTCCTCTCCCCCTTCCTCCCAAACTTAAAACATAGTCTAAAACTGCGTGTTTATGTCTTCAATTTCGAAATAATGCAAGACGGTAGCCCTCCGGCACCCCCTAATTCTGATTGAATATTATCCTTACGATTAAATTTATATTGCTAGTACTAAGGTCTAGTAATATGACTATCCCTGCTAAACCAGAAGCCAAATCTTCTCTGTCTCTGCATATTGGAACATGCGTTTGAAACAATTAACGAGCCGTCAAAAGCGTACCCCCCCCCCCCTTCCCCAGTTTTTTGACCTAGCGACGGCCCTGGTACTCTTTCCAAAATTTAATGACCGTGTCTCTTTTTCAATGAAGGGAAAATCACAGACGGCATGGAATTGGTCTCCGTTTCAAAACTGGATCAGACGATTTGATTTCTTTTTAATTTTTCATAAATTTTCTGAAAGTAGCACAATTCTGCATGATGATTGTGTATGTAAAAATGATGAGAGGTAGAGAGGTCAAAAATATTTTATTGTTTGTAATATTTCTGACCAGTATGCTCTAGTCTTCCAATGATTCATTTGCACCTCGACAACCGTTAAGAACGAGTTTTGAAGTATGCGAATAACATATTTTTTATCTCTCCAATTGACAATTAATGTATTTTCTTCATTAACGAGCTTAAGATTGTGAAGCATTTTTTCATTTCACTTTACTCCCATCTTCTCTACCATTTTTAAATTGATTGTTTCAATTTATCATTAGATGATTTTTATTAAAACTTTCAGTGATGTTGGTTTTCGCTGATGGAGGTAGAACAGTTTGTTCTTAATGTGTTTAAATTATGTTTCGTAAATCATATTTAATTTCTTCAATATCTGATATGTATAGAAGGATATTTGATTCATTACAATTCTCGAGTTCTGATTTTCGATGTGTGCTGAATAGCTGAATCCAGTTTTAAGGATTTCCGAAACATATCTGTCACGCTGTGTCTGACCCATCTTTTTTAGATATGCAACTTCAATTTTAGAAAACTTCCAGGAGAGCGCCCCCCCCCCCCCACTGCAGTGCCAGAATAACACCCTCTTTATCATCAAGTGTCATCTAAAACTGCGTTTGTCGAACTGCAATTTTGAAACATTTATAGAAGAGAGCCCATGATTCCCCCCTCTTTCCCTTACACGATCAAAGACAAGCCTAGAAATCGCCGGGGGAATGGCACCGAAATTCACCTTCCACTAACATTATCCCGATCTATCAAAACTGCGTTTTTAAAGCTACAAGTTCGAAAATTTAAGTGGAGCGCCCCTCTCCTTCCTCCCCTACTCTCGTCAACATTATTAAAAAATCGTGTTAAATTTGGTTTTCAGGGCTTCAATTTCGAGAAAATTCCGGGAGAGTTTCCGAAAACTCGTTTTCTTGACGTCACAAAGGTCGGCTACAATTGCGATTTTAGAGCTTCAATTTCAGAAAACTGTTCCCCCCCAACCATTTAGCGTTTTTAAGACTTCTTTAATTTTGAAAATTTTCCTGGGGAAAGCCATAGGATCTCTTCTTTCCCTAACATTACCACAGATAGTCTAAAACTGTGTTTTTAGAACTACGATTTTAAAAACAAAGGAAATCCCTCTTTCACACAACGTTAAACTATCTACAATTGAGCTTTTAAAGTTTCAATATTGAAAAATTACCGGGAAGGGGCCACCAAACCTTTTATCCCCCAAACATCACCAGAGATCGTCTAAAACTGTGGTATTAAAACTACAATTTCAAAAATTTTCCGGAGGAGAAATCCCCGGACCCCCTATCTAAGTGACAATAAAAAAAGATTCATATTGTATAGATTCATATTGTATACATCTAGTAATGACTCCATCCCAAGCCAGAAGTTAAATCCACTCTTCCTGTAATTGTTCATATGTTTGAAAAACAAATAAGGTGTAGCAAAATTCAGAGGTACTCAAAACTTACTCAAGGTGCACGTTGTAAAATTTAGGAAGACAAGGCAGGTCAACAATCCAACAATATTTCAGTTCAAATGCTATTTGTTAGCGTTACCCCCCCCCCCCCCTTGAATTTGACTGGAAATTAAACACTCTAAAAACTTATATTTAACCCGATTGTAAAGCGAGAAAATTTTTGGGGGGGAATTTGCGCCATTGAGCTTGGGGGGGATGGGCACCCCTGCGGAGAAAAGAAGACAAAATAACATTTAAACCCTATTAAGAAAAGAAAATGTCGTTTTAATATTAGTTCTTTTAAATTTAATTGGTTTCAATGTTTTAAATTTTAGATGCTCCTTTTTTTGTTTCCTTGTTCTCTTCCCTTTTTTTCTTTTCCTTATTTCTGTCTTTCTTTCATTTTTTTTTTTTTTTTTTTTTTTTTTTTGAAAAAAAGAAAAAAAATTTCCTAGACAATCACTTCGGAAAGCTATAAGGCATCTGGTAATTACTTGAAATGTCAAAATTATGTTTGAAATTACTTCGCAAAAATTAAGAAGAAAATGCACTTTCAGTTGACTCATTTTCTTTCATTAAAAACAGAATACAATCTTCTTCCATGAACAGTTTTCTTTTCTTTGTAAGAAAATTAGAACCCTTGCAAACCATTGACGAAATTCGGTCCACATTAACGGACGCCGACGTGACGAAGTGAACGCAACAGGAGGAAAAGAGGATGAAAAAAAAAAGTTCTCATCTATTAGGTAAACATTGAAAGTCAAGGTGATCAAAGAACCTTCGTTTGCGTGTTCATAACTTTCTACTACTGGTCGTTCGCTTAAAAATGCGCTTTTCTGCGTAAGTTTAAAATGCAGGAGACTGAAAGTTAAAATACCAATTCGAAAATCTCAAACGCCACGAGCGAACGAGAATGTAAAAAATAAAAATATAGGAGGTTAAAAAACTGATATTATAAATCTATGCTCTGCCACAAAATCGTATTTGTTGCAATAACCTTTCAGAGAACGCTATTGGTCCCATAGATATCCCTTTTGTTTAAATTTATTTAATAAATTAACGAATTTAAACAATTATTTATTTGTTTATTTATTAATTTTTGTGTGTAATTGAGACATTAGAACTCTAATGTTAGGAAAAAAGTAAAAACGTTAATGATAAAAAGTAGTATTAAATTTTTTTTTCTCGCAAACCTCGATTTTCTGCGATTAAGTTTATTTTCCTCGAGCTGGAAAGAAAGCTCAAATTGTAATAAATTTTAAATTCAACGGAGGTCCTCAGTATTAATTATTATTATCATAAACGTAAATTTTCCATCGTCGTACATAGAAAAAATAGTGACGTTGGATGAATAGAAAAACGACCTAGATAATAACAACTCACTTTTAAAATAAATTACTGTTGACGTGAATTAAATGAAATTGAGCAAAAGAAGAAAGTTCCCAACTCCCCCCGCTTAATCTACAGAACCTCTATTTTCGCTAACCGTTAGTCCTACATCAGCGTTTCTTAATTTCTTTTATTGGTGGAACTTTTTTTAATGCCCACTTTTTCGTGGAACCCCCCTTTTTCGTCACCAGTTTGCAGTGGCGTTTCGGAAGGGGCCCAGGTTCAAACCTCAAACTAACTATCACATTAACTATTTGTATTTGTCATTAAATAGCTAATTAAATGTATTTCAGTAACGATCATGTTAATTATTGATAACTCCTAGTTATTATTTGTTATTGTAAAATACCAATACATACACTCCTATTTGTATTTTTTAAAAATATAAATGACAAATAACCTCAGAATTTATGAATGAGGCTTTGATTAAAAACATTTTTAATTAGGAAAATAAATACTCATGTTTTTTTACTGCAAGGAATAGTATTAATAATTCACTTAATTTTACACAGAAAACGTTTCTAAACTTTAAAAATAAAAATGTCTTTTTTTTTTTTTTTCCAGCTAACCAAAGCCTTCAAAAAATAGTGCTGTTGGGGAATAACACATGATTTAATATACTATCAATTCATAACAGTTACTCCCATATTTAATTAATAGTTACTTGAATAAAATATAAAACTTAGCGTTACGTACGGGACATTTTTTCGAGAATCGCCCTTTTGTAAATTTTTCAACATTTTTTTTCGTTAGACAGAGTTAGAATATTTAGATGCCCTTCACCAGTACTACTCCTTAAATTGTTCCTTATTCTTAAATTGGTCTCGTTAAATGTTGAAATTGTCCTTTTAAATGCTGTCAGAGGTACAGGGAGAGTAGCTGGTAGCAAGAGCAGAATATATGAAATTGAGGACAAAAATCGTAATTTTTGGTGTGCACGTCCAAAACTTCTTCAATATTGAAATCACTTTTAAAATATCTTTGGTAATATTAGGGATAAGAAGTTTTTCCCCGAAATTTTTCGTCATAGAATTTTTTAAAACACAATTTTAGCCTACCTTTGGAGACATTAGGTGACAAGGGAGTGTTTTAGGGTTGATCTTGGAAAAATTGTGAAGTTGAAGTCTTGAAGGCACAATTTCAGGCTGTTTTCGATAGTCTAAAATTGGTATTATTTTAGGCAACAAATAAAATTATTCCTATAGTGACTAACCCTGATGGGTAACAACGACCAAATTAGTATGAAAGTAAAAGTAAATTTATTTTTAATTTTGAAAAAGCATTAGCGTTCTATTTTTAAATAACAAATTTGAAAGTTGTGAAAAAAAAACATGCAAGTCTCGTGGAACCCCAGAGAGAACTCCGAGGAACCCTGGGGTTCCGCGAAACACAATTTAAGAAACGCTGTCCTAGACGAACCTGCTAATGGGGGTGTTTCCTTCAGTCAAAAGTACTACTTTTAGTAACTAGTAGTAAGTAGTAGTTTACTGAAAGGACATGTTCAAAATAAATTGTTTTTTGAACTGAAATCTATGACGTTATTGGTAGGTCGTGACCTGGGGTAAAGTGGGGCCGGAATGCTCATTTTTTTAAAAAATAAATAAATAAATAAATAAATAAATAAATAATGTTTTTAATGTTTAAAAAAAAAGAGAGAAAAAGAAAGGAAAAATTACAATTCCTTTTTTACTTTAGGAGAGCTCTGATTTGAGCAGTAAAATTTAGCTACTTCCGCAAGGAATCGTTTATTCCATTTTAATCTATGACTATTTTTCTCAACAAGAAAATAAACTTTTGACTCAAGGACCGTGAAAAACTTCTGCGTACGGCTGAGGTTTTTTACGTTTTTGTTTACAAAGAAATAATAATAACAAATAAGTATATAGCTAAAACCTTTTTTTTTTTTTGTGTGTGTGTGTGTTAAGGAACTGTTTCAAAAGCATACATAAGTAATAAACACCACTGAAAAATCCCACACAATTACGAAAATTATTTACGAAATGCACGTAAAAGATATCATATAAGGACATATATACCATTATTATGGTGTTTCTATTTTTTTAAGCAAAGTTTTTTTTTAAACGTGAACAAGGAAAAATCTCTAAGGATCTGTCAAATTTTTCTGCCGATCCGCTGTACCACCGGTTGAGAATCGTTGCCGTATGAGATATAGAACTTACAAATACTTAACTGAGAGCAGGCGGATTCAGTTGAAATTTCTGTGATACTGTGGATGAAAAAAAGTAAAAAAAGAAAAATAGTAAAAGACTACTTGGACTCAAACGAATTCACTATGCCTCGAGGGGGTCAATTTGCTGGAAAATAAGATATGCAATAAATATAGCTTAAATATTAACGAGGAAGTATTTGGAGGGACCTTAAATGAAATAGAGTAAATATGTTGTAAACTTCACGAAACAAATTCTCAGAGAAAAGTCCAAAGAAAAGGAAGTCTTCAGTTTAAAACACTTCAATAAGAAAACAAATTGGCTGCTTTCCCGGATTAAAGAGTTTTTATCAACAAATTAGAATGTAAAATTTAATACTCAGTTGATAGAGCGGGCGCTGTATGGAGTTGAGCATGAAAAATATGAGGATCGCATTCTGTAAATTGTTTTGAACTCAGAAAAGTTTGCAGATTGCGATTCTGGATGTTGCCAGGAGACTTGTTGGTCCATAAATTGTTTATACCTCGCTCCCTTAGGTAGGGGAAACTCGACTAAAGTGGATACCCCGGCAAAGAGAATTTTGCTTATAACTCCCAAATAGTTAGTAGGCCGGCTGCCACGTTGTCGTAGCAACGATTGCCTGTTGCCGCAACGTGTGTGGCTTCAATTTTAAGATCTCAAGACAATGCTACCATTGAACACTGTCCTTATACTCCCATGAGATCTGAAACAACAGAATAAGTCCAAGGTAATGATGTTCCCGCCGCTTCCCCCAAACCTGGATGTTCTAAGAACTATTACAGTCTTTCAATTTTATGACCTATTCCTCAGCCTGTTAAACCAATAACAATACGTAAACGAAAGCTACAGAGATCTACACTCCTGACAAGTACTCCAGTAAAGAACAATCAGAAACAAAAATTTGAAAAATCAAAAAAGATTGTCATGAAGTAACTAGATGATGTTTCAACTAAAGCATCTTAAAAGACTGTTAAAAAATCCACTACCAAAAAGACTAAATCAAAAACCTCTGCTACTAAACATAGGACTGCATAAGAGAACGATAAGAGGAAGGAAGTAAAGAAATTTGATGATGTAAGGTGCATTTTCTGTGGTGAAAGGTTCATTGAAGAAGAAGATCAGTCAAAGGAAAACTACATACACTGTCATATTTGTACTCAGTGGTGTCATAAAGAATGTTCAACATTCGAAAATGGTAATGATTTTATTTGTGATAACTCCAATGATTAGTATTGTAGCAGAAAAATGTTTTTTTCAATATGCTCCTAAATTTTGGATGTTGACTTTTTTAGTTTAATTTCATTGTTATTATAATAATTACTGCAATAATTGTATTGTAGAAAAATCTTTTTTAATATGTTCCTTAAATTTTCGAGTTTTATTTCATTTTTAAGTTCAATTTCTTTGTTTGTAATAACTACAATAATTAGCATTGTAGCAAAAAAATGTTTTTTGTATATGTTCCTTTTGTTTTTGATAGTTATTTTACTTTTAATGTTTAGTTGCATGACAAATAATGTTGTCGTTCGCTTTGCCCTAGTACCCAATCCACTTTACCCGGGGTGTAGGGCAAAGTGGATATTCATGCTATTGTTGAAAACTGGCCTTATATCCAATAGTGTAATTAATATTACGGAAAACTGTTACTGCATTACGTAAGTTCATTAAATGAAGACTGATTATAAACATTTGTTTCAATTTCCAAAGCTATAACGGCTTCCCCTAATAAGTAAATGAATTGAGAAAACTCATCCAAACCTTTTTAATGTTTGTCCTAGTTACAATATCCCGTTGTTTCTTAAAATTTAATATCTTTAAAACTAGGTAATTTAAAATAAACCAAAAAAAAAATAAATAAATAAAATAAAATAAATAAAAATTAAAAGAATACTTTTTGTTGCAAAAAATTATTTAATACCAAAAATTAAAATTTTACGTAGGTCTTCAAAAGCAAAATATAAAAATCAATCTTTTTTATTTTGACAATCAATATTGATGCTTTTGCTAAATACTTGTCTCAAAGAAATGAGAGAGAATACAGTTGTTAAAGATCATACAAGCCTAATTGAAAAATATAATCGATATAAAAGAATAATTACAGATTTTTTGATGAGTTTTTTTAAATTTTTTTACGCGTCAAGAGCACTAAAAACGAAATATTTAAATATTTCAACAACTGTTGTGAAATGGTTGAAATTTTGTTAGGTTCAGTTATAGCTGATAGGAGTAATCATTTTGAACTGCATTTGTTAACTAGACAAATGTTACCTTACTTTTTCACCGCAAATCACACAAATTACATTCGTGGGGTGACTATTTATTTACAAGATATGATAAAACTACCTTTAGAAGTTGTAAATGATATGAAGAGAGGAATGCTGTGCGCCAAACGAATGGAAGGTAGATAGATACAAATACAAATGTGACGACCAGCAACAGGCTCTTGGCACAGCTAGGCTGGTCCTAGTCAATTTATTAGTTACCAGTGAAGATCAATGGCCCTCTTAAGGCTATCCACCCCCTTGCTCATTACCACCTCTTCCGGAAAGCTGTTCCAAGTGCCCACAACTCTACTAAAGTAGTAGTTTTTCCTTAATTCCAGGTTAGCCTGAGATTTGAATAGCTTAAAACAATGACCCCTCGTCCTGCTTTCGGTGCAAAAATTTAATCTATCAACATCATTCATTTTGATAAATTTAAACAACTGAATCATGTCCCCTCTGATCCTCCTTTGCTCCAGGCTATACATATTAAGCCTATTAAGTCTAGTATCACAATCTAAATCTGAAAGTCCCCTTACTAGTCTAGTTACCCTTCTTTGAACCCTTCCCAATGCACAAATATCTTCCCTCAGATAAGGTGACCAAAACTGCACAGCATACTCTAAATGGGGTGTTACTAAACTCCTATATTAAGGCAGAAGAACCTGCTTAGATTTGTTTGAAATAGATCTATTGATAAACCCAAGCATTCTGTTGGCTTTGTTACTTGCAATGCTTCACTGTTGACTAAATTTTAAGTCCTGATTTATTAAGATACCCAGATCAATAGTATTTTCATCCTGACTAATGATTGAACCCTGTAAACGATAACTCGTACGCTTATTTCCATGACCTAAAAATAGCACTTGACATTTCCCTACATTAACTGCCATATTCCACTTATCCGCCCACTTAGTAATATAATCTAAATCCTCTTGAAGCTGTTTTACCTGTTCTTCCTTTTCTATAATCCCCATAACTTTTACATCATCTGCAAAACAATTCATACTTCCAGAAATATTCTCATTGATATTTCTGGTATTCATTGTCATTTATAAAAATAATAAACACGAGAGGCCCTAAAACTGAACCCTGAGGAACCCCGCTTAAAACTTCACTCCATTTAGAATGATTTCCCCTCACAACTACTCTTTGTTTCAATTCAACACATTTCACAATTACAGTCAATTTCTAACCCAAAGTAAAGTTTTACCTCCTATTTGTATATCAGCTAATTTACTGAGAAGAGCAACATGCGGTACCTTATCAAAAGCTTTTTGAAAATCAATCTAAACAACATCCAGACTAAACACACTTTTTGTTATCTACAGCCAAGGTAACCTTGTCGTAGAAATGCAATAAATTAGTAATACACGATTTACCTTTCCTGAACCCGTACTGAAAACTAGTCAACAGACTGTTAGTCTCTAAGAAATTCATAATATTAATTCTGATCAAAGTTTCGAAGATCTCACAAACCATTGAAGTCAGACTTACAGATCTATAATTCCTTTGCCTTAATATTACCTTTAGACCCTTTCTTGAAGAGCGGCGTTATGTTAGCCAGTTTCCAGTCCTCTGGCACTGTCCCTGAGTAATAAGAAGCATTGAAAATATTCAAAATAGCATCCACTAATTCAACTAAAATTTTTGGGTAAATATTAGTTGCTTAATTTGTTTCAAATGAAATAAAACCTCCTCCCTGGAAAACACAAAATTTTCAAGCTGCATAATAGCTAGTGTCTTGCTATAGTGTCAACTGTTGAGATACTGTTATCGTTAAACACACTGGAAAAAAGTGATTAAGAACATTTGCAATATCCCTATCGTTTTGGATTAAATTTCCATGCTCATCAACCAATGGCCCGATTTGACTATTTCGAGCTTTCTCAGAATTAGCGTAAGCAAAAAATCTTTTAGGATTCCCATCAATGTTATCTGCTAGCCTTTGCTCCAATTCCCTTTTCCGAATCCGTACCAAATACTTAAAATTTCGTCTTGCTTTACAATACTGGAGCTTATCTGCACTCTGACCAGTTTCCTTAAGCTGAAGAAAAGCTACTTGCTTATAATTTAGAGCTTCTTTCACCTCTCTGGAGAACCACATTGGCCAAATTTTAGTACTAACACTTTTTCTACTAAATGGAACATAATCCCCAACCGTTTTTGCCAGTTTTTCCTTTAATTCCGTCCTCTGCTGATCTACGTCGTTATTTTCCAATAATGACGAAAAAACCTCTTTCAAGCTCTGCCTAAATGAAACAAAATCAGTGTTTCTGAAATTGGGCACAAGCATAAAATTGTCTACTTTGTACACTTCAAATTCAGTCCAGAACCTAATGCTGTTATGATCACTATCTTCAGCATGGTCCCCTACACAACCCCTGAACAGAACTTCCTACCTCACAGAAAACTAGATAAAAAATTGCCTCCTCTCGGGTCCCCTGAGTTACAACTTGGTCTAAGAACCAGTCACCAATTGCATTTAAAAATTCCTCTTCTCTGCCATTACTAGGATAAAAATTATTTCAATCAATACCCGGAAAATTGAAATCCCCCATTTTGATGACGGATCCCTTACTGGACAGTAAGGGGTAATTTAATGCAGTAAGTCCCGATTTAGCATTAGAGCAGACTCAGAATCGATCTTCAGCAGTGACTGGAGATTTGATTGGTATTACAAAAAATGAAGATGCGATGCAGAGATGGCAACTTCTTTATCCGTTTAAAAGCAGCATACACGAGACTTTTTCTTCATGTATCGGAATACAAGCAGATTCTACAAGTGACATTAATTACCATAATGAATGGACGCAATCCAGGATCAATGAAGACAAAAAAGATATTCAAAGTATCGTCAGATATTTTATTGCTTGCAATCCCTATAATGATGGCGAAAATGGCGCGCTCCGAAATATTTATACCGGTGAACTTGCTGATGAATCTTCTTCTTAATGTTTGCTAAATATTGTAGAAAATGGAGAGATTGCATTAAGTACGTATGAAAAAGAGCGGTTTGTTCTAAAAAGTAAAAAGTTATCCGACCCAATTAAAAAAAATAAATTTGACAACATTGTGACTACATATGAAAAAGGAAGAAAAACTACGTGTAATAAAAAGTTACAAGATGCAGCAGTATAAGCCTTTTTCAAACAATATTCATGTTGGCTGATTAACGAAGATTTGACACACAAATTTTAGCAGCTCATGAAGTTTTGGATTACTGCAAGTGCCTTTTTGATGCAGGAGGATTTTAAAGGAAATTTCCAAAATCAGAACTTACTTCTTGAAATCGAAAGTCATTATAAGTGCGGTGCAAACACGCGGATGGAGATTTTCAATTCACAAAATTCTAAAATTTTTATTATTGATAATATAGCACTTGCTCACCAAATTCCATTAAAAAATTTCAACACCTTTGGTGACTTTGCAAAATGTTTAGAATCAGCTTTACGGAGTAAGGGTCAAAAAGTTTAAAATGTTATAATTTCAAATGATAATACAAAAGTCCCAAGCAATTGCAATAATTTCTTTTTTGGCACTGAAAATAAGTTACAGCTCGTTCTATTTCTCTGTATTGCTGCTTCGAGATATGCACAAATAAATCAAGATTGCGAGTTATATATTTGTGGAGGATTTGATGGTCCATCAAAATGTTTTAAATTACAAGATTGTTTATTTTTTGAAGTACCTGAATTAAATTCCAACCACTTAGAAGCTGATTCTAGAATGTTTTGTCATATATTCCACGCTGCAAAAACAATAACTACCGATATTATAATTATTAGCGCTGATACAGATGATTTCATCTTATGAATTTCTTTTTGGAATGAGCTACCACGTCCTGGTTGTTTAGGTCTGTGGTTTGACGGTTCGTACAAGAAGAAATTTCATTTTAGGATGTCATTTAGCAGCTCAATCACTAGGCGAAAACATTTGTCATATTCTGCCAGCATTGCACTCTCTAAGTGGCTGTGATTGACCAGCAGATTGGGTTCAAAAACAAGGTTTAAAAGTTGCATCGTTGGATTTTGTACAAAAAAACTCTACGACATTTAGGAAATCCAGATCTCAATGTTGAACAATTAACTGAATTAGAAACTGTTTGCACTTATCTTTTCTCGGAAAAAAAAATTAACTGCTGATGAGCTTCGGCAAAAATTAATTGTGTAAAATATCGGTTTCTGTTTAAATTTATTAATAATATTTACACATAAGATGCTTTGCATTTATTAAAAGCTTCAGCACAAACATATGTTTGGATAAATGCTGACCATACACTACTACAGCCTATTGTTTATACCTTCTTTGGCGACGAAAGAAGAAATGGTAAATTGTACCCACGGCAACTGACGAAGCGACTATTACCGGAATTGTTAATTCAACCCTGTAAATGTTCGTCCAACTGTCAAACAACGGCTCGTTCATGTAACCAATTAAAATTAAATTGTATTTAGCTTTGCAAATGCATCAATAATGATTGTTAAGATAAATAAGATTGATTTTTATATCTTGCTTTCGAAGACCTGTGTAAAAATTTGATTTTTTTTGTATTAAATAATTTTTTTCAACAAAAATTATTTTTTAATTTTTTTTGTTGTTTTATTTTAAATTATCTAGCTTTAAATATATTAAATTTTACGAAACAACGGGACATTGTAACTAGAACAATCATTAAAATGGTTCAGATGAGTTTGCTCAATTCATTTACTTATTACCTAAGGGAGCGGGATATAAAATATTAATGGACCAAGCTTTTCTGAGATCAAAACAATTTACAGAATGCGGTCCTCACATTTTGCATACTCAACTCCCTTTAGAGCCAGCACTTTATTTCGAAAGGTAACACAACAATTAATTTTTGAACCAATACCATAATACATTGTAAAATTACAACTTTTCGTTTGGTGTATGGCCATTTCACCGTAACGACAGACAACTTTACCCTAGCTAACCCTAATTAATGTTGTGAAAAGGAAAGCATCTTAGAGGTGAATATTTTAGCCTCGTGAAAATCAAGAATTCCCGCTATTTTCTCCTCCGCTCTTCTCCCTCTTCCTTTCGTCCGCGTGTGCGTGGTCACGCGCGGAAAACCAATGTGCAGTTATGGTCGAAGAACATTCTGCAGTTACGGATGGGGCTGAAAATAAAAAATTAAGCACGTTGTTTTCATATCCAGCTCAATGCCATTCTCTTAGTTCTCATGTCTTGTTTTCATTCAAATTCCCTTTTAATTTATGGTGCACAATTTTTCCACCATTTTCTTCAGTGCATCATCGGAAGGGGGAAATGCTAAAATTTTATCTTTAACGGCAAAGGCCTTTATCGTTCTGAAACAAGGGGGATCGAGATCTACAGAAAAAAAATACTGCTGTGAGATGATAAAGGGCATTATCTGCAAACGTTTCATTTCGAATTAGGAATATATGTATATATTTAAGTTCCTTCTTTCCAAATTTAATTTACTCCATAAAACTTCATAAAAGCTGAGTCACGGTCACATCTTACAGATTTTTTAAAAAATATTCTGAATGTTACTACAGTAAAACCCCTCCTAACGGACACCCCTCCTATTCGGACAATATTTTAATTCCCCGATTCTAAGTCAAATAAAATTATCAAACCCCTGTCCTGCGGACACCCCTGCGTTGAAGACAAAAAATTTTGTCTTTTTAGTATCCGCATTAGAGGATTTTTACTGTAACTACTACGGGTGTATTTTCCTTGATAGATTATGCTTCTAATTATTAATTTTGTTCCCTTCTTTAACTAAAAATAAACATTCAAATGCAAATTTTACGTAGATAGTCGACACTAAAAAATAAAAAAAACTACTTAATAATATAAGCGAGGATAGAAAAATGAATATCAATATCTGGAATATGAGAGTGGTCAGATATATAGATAGCTAGAATTTGTTTCGAGGTATGAAAATATTGATTGACTTTTTTAGAGGAGTTTTCTTTTAAATAGTGAAATACGAAAAAATATATATAATTACTATAGTGATCAACTTTAACTCTTTTCAGTTATTCATGTTTTTCCGAAGCAATTTTTTCAGTTTGTTTACTTCAGTAGCAAAGTTGGATACGATGGGGAAAATGTGTCTGCTTTGTTAATGCTTCAGAACGCAGAGGAAAAGAATCTTGTCAATTTTAACAATACACCATGTGGTTTAGATAAATTATTAAGTAAAATGAAAAATCCTCGAAAGCGATAAATGCATTTCTGAAAATGAGTTTAATGGCTTGGATCAAATTTAAAATTGATAGTTAAAGATTTATTACCTTTCTTTTTGCTCTGAAATGCGCCCCATTTCTCGAAATTGATGCACCAGACCGCAAAATACCGTTTCCACGTCTAAAATTGTGGTTCCCTCATAAGGAGTCGACAGTACATGGTAATTGTTATGCTTGAATTCTCTTACTCAAAAGAATTTCAAACCATCTGTAGCAATCTACATGAAACACATCATTAATATGACAAACCAATGATTTGTTTTTGTTATTTATTTCGAAACCATGTACTTAATGATTTTGAATGAAATTATGGCTGAAGTTACTCTTGACACTGCTGAAGTTCGTGGAATGCGCATTACCTTAAATCAAGTCTAACGGTTTGCTTAACGGTTAATATTTGTGGTTGCGGTTTGGTCAAAATTAGGTTCACCTAGACTTCAGTAATGGTTCTGAGAATTGTACCAGCGTACTTTGACCTGAACATTTTTTACGGTAAAAATTACAGGACATGACTGCATTAGGGTAATTTTCTCGTTAAGGAAGGCAAGAACTTGTTGCAATATCACTTGACATCCATTAGGGTTGAATTGCGAATTTCGAAATGATTTAATGTAAACTACTGATGCAACCAGAAAGAGAGAGACAGAGAGAGAAAGAAAGAGAAGAAGAAAAAATTGAAATCATCCATGAAAATAATGAAATTTTAAATGATTTGACTTATTACAAAAGCACGTGTCTGCAAGTAATTTGTAAATTTTGTGCGATGAAATGTTGTTATATCTTATTTTACTTTTCAAGTATAAGAGTATTTATTCAATTCCTATTCAATTACTAGTTTTTAAAAATATAGATATTGATTTTTAAAATTTTTGTTGCATAAAAATCGATTTTTTTCCTAGAATTAAAAACAAAGCACGCGCTTTTTGCTAACTTTTCACATTTTGTTTTTTAACTTCAGTCACGTACTTTCGATTGGTTTCAATGATCAATTGTAACAAAAAGTACAAAATTTAAACAACTAAAAATTATTTTTACGTTTTTTAAATACTGTAACTCCGTGCCTAATTATTATCTCTACTAAATTCAATGTGTAACTGCAAAATAAAACAGCGTCTTAATGTGTATCTTGGAAGCCTACCTACTTCAAAGTTTACTGTTATTTGAACCTACATCCTATGGGGCATTCCAAGTAAAATGATCCTGAGGTCCAAAATATTAAAATTAGATAAAAAAAATCCACAAAAAGTTTTTAAGTAATTGAAAGTGCCTATTTTAATAAAAAGCCAAATATAATTTGATTTTAAAATATAAGAGAGTGAAAGTTGCAAATAAAATTGTGAGGATACAGCTGTTGTTTAAAAGGCAATAAACATAATAATGAAAAAAATATTAACATCTGTTGGAGCAAAAAATGTTTGACATAAATTTATTTTTTTATATATTTTGAGTTTTGACCACTATAACCAATTAGTTCTAGTTTCAAGTGTCACACACGTCACTGTAAGTTACTATTTTTTCCCTAAAAACTTAGCCATGAACATCAATTTGCTGAAACTTTTTTTATAAGTTTATTCAAGTCAAAAATAATAAAAAAAATAAGCCAAAAAAAAAACTACTTTTTCAAGAACATTTTTTTATTGATTTTTTAATTTAGTCACGCACGTCACAATTTCTGTCGTGTTTGACAGAAGCTTTTTTTTCTTTCAAATGTAATGCAACATATAAAAAATGAAATGTTACATATCATGACAAACTTTGAAATTATTTTTGCCAAAGATGCCCATTGCCTATTATTACCAATCAAGGGCGCTCATATAGGGGGCAAGGGGGGCTCAAGCCCACCCACCCCCCTTTGAAATGAGAAATTCCTTGCTTTTTCTTTACCTAGTGCTTTTTTCTTTGCAAAAATGGTTAAAAAATCTCTTTTCCAGCCAATAACGAGTATGTTATTAAAAATATCAAATTTTAATATGTCTAATCTGTACTGAAATCGTTTTCTATGGGTAAAATGTTCTGCTAAACCATGAGGAAAATTTTTGAGCCCCCCCCCCCTTGAAATTTTGCATATGGGCGCCCTTGTTACCAATAGATATCATTTGGAGTGATTATCCATCTTCCGAGCTTAAATTTAATTCATGGTGAAATAGCTGCAACTACTATCACATAAATTCAACAGATCTTTAAAGTGGAAGTGCTATGCGACATCACACGGGAAAGGCATTGTAGATGGTGTTGGAGGAAATGCCAAATCTCTTGTTCTTGCAGAAGTCATGAGCGAGAAAACTAGAGAAACAGTTGTTCAATCACCACTGGAATTTGCAAATGTGGTCAGTACCTTAATGCCAAAGACCCGTGTAATTCATGTGTCTCAGGCAGAAATAAAACCAAAAAAGACCGATATGAACCCATGGATTATTTCATCTGCTGTACCAGGCATACGGAAAGTATATTTTATGAAGTGTAGCCGTAATGGTAATGTCCAATTGCTTAACGTAACCAAAGCAAGAATACCCTTTGCAAATGCAGGTTCAAGTGGAAGACTTATTGACTGCTGATAAAAATGATGTATTGGACAATAATTCCTGAATTTGTGCAAGCAAACGAGTCAGAGGATTACTGCATTCCAAAACAAAACAGCTTTATTCTTGTTGACTACAGTACTAACAAAACTAAAATGATTTTCCTTGGGCAGTTGATAGAGTCTGATCTGCATAGAGAAGAGCATGGAGTTTACATTTTGCGAGCAGTGGATGCTAAAAAAACCACCATTTCGATTTCCCAACAATGAAAATGTTGCTTGGACTTCAGAGGAACAGGTAGTGAGAATTAATTGTCCGAAACTAATTCACCTTACTAGAGGACTACATACTTTTGAAAGTGAAGTGAATGTGTTTGAGTGAAATAATTCAGTAATTGTAGAACACGGTAAGTTTTAAGTTTTGCAAAAATTAAGGATGATTACAAACTCTATGGCCAATTTAATTTTTATGTTAATCCATTTTAACATGTTAATCTTCATGGAAATAAATAAATAAATAAATAAATAAGATGAAAAAAATCATTTGTGTTGGTAAATACTATCTATTTACTGTACTATTTATTCAAAACTGCTATTTCTAAATCTTTCGTTATAAAATTCATATGCAGTCACACACGTCACATTAAATGTCACACACGTCACGGCATTTATTGCTGAATTGTAAACCAAGTACTGCTAGTTCATATTTCTGAAGCCCCTTATTTTAATTCATATGTATATGGCTTAGTATTAATAATTTTTGTTTTCGCAAATCTTACAAGAAATCACAGAAATATTGAAAAACACTTGAGAAAACAGGAAAAACATATGCAAAGTGATCACACACGTCGCGCAAAATTAAAACTACCTAACTCTTAAGCAATCTAATGTTTTGTAATTTATATTAATTATGTCTTTAGACATGAATAACAGATGCCAATCAATTTCTTTAAGAACAACAAGTGTTCTAGCATCAAAATAATTACAAATGTATCAAAAACATTGTCTGAATGTCACACACGTCACGCTGGAATGCTCACTATGGTATTTTCTCTGTAAGATGTACCACTAATGGTCAGGGGCGGCATTTCAGCATTTCATTCGGGGGGTCAAAACTTTCAAATATGAATTACCTTAGTATGGATCAAAACACATTTGGCTAACAGCAAGTAATTATGATATTGGGGGAGATTGTATAGTTAAAGAGCCCTAAAAAAAGATATTTGTTGATGTGAGACATTTTTTTTCAAAATTAGTATGTATTTTTAAAGAGTATCTATGAAAGCATACATGCATTGAGCAGCTGAAATGTGTTTCTAGCTGAAGAAAGTGATGAACACTCATTAAATAGACACACTTAAAATATGAGAGTAACAATCAATGTAAAATACCAAGGCATTTTCTTGTGATAATCATGCAGCCCCACCACTGCATGGGCCTCTCATAACCATCGTTACACATAGCACACAGGAACGAGATATTTACCCTATATAAGGAAATTATGTCTTTAGTTAAAATTAACCATGATTCTTCAGTTTTCTGTTCTGAAAAGGCCGGTACAGGCTTGATGAATTTCGAATACGTAATTTAAAAAACGGAAAACACTTGCTCATGTCTGAAAATGTGTCGAGTTTCATCAACAATTACGGAGAACCAGCAAGATTGGTTTTCTTGAACATTGATTTGCGATTTACATAAATTGAATTTGCTCATTTTTTATCATTCCCCTCAAAAAATTTGGGGGTGCAACAGCCCCCTCTTGACCCCCCCCCCCCTATTTGCCGCCCCTGCTAATGGTCCATGTAACCTATAACAGCTCACTTGCTTTGATTGGTAGAAAACAAGCTACTCTCTCTGTCTCTTTCCTTCTAATTGCAGTAGTAGTTTACATTAAATCCTTTCGAAATAAGTGCCCATTAGCAAAGCATGTAGTGTCCCTAACCTAGGAACACTAATGAAAAGAGAGAGAGAAAAAGATTAGCTGATTGGTTGAAAAACTTTCCTTCTAATATACAAAAGAAAGGTTTTACGGGTTATCCGTAGTTGTTTGAGGTATAAGCAATTGTCTATGTTAAGTAGGGTTAATAGCTATTTCTTGCCAGTTCTAACAAATTTTTTTAAAAGGTAAGTCTTCTAGATCAGTGTTTGGCAATCTTCGGGTCGTTAGCCTTATGACGCTCAGTGGAATTGTATTTGCAACTCTTGAGTAGATTAATGCAAGGCTGAATTTGGGGTCAAGGAGTCGGTGTTGGAAGTCAAAGGCTCTAAAATTCAAAGAGTCGGAGTCGGTCATTTTCCCATGAGTCCACAAACTCTGCCAGTGCTACGGAGCCAGAATCTGAATCGGACCATTTCAGGGTAAAATGAGTCGGAGTAGGAGTCGAAGGCTCTAAAATGCCTGGAGTCGGTCATTTTTTTCTCCGTCTCCGCAGCTCTCGTTTAATGGTATTGAAAATTCAGCTGCAATATTGGCATTTTCAAACAAATTTTAATAATTCAGCACAAGGGCGCCCATATGCAAAATTTTAAGGGGGACTCAGATATTTCCCCCATGGTTTAGCAGGAAATTTTCCCCATAGAAACCGATTTCAGTACAGATTAGAGTTATTAAAGTTTGACATTTTTAATAAATTTTTCATTAATGGCTGGAGAAGAAATGTTTTCACATTTTTGCAAAGAAAAAAGTACTAAAAGCAAGGAAGTTTCAATTTCTAAGGAGGGGCTTGAGCCCCTTCTTGCCCCCCTATATGAGCAGGAGCACCCTTGATTCTGCACACACTTCAAAAATGCGATCCAGATCGCATGCTTGTGTTGTCTGACTTTGAAATCAAGACACTGGGACACTTCTGTGAGTATAAAAGAAACGGAATGACTCTACAGGTTCAAATAGAATCTTGGCTCTAATTAATGCTATGAACAATTATTTTCAGATATCACCAACATTAAAAAACAAATTAACAAGTATGCGCTATATAAAATAACAAGTACACTCCTGATAGTTGTATGAAGTTAAAAACTTCCGAATATTCATTACAGGGGAATAACCATAGATCTTCTATGTCCTTTTTTTTCAATTCCATAATCGTCGCATAGGTTTGCGCAATAAGCACGTCCAATGAATTTCCGGTGCATGTTCATTGTGCAGTTTTCATCAGAGATAGCTTTTACAAAAATATTATACGTATTATATGAATTTTTTTTCTTAATTTTCAGCGCTATATATATGCTTATCAAATTAAAAAATCAGTGAATATTAAAAAAAAATTCTATAATGATGGATTTAAAAAATCGAAAAATTTATCTGACCTATTATTAATCTTTACTAGGCAACATTTCTCCACGAGATATACTTTTTTACTTCTTAAATTGTAGCTGTTCATCGATGGATGTCTGAAGCAACACAAATTTCAATAGCGGCTTATTGTTTTTTAGTATTTAGTAAACGTATAGAAAAGTAATCTTAATTTCCTCGAATGTAGAATATTAAACAGTAGAACTCGTCAAATTCAGCAAGAAAACTAATGCAAGTGTCGCAAACGAAGCAATCAAGAACGGGTAAAAACCGAAGTTTCTAAATCGAGGCACTCATATTGACAAATTCTGTTGAGAAACGTTGCAGATTTTATGAAGGCTTGCTTAAAACATAATAAAAACAAAGATCGTCAATAGCTTTCGGAGAATATATTTATAGATACCATTCATTGATAATAGTCTTTAAGATAAATAAATACTTTTGTGCTTAAGAAAAAGCAACGTTAAAAAAAGCACAAATTTGCCAGTGACAGCAGACACGTGTTTCGGCGTTACAGGGAACGCCTTTTTCAATGCAAAAAGTAATGAGCTTTTGGATGAAAAGACGTCCGACAACAAACCTAGTAACAAAAGCTTTTGTGAAACACGTGTCTGCTGCAATTGACAAATTTGTGCTTTTTTTAACGTTGCTTTTTCTTACTTTAATAGTCTTTAGTTTCCCGACCAGTATGCGTTTGTTCAAGAAGTTAATTCGACTTCGGGTCGAATTGAACAAATTTGATTTTGTTGTGTAGATAAGATTTTCTCCTTTGACATAGCAAATTAAAAAAAAAAAAAAAACATAATAAATAAATTTTGAGATGTCGGTTAAATTAATTTTAAATTCTCAAGATTTATGCGTAAATGCTAGCCGCTATGCTGTTTTCTATCAACATAATCTATTAAATTTCAGACTTTTCTTCAAAATGTATTTTGCACCCATTTCTGAAGTATTAAAAATACATTATTGCAAACATTTTCACCTGTTAAAAAAATGAGTACAATATTATTGAAAATTCGATGATGTACTCAATCTGACTTTGTGGCTTTGGGGACCCAAAGTGATTATTGGTCCCCAATGACTCCTTAGTTATAAAAATTAAGGAGAAGTGAACATAAATACTCAAATTTTGAGTGAAAAACCAGTTCAGCTCAGAAATCAACGTTGGATATACTTCTCTAAATACGAAAATACTGCGTTATTAAAAATTCATTGATACGATCAATCTCCTTTTGTGGCTTTTTTGATAGGGGTAAAATTGATTATTAAGACTAAGGGGAACTTAACTCAATCCTAATTTTGGATGGAAATTATGTTCAGCGTAGAAATCTGATCTAGAGATATACGTTTATACAAGTGATTCATTAAAATCTATTACCATAGAAGAATTTATTAAATACTATTTGCACACAAAGTGTTTTAAGGAAGACTACTAAAACATTCATTTAATTCACATAATTAATCGTGGATTTTTTTTTTCCATTCTTTCAAGATTGAAGCAAATACAGTTGAACTCTGTTAATACGATCACGTTTAATACGAAATCATGGCTAAAATGAACATTTTGTTCGCTAAGTTTGGTTTGCTAGCTAATTACAATGAAAATGTCACGTATAATACGTACATTAAATTGAAAGTCTCGGCTAAGACGAACAAAAATTTCTGACCTCTTTACTTAAAATATTCGTGGTTAAATACTGTAATTTTCTTTTTTTAGAAACTATTCATCATTTTGTTAGGGCGTAGGAGCAACGAGAAGGAAATATAAAATATTTTACATAGAAAGTAAAGCCCGTTCATTTGCTTACCTGTGGACATTTAAATTTATTCGGAGACAAAACTTTTCATCTTTCATTGTGGATTACAACCTATTCCGAGATTGTCGATTATCATTTTCCTTCTTCAATATTTTCCAAAAACATTCATTTATAAGAAGTAAGTGATTTTTTTTCTGAATGTACCAATAGTTAGATTACAATGCGTGTATTAGTAGTAATGTTTTTTTAAATATAGGTAATCATTTTTTCGTTTTCTCACAGTATCACTCATCCACGGTTGTTACAAATAACGACTAATACGAAAAAATTCGTGGATTTTTGACATTTTGTATTAAGCGTACAGAGCTCTCAAAGAATTCTGCTTGGATTATTATTATTATTATTTTATTATTATTACTCTAACTTGAAAATTGCCCGTCAAGGTATGACGGGTGAAAGTTGCTTCTACATTTGAACGAAGCGCTTGCCTGCTTGGTGATATTTTGATCATTGAAATTGTAACCTTAACTCCAGTGGATCAACCCTAAACTCCAGTAGGTAGCGTTCATTGTTGACCGTTTTTTCATTTCTTCATTCCCCTGAAATGACACAGTCTTACCAGTAAAACTATTAAGTTGCCGGATCGAGTTCGGCCTTGTCACAATAATGTCTTTCACTGCATGTTAAACATTACCAAAACATATTATCAAAGTATCATGACGTGGCGCGAGTTTCATTGTTGAAACACGCGGGTTACACGATCATCGGCAATCATTTATATGAAGATGGCTCGCCTTTTTTACTTTAAAAAAACATTTTAAATTCTCAAAATATTTTAGAAATGCATTTAAGGGCATTTTTGAATATTATTTGGGTAAATTTTACTCTCTTCAAAAGTTTATCTTCCTAAAATTCGCATATCAACAAATTACTAATTATATGTTTTAATTTATTTTCTATGGTTCAATTTTTTTACTGATTTTTTCATTCATTTTAAAATTTGAAACTGTTTAGTACGGCTGATCCATTAAAATAGGGCAAAGTGCACTAAAAGGAAACATTTAAAAAGTTTGAAATTTTTGTTGTGTAACTGTCATTTTTTTTTTCTCATTAAAAAATTTACGCTTTACAAAGATTGAGCAAACACCAGACTTTATTTTAAACATAGTACATTTTCTAGAAAATAAAGAAAAGCAGCGAATACTATTTCAACTTTTGTTTGCTTTTTTCGTCGATTTTTTTCTCATGGGTTTGTGCAATTAAGGGTAGATTTTTCTAATTTTCTCAGAATGTCATTGTTACTCAGTTGTATACATATCATTTTTTAAAACATTAAAATGTGAAATTTCTGGCACTTCAAATTAAAATATACCCTTTGTCACAATAATAAATTATTTTAAATGAGTATAAACACTCATATCTAAAGTAAAGTCCTTTTAATTTCAAAATTGCTGAATGAAAATGTTTCTTTTTAATATTCGGAATAAGGATAGGGGAGGCTGGGGATACTTGATCTCCACTTTAGTTTTCAAGTTTTTCTCTGCTGCAAATTATCAGTTTTTTTTAAAAAGTACGTGAACAAAGGTAATTTTTTTTTCTTTATCTGACAGTATTTTTTTAGTTGAAATTATACAATAGTTTTGGTATTTTTTTTTTTTTTTTTCAAAAATTTCATAAAGGGATCATGTATCCCAACATCATGGGATACATGATCTCTTCATGGGGAATACTTGATCCCACTTAGAAAATACATATAATTTTCATTTGATCAGCAATTTATTCATGGATTTTAGTTTTCTACATAATGTTTCTAAAAAAAATAACACTATTTCTAATTTTCTTTATTAGATTATAATAATGTGAACACAAAATAACATTATTTCAAATTTTACTATACATTTGTAAAAGACATGTACACAACTTTAATGAACTTACGATGCTTTTTATCAGTTACTTATTATCCAATACAGTTTTGAACAATATATTTTATAAATAAAACTAACAATTGTTTTTAAAGTAGCGTAATGAAGCTAAAACTACAACAAATAAAAAAATCAGATGACAAGCACAAAAATCATCTTATTTGCTTCTTGTCTTGCAAAAATAAAATTAAGAGTTTCATCCATTGAAATTATTTTAAAAAAGAGGGAAGAAAAATGTAAGTATCAGTGTACTTATAAAAAAGAAACGAAAGCCTAGCATATGATTTCAAAACCTGAAAAGTCAAATGCAAACAATTCATTTGTTGTAGTTCCGCTCAACCCAACTGGATATGGGCAGCTTAACATATTTTGTCAATTTTTCAGGGAAAAAAAGATCCATTAAGCATATTACCTTTTCACTTCAGAAAACTTACTTCAAACTCTAGAAATCCAGCTTTGCATTCTATTCGCTAATGGGTTTACATAATGGGCAGCTCAATTTTTTGTTGTAAATCTAACTATAGCAAAATCATTTTTTTTTTTCATTTAAACATTTGGCTGATCAGAACATAATTCATCAGTAGAGTTAGTTTATGTTTAGATGTTTGAGGTGTTATGCGGGTTACAAGTGCGAACTGATATTTTAATTGCTTAGCATATTTACTGCAGTGATTGTTTGAATCTATCAATCATACTATGATAAATTTTATTATGTTAACATGGTTTTGAATGTTTAAAGTTAATTTTCAATTAAGTAAAAAACAGTTATATTGTTTTCATTGTGTTTACATTGTCATATGGATACTTGATCCCTTGGATCATTTATCCCTCTAAACAAAGAGATCAAGTATCCCTAATATGCGATTTTTACAAACATACTTGTTCTATTATTAACAATCAGTGGCAATTAACTAAAAGTATGTCTCAATTGTTAAAGACTGTCTATACTTTAACATTACACTTCGGTACTTTTTTTAAGTTGTATTTAACGGATAATGTAAACTTCGGAATTCTTTCCTAAAAACAGATTTCCTTTGACACATTCAGACAAGCATTTCTTAAGCTAAATGAAATGGCTGAAAGAAAAAAAAAATGTTGCCAGTTTTTATGTACAATTATAACTTGAATGTAATTGTCAGGTTTCAAATCTCTACTTAAATATTTTGGTACATTTTTGGCTATGGGATCATATATCTCTAGGGATCAAGTATCCCCAGTCTCCCCTACCACTTTAATAAATACTTTCTAGGACAAATTTTATTGTGTATTAAGTAAATTTTAACTAAATTTTAACTAAATTCAAATGAATATTAAAGTAGGCAACACTTAAGACTTGGATTGCGGGCTAAGTTTCATAGCCAAACATTAAATTTTTAAGTCACTTTAATTCAATTTATAGACAATATTACTGAAAACTGTGTTTTGAGATGTAAATTTGCTATCAAAAATTGGACTTACATTTTTCAAAATTAAAAAAAATCGATTTAACGGAGCTACGCGACAAAAATAATTCAATTTTTTACATTATATTTGAGTTTTTAATATAAAGTATTAACATTGATAATAAAAGGTCGTGTAAATTTGTTGCGTTCTACACGTTTATATTACTTTTTGCACGTCAAAACTGTGTTTAATTCATGTTCAATAAATTAATCGAATTATTGATGCACATCCTTTAAAACCTTAAACTCTGCAAGATAAATAATTTACTACAAAAAAATAATTCTATTTTCATTGAACTGTTGTTTTAAACTATTATTTCTCACACAATTATTTCTTATGCAATTCCACAAACCTTAGAAACAAAGCGCTTTTATAGACATAAAACGAAAAGTCAGAGGAGAAAAAAAAAGGAACTCCTTAATTATTCAATTGAATGGTAGTTAAAACACAAGAAATTAATGCTTATAGAAGATATAATAGGGTGTAGAAGATTCTCGGGGTATATAATCCAAAATCTTCAGACATTAAATTATTTTGGAATTATATTATAACCTTTGTGTGCGTGTATGATTTATCAAAATTGGAATTTTCTATTTTTTGAATTTTGGTTTATTTCTTACCAAAAAAAAAAAAACCCCCCCAATGGCATGCATTTTGTTTTATCGAAACTTCTGTTGAAATATTAGTATGAATAATTTTGAAGATATTTTATTCGAATAAAAAGTTTGAAACAACATTAAATTTTAACATTCAAACTGAATACCAGAAGGACAAATATATTTTGCTCAAGCCACACTATTTTTTTTTTTTAAGTATCAAAAAATTAACTTATGTACGAGCTTTTATTACGAGATATTTAGCTATTAGCTATTCAGCCGAGCCTTCAAAATATTTAACTATCTAGTTAGTAGAAAAAGCAACGATTTGTAAAATCGACGGTTAACAAACAACAAAATTATTGCCAGCCGTATCAAAATTTCTTCTAAGTAAAATTTTCTTCTTAGTAAAAATGCATCATTAGAATATGCTTTATTTTGTTCCGTGTAATTAAAATAACGGTCTAATTACGATGGCTGTTGATTGAACTAAATAGCATTGGTGCAGAAATGGGAACTCTTTCCTAGATATTAATATTTTAAAAAGTATACAATTATTCCGAATTTAAAGGAAAATCCTAAAAATAGTATTGTACTGAAATGGTATTTTTTTTCCATAGATTTCTGCATAATAGCAACGTTAAAGTTTTTCGAAAATCTCCTAATGAAACTTTTCTGCCTTTCGTTTTACCCTTTGAGGACTATCATGACCCCCAAAGTCCATAGTTTATTTAATAATCACAAAATGTAAATAATTTGAAAATAAAACTTTTTTCATGCTAATTAGACATTAGAATCTTAAGGTTAGAAAAAAAAATATTGTTTAAAAAATATACTTTTTTTTTTTGAAAACAATCCAAACATTCATATTCTACCGCAAAGCTTTTGGTCTTAAAAAAGTCAAATGACACACGTTATAGTTTCCACTTGCCAGAAAATGGCTAAGAAACATTGTATTGACAGAAACTTTTATAATTGATTTTTTTTTCTGAGACCTAATTAGTCATTACAAAGTAGAAAATCACCTACTTGTAAAAAAACCATTTCACAATCCTTAAAATAATTTTGGCTACATTTCTTCATTGCGGCAATTACTTTTTACAGCACCTCACTAGCAAAATTTAATTCTCTTCTGTGTGAACAAGACAACTGAACTATCCAGAGATTTTAAAATACACTGGACAGGAAATGGCGCAGAAATCTTTTATAAGAAGTGCCAAATATTTTTTCAGAAGCTTGTTTTTAAAATTTTCAGTCTAAATTTTGTAAACAGATTGCTTCAAGGATGCGATTTTTATTTAT
The DNA here is from genome assembly GCF_026930045.1 of Uloborus diversus. Taxonomy (NCBI): domain Eukaryota; kingdom Metazoa; phylum Arthropoda; class Arachnida; order Araneae; family Uloboridae; genus Uloborus; species Uloborus diversus. Next base: position 29,992,082 of record NC_072735.1, read on the forward strand.
TTATTTTTTTTTAAACTTACAGCACGCCTTGTGGATCCAGTTTCAAATTCATTTGAGGATGGATGCGGTAGAAAAAGAACAAAATATGGGTAGCTTTTTTTTGCAATTTAATCAGGCTGCTTATCTTGAGGGAAGTGGAATCACTGCAATTTTCCTTGGAAATGACATCTATGAATGCATTACTTTCAGACAAAGCCTCTAGGCTTATTGTTCAGTCAGACACCATCACTCATTTATGAGGGGAAAATTATTAAAGGAAATATCTATGCTGGCTTATTCGCCAGACGAGTCATAGATCAAGTGCAAGAAGCAGACATGCATTTTACATAAATTTGGCCATTGGGCGCAATTTTTGGTTATGATTCAAAGACATGGCAATTATTTCCAGACTGCTGATTAGTTTAAAATAGCCTTTTAGTTTTACTGGAATTCAAATTAACCATTCTTATTTGATATAGTTATAGTGCCGAGTCTTAAGTATGACTCCGAAGATCAAATTAAGGTCAATAAAAACAAGAATGCAAAGAAAAGTAAAGGTTTGCAGCGTTACCTGCAAGCTATTCTTAAGGTTTCTCGTGATATTATTACACAATTCCGAAAAAATAATTGTAGTTCTTCCGAAAAAATACTATTATAGCATTGCGAAAGATTTCTATTAATAATTAGTTCCATATAAGAGTTTGAAGAAAGACCAGAACAAGAATAAAGTTAAAAATTTTAATTTTAACTATAATTTTCATACTTCTTGAGCTTTTTTTGGGACACGGCCAAGATTTCTTCGCACTCCATTAAAGGACATCTGAGTCAAAGCAAGGAATAGTCTATGGGAAAGGGAAGTGGGTATAGTATTAGGGATGGATGTCGGGCTGGTTGAGATTGGAATTTCGTTCTTTTTTTTTGGGGGGGGGGGAAGGGGGGATTTTCAATTTTATTAGAAAAAGTTGAATTGGTCCACATATGTAGGGGAATATGGAGCAAAGTAAAATAGCGGGACAAAATGAAATGGTGAAATATTTACTCTGCTTTCAGCGCCACCTATCTAGTAATATTTTAGCTGTATAGTAGCACATGTAGTCTATTCCAGCCAAAAAAAAAATACCGCCAAAGATTAAAATATTTGGTTATACAGGCATTTTTTAAAAATTGATACTTGTATTGTAATATTTTGTTTTAAGTCAAAAATTATTTTTGTTATTATAAAATGATACATTTCTTGATATTAACATTTAGATATTGAATGACACCTTCTAATACTCGGTGAAGTATTTATTTAGGTAATATTAAGATTGTTTGCATTTTAAATATTTTGTACAATTTGTCAAGTACAAGTGGGGGTAAAGTGGATGGGACAAAGTAAAATAGGTTTTTTTTTTTTTTTTTGTTAACTCACTCAATTATTTTTATTAAATCACTTACGCATTCACTTATTAATTTATTTGTATTCCTTTATCAAGTTATTTACTTTTCTATTCATTCAGTCACTTATTTTAACATTCATTCACTCTTTTACTCACTTGTTTATTTTTCTTCATGTATTAATTAATTATTAATTTAATTATTCGTTTGTTGTTAAATTTTCTTTTCATTTATTCATTAAAATTTTTATTTACTGATTCATTTGATCGAAAATGTTTTTACAATCGAATGGAAAATATTTCATTTCATTTTTCACTTTGCCCCATGAATTTTTAAAGTTAATTTTCAAAATAAACTTACTCGCGTAACGAAAAATGTAAAACTAAGCATTCTTAACATTTTGCTTCTTTTTTTTTTTTTTTTTTGGCATAACTTTTGTGGGGGAGACCGGAGATAGTAGATACACACTTCAACATTTTGATTTTTAAAATTTTGTATTAATGTTACGTACAAACATAAAATTTCACTAATGCTGTTACGATTGTCTCATCTGACAATGATTTCAAAACCGTAGTTAACATTTTTTTTTAATAAAAAAAAAAACTTTACAAAATTTTTCTAAGTGCAGCAGCTACATCCAATGTGGGATAGTAAGTTGATATACCAATGGCTAAACTGTTATGCTCACGTAATAAGCAACGTTATAAGTTACGTAATTATTCCTTTTGTTTTAGATAGAAGACTTAAGAAATGTTCGAAGTCTCATTTCGAGTTAGTTAATTAAAGCAATTTTACTTTAACAATTAATGCAAACATAAGTCCAGTGGCGGATTTATCATGTCGCAATTGTGAACCCCCACCCCACCCCCCACTACCGGGACTCCGAAGGTTATTCAAAAATTCACATAATGAATATTGCATGTATCAATTTTGATAAAACATTGTAACGTTATAGAGAAAGGGACAAACAAAAATATATTGAGACCGACCTCCAAACCTGTAATTTCGCCACTTTGATGAACATAACGTTTTTTATATAAAAAAAATATTCGGAAAAAATTTCGGAGTGCGTTCCCCATACCCAACGTGAGACAAGTTGATACACCAATGAATATACTCATGCTCTTATGCAAGAAGCAATGAAGTTTTTAAGAGTTGTTTTTTAAGTAAAACTCTCTCAAAATATTTTAAATCAAATTCAAGATAGTCGATGAACATAAGTTAACAGATTAGTTTGGCCATCTTCTCCGAAATACGCTTTAAAGTATTTCAGGGAAAAATTCTTTTATTTCAGGGGTTGGTTTTTTTTTTTTTTTTTTCGGTAATCTTTTGGTTTTTTTTTTTTTTTAATTCTGAAGAAAGAAAAAAACACTTCAAATTTGTAAGTTAAAATAATACACGATATAAAATTGGCTCAAGCAACAACATTCCGTTTATTCAAAAACTGAAAAAACAGCTTCGAATATAATAAACTATTAAAAATAGCCTGTTTTAGTTCTTAATTGTATATACAATTACCTATAATTGTATATACAATAATCAAAGAGTTTTATTTACAATTCTAAATAAACGAATAAGTTCTCAAAAAATCAGAAAATTGCGACACAAAAAAATACAATTGTAAATTCATGTGATTAGAAAACGAAAAATCGTTGCCAAATCAAATTCTGCTTCAAAAGAAAACTTCCGAACAATTAACATTAAATATGAACGTAAATTATTTTATTTTTCGGTTTTCAATTTAATTTTCAGATAGGTTATTTACACTTGTGCCGATCATGGAAACAAAAATACTAACATTGTCACTTCGGGGAGTTGGAAAAGCAGCATTAATGTGAAGGTGCAAATAAGCAAACAAAACTTTTAACGACAAATATTAAAAAACGAATAGGAAAGAAATAAGTAATAAAGAACCTGAAATATCAAAAGATGTGTTCAATTTAAAACTGTAAAGGAAAGAAATAAAAATAAATGTCGTTAGCTGAACATTAGTTACTTTGAAAGCCAGCCTGAGAATGGGGTCGTTTCCAAAATTTTAAAAGTATTTTTTTCTGAAAGAGCATGCTTAAAAACATAGGATCTGACCATTTTTTTAAATAAATTGTTTAAGTTTAATATTTTTAAAAATATATTTAAATCGGGGCGATTTCATTGTTTACACTTCTGTCGTGTGACGTCACAAATGATGAAACGCCATTCAGTGTTGCCATTCACAGAACAAAATATTTAGTTTGCATCTTTACTCACGTGTATTGGCAACGATATGGTTGATAGCAAGCGTTGAGCGCAATTTTAATTCGCTTCTTGATTATCATAATGTGGAAACGATAGAAAGATGGGGCAAAGTGCATCATTTGTGACGTCATCAAGACCACGCCTTGTTTGAAAAGTAGGTCATTTTAAAAAATTAATAAAAAAAGTAACTGTTGGGAAAATGGAAGTATTTTCTGGTTCCATGTTAATTTTTTCGCTTATTCTATCAATTTCAGTGACTAAAAGTTCTACTTTTGACTGAAGGAAACCACACCATTATGAAAAAGAATTTTTGCTGCTCAAGTTTGGTTGAAAACACGTTGAGAATTAAGAGTTAGCTATTGAATGCACTTACGCTCTTATTATCCAACGCGAGTAACTCTGGCATCCTAGGGTTACCTGCCCTTCGAAAGGTTGACGTTATTAGGCCTGTTATAAATGCCGCTTCTGTTATTGATGGTTGTCAATTGAAGAACGTTCTTCATAACCCTTAAGCTACGACAGAGCTACAAGTTTTTTTAAGAATTTAATTTCATCAAATTTTTCACAGAATGAATTTTGTTATAAATGCATATTTTCTTTTTTTTCCCCATTAAACTATCAGTTCAATAAATAAATCAAATTAACCAACGTTTTGAAGCACAAAAATTGCAAAATACTGCAGACACATGTTTTGATGTTACAAGGAACACCTTTTTCAATGCAAAGAAGTGTAAGCTTCTGGATGAAAAGTAATCTAAGGAAAGTAACACGGTGGAACAGGAGACAGTATAAATACCAAAAAATGGAATTTAACGAAACAAAAAAGACAATTCGCTATTTATTCATTATTTCGTTATCAGTACGATACTCCTTTGTTAATAAATTAGTCACGCAACTCTTCATTATTTAAATAAAAAGTATCATTTCATACATTTTTTTTTCTCTTCAAAAAAGTGTTACATTAATTACCACCAGTGACACATTAAATCCCGTAAGTCGTGTTGAATGGAATGAAACACTTTCTTCAGTTTTTATTTTCAAAATTATTATTTTATCACTCATTACATGTAATTTTTAATTAACTTTTTTTTTTCAATGTCTAATATATAAGGGATTTTTTTAAGCATTTTAAAAAATCGCATCAATAGAAAAAATTACAAAAATAAAAGAGACAAAAATGCCCCATTTTTTATTGCTCTCCCACATAACTTGCATAAAGAGTGTTTCCATGCGTCAAATCGTTATTACGGTGTCATTTATAAAACTATATTTACTTAATGCATAACATTAAATTTATGATGCATTTAAATTATCAAGCTTTCTTGTACTAAGAAGATTGCGTTTAAAGACATTGATACCTTCCAAAAGTTGTAAAAATGATCTCCATATATTTAAAAAAAAATAATTATTAAATAAAAACAAAAAAACCCAACTGCGTAAAAACCAAAAAAAAAGAAAAGAAACGAAAACGAAAAAAAATATAAGCTCAGTAGTTTAGAATTTCATTAAGTATTACTGAATAACTACTCCAATAAAATAGTTTTATAAAATCCATATATATATACATACATAAGAGAAATCATAAATTCAAAAGCAGAATAGAAGGATCAACAGTCGGGGACCATTTCTTTTTGACCAGTCAAGGAACCTTGTAAAATTTGAATGGGTCCCGACTATTGATCCTTCTATTCTGCTTTTGAATTTATGATTTGTTTTATGTGCGTATCGATTATAAAAATATTTCATTGGAGTAGTTATTCAGTAATACTTAATAAAATTATAAACTATTAGGCTTATATATTTTTTTCTTTTTAGTTTTTTTGATTGTTACGCAGTCGGGTTTTTTGTTTTTATTTGATAATTATTTTTTATTTTATCCTTTTTAGTTTATTTTCATTGATTTCGTTATTATGGTCATAAGACGGCAAATTTCGCAATCTTGTCATTTTATTGAGAAAGTTTATATCGTGAGGATTATTAAGTAACTTGGAGTAGTCTAAACTACTGATTATTAGTCTCTCTAGGGACCTTACTCGGAATAAAGCTACAAATGCTGGAGTTTCAGCAAAAATGAGCGAACTTACGTCAACCACAGCTATATTAACAACGTGGAAAAGTCGTCAGTCAAATATTTCTCCCAAAACTAAAAAAGCCCGTCAAGAGAGTACACGTCGTGAAACTCAGTCCGGTTCCTATTTCAGCTTGGACCAGGGGCCTCTGCAGCACCACCGCCCACCGGCCTTTGCAAGCGCAGCTCCTCTGCTCCTGAGCACAGTCCTCTGGTATCCACTTTCCCTGGGCGGTGGTGTCCATGTCCTACACACACGCACGCTCACACACATACACACGCCTTTAGACACATACACACACGCCTACGTGCATACACACAGTTCTACGCACACACACAAGCTTACACACACAACTATACACACGTAACCGCTCAGGAGGAGGGGCAGGCTTGGGGGAATAGGAGCCGTTTCTAGAAACAATAAACCCAATGAGTAGGGTCCTGTCACAACTCGTGATTGCGAAACACATAATTTGAATTCAAAATTTCAGAATTCAAATTAATTTTCTATATTTTTATTTCTTTTTCTATACATTTTAACCTAGATAGTTTTTATATAGCAAAACTTCCGCTTTTTTTCCTTCTAATACATTGCGTAACTACGCGCCTGGTTAAAAAAATGTGGTACTGAAGAATGAATCTTATACGTTTTCTTCGGCAGGGAAGGAATTAAAGCAATGTTCATTCATAAATCTCTATTATTATTCCATTTTTTATAGATATTCGTAAATACAGGATATTCATAAAATCTTGCACTGACAAAAAAATTTAATTTAAAAACTTGGGTACTTCAGATTTGAATATAATATTCTTCTTTTATTTTGATTCTTATCTCCACAAAATTTATTCACAGCATTAGTACACATTAATACACATCTACATGTGCACCCTTCATAATTGTGAGAAGATTTAGGCGATTTTCAACTTTGCGCCAGGCTTTTCAACTCAACCAAAATGTTTCTTCTGAGGGTAGAGAGTTTGGTCATATAACACTCATTTTATGGATTTTATCTTCCACATTAGATTTGGTAAATGTGTTAAAACCAACGTTCTTGCGGGGGCTGACCCTCAAAATCATCTTTGCGGTGTCCCAGGGAGTTTTTTTTCTTTCACAGACGCCATTTTCAGTATTCGATGTTAGCGCCACCTACATGCCTTTAGCTAATAGTGTACCAATGAGGGAAAAACTTGATGAGGTAAGGATCAAAAATCAAAAGAAAATAAGTATGTATAAATTTTGAATCTTTTTTTAATGAATTTTCTTTGTCAGCGCAAGACTTTATAAACATCCTGTAAAACATTGCAGTTAGGTGTCACATGCCACTTTTTATTTAAGAAAGGTTCAGGATAAAACTGCTACTAATGATAAAACAGGGGCTTCCAAGCTAAAAGAGTCAGCTGGCGACTGCTAATTAACTAAAAAGTTAAACTATCAGATCTGCTTCACACTCAACAAATTTCACCTGCCTGCAACAATATTAATTTTATCTCGCCATATCCAGTCTAAGCAAGTTTTTGCACCTCAGTACACAAAACAACTTCGCAACTTGTTTCGACTATTTTAAAAATCTTCCTTCTTTACCCAGGAAGTACAAGTTTGAATTTTCATTTGGAGCAACTTTGAAAAAAAAAAAGTGAGCTATTCCAAAGAACTTATTTCATCCCAAGACCTCTTATCCATCATAAACCTGTCAAATTTTTGCTAGGCTTATTTATAAACCTTATGTTCCTACGATAAGATCAGTCACTAATAGAGTACTAATTTAAAAACTGGTACTCACGGAATTAAATTATTCAGGTGGGTAGTTTAAAATAGCTTAACCTGTATATCTTTTTTTTTTCTTTCCAAATCTCTTATAGTTAGTAATCTGATCTCCGAGCTAATTTCAGTCTAGACAGAAAGAAGAAAAAAAAATGAAACACTAGTTATAGGAACTTGAACAAATTATCTCTTCCTCAAAATTCCAAAAAAAAAAAAGGGTCATCCTATGTCAGGACATAGAGGAATGGTTATTAGCTTTCAAAAATATGACTTACAAGTAACCCTACCCAAGGGTGAGTCGCCGATTTGAATAAAACTTTGCACATCGATAGAATACTAAAAAATATTGAACACGTATTTTGTTTCAAAAACAAACACTTTTAACGGGGTGAAATTTACTCCAAAATATTGGGTAATTGGGATATTAGAGGGGAAAAAAATTATTTATTCTTAAATTTTAATAACAAAAATTCAAATAATAATTGAAAATTTAAAAAAAACTAAACAAACTAAACTTGATGTGTTTCAGGGTTTGTCTAAAAATACTACTTATAAGGGTAAATCATCCCTCAAAATTTTACCCCATCGCGGAGCTAGTTGCCTAGCAATTCCATGTGAGATAAATCACCTTTTGATCTCCGATTCAATACAATTTGGCATGAAAGAGACATATGACAAGAGAAGTAATCCTGCAAATTTAAAATTTCCAATTCAAAAATTGTTTAAAATATAGGCCTATTAAAGAACTCAAAATGTGCAAAAAAAAAAAAAAATCAAAAACCATTGTAAAGCTAAAAAGTAGAGCTTAAACTTGAATACTTTCGTGAACTTGAATACTTTCGTCGTACTTGAATAATTACGTGACTTTCTTACGATGCATTTAATATTTATGGTCATTCATCTTGACAGGGTAAGGTTGCGAGGGATGGTTTTTGCCCTAATAGTGTTTTCAGAAAAATCCTGAAACACATCAAGTTTAGTTTGTTTACTTTTTTCAAATTTTCAATTATTATTTGAATTTTTGCAGTTAAAATTTGAAATAAAATAATTTATTGTAACATGTAATATCTCAACTAACCAACATTTAGGGATAAATTTCACCCCGTTAAAACTGTTTGTTGCCGATTTAAAAAAAAAAAAAAAATACGTGTTCAATATTTTTAAGTGTCCATGAGCAAAGCTTTGTTCAAATTTTATTTAAAAATTCCCTACCGAAGTGTGAAATATTCACACTTGGGTAGGGTTACTTGTTAGTCATTCACCCCTGTGCAGCATTCGCTAATTGAAAAACTGAGCATAAAGTTTTCATCGCATATGTATCGTTGCCTCAAAGCAACAGCAGGATATCTTACTGTTATTCCTGGGATTCGATGTCTTACTCTTACTCTAAGGCAGCGGTTCCCAACCTTTTTTCCGTTGCGAACCCCTTATAATATCTTAAAGAAATTGGTGAACCACTTGTAGTCAGTAACAGCTTTTAAAAATAATAACAACAATAAATTTAGGAAAACATTTTGGTTTTAAGTTCCTCAAAACCTGATTACAAGTAACGAAAACATTTTTTGTTTTTCTTCTTCTTCTTCTTCTTTTTTTTTTTTTTTTTTTTTTTGCAATGTAATTTTACAAAAGCTTATATTCAATTCTAATTAAGGCACGATGAAGTAATTTTTAACCGACTTCAAAAAGGAGGCGGTTATCAGTTCATACCGTATGTATGTTTTTTTTTTTTTTTTACCGACTTCAAAAAGGAGGCGGTTATCAGTTCATACCGTATGTATGTTTTTTTTTTTTTTTTTTTTTTTGTCCACTCATAGCGTCTCACCTAGTGAACCGATTTTGATGATTCTTTTTTTAATGGATAGGGGATGGCTCAACTTAGGTCCCATTACTTTGTTTGACCATATTTGTTCTTTAGAAAAAAAGTTATGGGCAAAAAACAGTAAATTTTATGCAATTTCCCTATTAAATGATATTGTAGCGAAGTTCGCACTTTTCATCCGTGGATAACGGTGGCTCAGTGGTAGAATTCTCGCATCCCACGCGAGCGTCCCGGGTTCAAAGCCCGACTAGGACAAAGTGACTTTTACTAAAATTTCGTTTCTACTGTTTCCCGTATTTTCTCGAATGTTCTATTCATTTCTGTATCTTTCCAAGTCTGGAAAGTTCCAGCACTTTCTCAAGTTGTATATAAGGAGATGTAACGTTCATTCGTGGTTCTGAATAAAGATCTCGAGTTGAGACTAACGAGTATTCGCTTCATTTGGCTTTCACATTGTCTTCGCTATCTTCATCTACGCGACAATATGAAACTCCTTGTTATAAAAGTTTGGTGCCATATTACAGTAACACAATTAGTAATTGTAATGATAATTTTGAATAAAGGCTTTTCTAAAGCAATACAGTGATACAGAGCTGAACTTCTTACTAGGTAACTTCTTACTTTTACTGAAATATCCACATTTACACTAAAAAGAATGAAATAAAAAAATTTTGAAAAAAAAAAAAATAGAACCGACTTCAAAATTGCTCTAAAAAGTGAAAAATAATTTTATTCTTTAAACACCATCGATAATACTTTTAAACATAATTTTTGAAGTTGGCGCAAAAACAAAAAGTAAAATCCATTGTAACCATGCTTCGTTCATATTTTTATCAAAAAATCATCCAAAGTTAGGAACGAAACATTTATATCGTTACTCAAATATGCTGTCATCAATGCGTAATGCATGTGGTAGTGAAGAAACTGGACCTGGTTAAATTGATACTTGTAGTTGAGTTATGGCTGTGAATGATTTTATCGATCGTTTTTGCGCCAACTTCAAAAATTATGTTTAAAAGTATTATCGATGGTGTTTAAAGAATAAAATTATTTTTCACTTTTTAGAGCAATTTTGAAGTCGGTTCTATTTTTTTTTTTTTTCAAAATTTTTTTATTACTCTCCCCTATTACAAGAGTTTTTTTGCTTCACAAAAAAAAAATGAATCCCTTTCTCAGAAACAACACTAATTATGTTAAATCATTTTATTTCAAAACATTTTTTTTTTACTGTGTACCTTATACTGTGGCAGGTTTTGCCTTGGCATTTTTTCTGAAGAAAATATTTTATTTATTGATAGTCTTCCACTGATATTGTTGGCTCAAACAGTTCAGAAAATAATCGTTGCAAGTTGGTTAAAAATGTCTCAGACGGTCGCGTATGCTCCGTGTAGTCTTATTATCAAGTTTTAGTGAAACATTTTCCAATAAAAGTCTACAGAGAAAACCAAAATTATATAAGCGTGTTAAAAATCCGCCATTAGAATATTATTTTCGCGAACCCCGTTTGTACACCTCAGGAACCTCTGGTGATCGCGAACCACCGATTGGGAATCAGTGCTCTAAGGCGACGATATATGTATAAATATACTTAATCGAATATCGTCGGTTCCTAGGAATATTATTTAATTAAGCGGGGTATTTGATTAAGCGGGGAAATTTTCTTTACTTTTATAAATTGACAACATTTGTCTTAAAACGCAGTAATAATAAATCAATAGCTATATATAAGGTAAAAGGTTTTCAATTGAGCTAAATAAACATCTAAATAGTTTAGCGTATGAATATTATGAAAAGTAACTTACAACTTGAGTAGTGAAATATTTTTTTTTTTTTTTTCAGTACATTATTTTTTGAAAAATTCTATATTAGGGGACTACTTACTCAAAGTCTTTCGGGAACACATTTGCTGAGAGACTCCCTGTTTCTCCTCCTCGTCTAACGTATTTTACATTTAATATTCATGAATTTATTATCGTCTAAAGCGTGTATATTTCTTTGTGTTACTTAAACTAACAGTCGACTGTGCTATCTATTGTTTCGTTTTTTTTTTTTTTTTTTTTTTTTTTTTTTTTTTTTTTTTTTTTGATGGAATAAGATTTTTTTTTTTTCCTCGCCCGTTATTGGCGAAAACTATTATTTATATTTTTACGCCAACCATGGGGTCGTTTCCAAAATTTCAAAAGTATTTTTTTCTGAAAGAGCATGTTTAAAAACATAGGATCTGATCATTTTTTGTTAATTTGTTTACGTTTAATATTTTTAAAAAATTACTTAAATCGGAACAATTTCATTGTTTACGGCTTCTGCCGATGACATCACAAATGATGAAATGCCATTCACAGTGCAAAATATTTAATTCAAATTTTTACTCACGTGTATTGGCAACGATATGGTTGATAGCAAGCGTAGGGCGCAATTTTAATTCGCTGCTTGATTATCATAACATGGATACGTAGTAGAAAGATGCGGCAAAGTGCATCATTTGTGACATCATCAAGACCACGCCTTGTTTGAAAAATCGGACATTTTAAAAAATTAATTAAAAAAAAACTGTTGGGGAAATGAAAGTATTTTCTGGGTCCATGTTATTTTTTTGCTCACGCTATCCATTTCAATGACTAAAAGTAGCACTTTTGACTGAAGGAAACCACCCCATTGTTCTTATTTAATGTATTTCTAATGAATTCAAACTTTTTCTTAACCCAAAAAAAAGTGCGAACGCTGATCAGTATTGTTCGATTATCCGGGGAAAAAAATCGATAAAGCGGGGATCTTTAACGTTGCGTCTATGGGGAAATATTCGGTTCTGGGCGGTTTTATTCGTATAAGCGGGGTATTCGTTTATCCGTTACCCGATTAAGCGGGGCCGACAGTATATATAAATGACGAGGGGACACCACCGCACCCCCTGATCGCTGCCGCTCACCATCCCCTGAAGATTGCTTCGCAATCTTGTTTGGTTCGCGAAGATTTAAAGTGCCTGTTAAGAAGAATCATTTATAATTATCCGTTACGATTTGAGCAAAATAAAAAGTTCTCATAGAAAATAGTATCAGTAAAAAACTCATTAAATTTAGAAAAATCTTAAAATCCCACACGAACCCGAAGACAAAAAGAACTTGATAAAAATACATACGACAAAAAAAAAACCGCCTCAAAGAGCACCCTTCCCCTAAGGGTCCAAACTAATTTGTACCAAATTTACACACCTTTAGGGCCCCTTGTACATATTGGCCGTTTTGTACGTTTCAAAAGTCGCTTTCAAATTCGTGGTCTCTTGTAATATGTTGTTCTTTAGCTCCGGGTTTGAATTGATTTGAGTCTAAGACTTTTGCTAAATTAGTAACCCGTATATCTGCTGTTCCAATTAATTGAGAAAATTGGAGCATTCACAATCTGATGCAGAAGAAAAAAAGCTCTTTTGAATGATGTAGGATGTAATATGGTATCGATATCTGCGCGTCTTCGCTTTTTTTTTTTTTTTTTTTTGCGTCCTCAAACCTGTGCGACTTTTTTTTCTTTCTTTTTTTTACGATCTCGAACCTATGCGCCTCCGTTTGTTTTTTTTTTTTTTTTTTTTTTTTTTTTTGGCGCCCCCAAACCTATGCTCCCTTGCTTTTTTTTTTTTTTTTTTTTTTTTTTTTTTTTTTTTTTTTTTTTTTTTTTTTTTTTTTTTTTTTTTTTACGATCTCAAACCTATGCGCCTCCGGTTTTTTTTTTGTTTTTTGGTGCCCCCAAACCTATGCTCCCTTGCTTTTTTTTTTTTTTTTTTTGCGCCTTTGATCCTAAGCGCCTTCCTTTTTTTTTTTTTCCTTTTTTTACATTTAATTTTATTTGCGTCATCGACCAGTGCGCCTTTGTTTCATTTTGCGCCTTTAAACCACAGACAGAATTTCACAATTTCTTTGACGTTACTTTTTCTAAAGTATAATAGAGAAAAAGGTGTGCTAATCCCTCCCCATACAGAACCTTTGTTTTAACACAGATTGCTAATTCTAAAATGCTGTTTTATGCAGATGTTAGGATGTAAGGATAGTTACGGCCGAAAATTCGCCCTCCCCTCCCTTCTTCGGAATTTAAATTTCGGATGCGCTAGATATGATGCATACATTCATAAAAATATGTGTGTGTGTCATAGAGAATGTTGGCTGGAAAAAAAAAGAGCCACTATGAAGACTTTAGGTTAAATAAATTCTTCCCGCATTTATTGGGGAAAAAAAATTATAATTTTGCAGAATATGATATGCTCACCAGTTTTCTGAGGAAAAAACCACGTGAAGACATAACGTAAGCGAAATAAAGAGCGATAATAAAACGGAGATGCCCCACACCAAGGCAAGGGCGCATCCCCCTCAATACTGCGGAGACCCCCTTCCAAAAGCAAGAGCTCCCCCCAAAACAAGAAAAATACCAATCGAAACACACACACACCACCGTAAGATTTTTTTTAGCGCAGTCTGCCCCCATGATCCCCCCCCCCCCCGCCCCTAGGTGGGGCACCCCTGAATAAAAGAAGAAACAGGTAGAACATAACTAGCGAAGTGAAATTCTGCGAGTTGAGTGGAGTGCCAATTCCAAGATTTATCTGCCCGCCAATTAATGAAATAAATAAATGAAATCAAGTGCCGATAGATGAAAATCAAGAGTGATTGCACTCTCGTTTCGTCACATTTCGGCCTTCCCTCCCGATATTTCTGGTTGTGTGGAGCCTCGCACGTAGTTGTGTCTACGTGCTCGCCGCCGCGTATTGTGTGGGGGTAATAAGGAGCCCCGCTAGATAGTGGCATGATGTAGGTCAGGAGGAAATATCCTTTTTGACAGTTCTCTTCAAAGAATGATTCATTCCTATTCATTCCTGAAAAGTTCAATACCTTTTCCAAAACCGGCAAGTGTTAAAAATATAGACAAGGGTGTGACTGAAATGTGTATCAGTATTGATGGTCAAATTCAGTCAATTTGTGCAGGGGGGGAATTTATTGTTCACTATTTTTTACTACTATTATTTTCAATCACCTATTTTGATATTTTAACGCACATTGATTGCAATAATTTCTGAAAAAAGTTTTTTTTTTCGATCTACTACACTATTCGGAATTTAGTGTGTAGTAATAGAAAAGTTATGTTAATAAGAAAGAAGAAATACACAGAAAGGAAAAACACAGGGAAAGAAAAACTTTTAATCAATGCATTATTTATTTATTTTTTTGTCTACTCCAGTGGTTCAGAACCTTTTTTGAGCACATCACCCCCTCCAGGGGTTAAATGGCACATATCGCATCCTCCTTCTTTCTTTCTTGAAAAAAAAAACACAAGTTGGCGCTAGTGAGCATCGATGTTATTGAAAATATAGTTGCCTGGTTTTAATTTGAAGTAAATTTGATATCTATACTAATATTATAAAGAAAGAGAGCGGATTTTTGTGTGTTTATATATTCGAGGTAATCTCCGGAACCACAGCAATCATTTGAAAAATTCTTTCACTACATAAAAGGTGCATTCTTACTGAGTGACATATGCTATAATTTATGCATATATGTTTTCATACTATTTTTTTAAACCAATAGTTTGTTTTCCCTACCAGTTTTTGTTTCGTACTGTTTTGTTCTTATTACGTAAAAACGCTCCCCGATTGCCATCTGTAATGACAAAATAGTTAACGGTTCGCTTCGAACTGAGTTCTGAGGGTTGGAAGAACGTCAAAGAAGTAAATATCACGATGCCAGCATGAGAACCGCCAAAACCTTTGCATGTATTTTGGGCTGCATAGCATACGGTCAGGGTTGTTCCCATCAAATTTTCTGAGGGTATACTCCCAGCAATAAGCTATGCACAATATGTCTATGCGATCTTACACATAATATGTCATAATATCTAATATGAAAAATTATGAAGCTTTAGGTTAGAGTATACGCTGTATGCCTCAGGGTTGGCAAGTTACTGCCGAGGTGGTTAAAACCACTGGTAGAAACCGGTTAAAACCGGCATGGCAAAAACCACTTTCTGCCACATTTACGGCAGAAACTGGCAAAAACTCACAATATGACAAAAAAATTAATTAATCACATACAATAGAAAATGCATGGCGAAAATAATTAGTTGTTAACCAAAGCAATTTAATTACAATATCATCAAAATTCAAAATCAAATGTTACATTGTTTGGACCCCGCAGTTGCCTCTTAGAAAAGGTGGTTTAAAAAATTTTAACAGTTTCTCAATTTAATATGCACAAATGAGAAACTTTAGAATATTCCTCGAACAGAAGAGCTTGCAGGCAATGCATCAAGGAACAAGCAATGTTTGTGAAACTTTCTTTTTTTTTTTTTTTTAACTGATCCACCATGTAGTAATTGGGATAATAGTAAAAATTTGACTGGAAAAATAAGTTTCGAGAAATGGAGCCTATTTGTTTTGCAAAGCTGTGATAATAGGTACAAAATCTAGCTTAATATTGGCAAGTAAAATTCAGGCACTTTCTTCTTGAAGCACGTGATAATTTCAATCACAAGCAATTTAGATGAAGATATATATGCGAGCATATTACAATCAGTAATGCCTGTTTAATTCTCTATGTCACTCCTCTTTCCTAAGCACCCATATGAATTTTCGTCCTTTGTTAGATTAATCCAAATATTACGAGCATCTGCAATTGAAAAGTTCCCTTTCCGAACAAAATCAAGGGCACTAGCATAGGATTTTATTTTTTAAAATGATGAAATGAAGTTTAATTTTTTAATTTTATCCAAACAAATATCATTTAGTAATTACTTGAGTTATTAAAGACGCTTTTAAGTTTTTGCCAGTTTCTGCCGGTTTTTACCGGTTATAACCAGTTTCTGCCACTGGCACGGCAAAACTAGTTTCTGCCGGCAGAAAGCCAACCCTGGTATGCCTAAAAACTGTTTGAGAGTATACGGCGTATATGGAGTACACCCTATAGGAACACCACTGGATAAGTTATATAGCATACTCTTAGCATTGAACATTGCAACCCAATTAGAGTCACGGAATGCTAATGCCTCAAAATTTATCCAAACGAGTTAAAGAGCAAATAAAACTCTAGATTTCGTAACTTAGATTCATGTTACTCGCTTTAAATTTTGTCATTGCTGTAGCCATGACTGCAAAAAAGTTTTCGGGGCTTTTCTGGCGAAGGTATTAGATAACACCAACTTAATATTCCAGATATCACGACTGGCTTTAACAAGGAAGGTTACGGAATTCTTCAGAAATAATCCAGGATAATTTCAGGACGGTTACTGAAATTTAGCAGAAAACATTTTTTTTTTTTTTTTTTGCAAGATAGGTTACTTGCAGAAATTGGGCACATCAACTGAACAATATTTGCCAGGAACGTTTCTAAATTGTTTTTACAGTATAAAAACGAAAGTCTAATTTCAATAAAGGCAAAATATATCAATGAAACGGAAACTGAATGGGGGACTTGTTTGCCATCGTCGCAGAGAATTGGTACATGAAAACCAGGAAGGCAAATTACTTTTTCTCGGCATTCCCGGTGATTTGGAAAACTCAAAAAGTGCAACAGTAGTCAAAAATCGATCAGCAAGCTTTTACAGTGTTTTTCTTATGAAACTGCCGGGATTTTACTTAGTGGTAGAAAAACTGACCGTTCCACATTTAAACTCAGGGCCGGATCAAAGAGTCGGACGCCCTTAAGCAATAGAAGTGATGAGGCCCCCTAGAGCAATCGCGAGGCCAGAAAACAGGGGCGGGGGTCTGTAGCGTCTAAATTTTTCACACCCAACGCGCAACACATATATTTTTATTGAATACAAAAAGGAAGAAGCACCCACCCCCCCTTTTTTTGAAGCAAATATAACTTTTTTTTGTATTTAAACCCTATTGAAAAAAAAAATGATACCGGAAAAAAATATACCGGCTTATGAAACACCGGAACCGGTATCATACTTCCGGTATGTCAGTATTTATACCGGAACCGGTGTTCCATAAGCCGGTATAATTCAGATCCCGGTATCCCATACCGGAACCGGTGTTGCATAAGCCGGTATAATTCAGATCCTGGTATCCCATACCGGAACCGGTATTCCATACCAGAACCGGTATTCCAATAATACCGGTTTTCCATACCGGAACCGGTGCTCCATACCAGAACCGGTATTCCATACCGGAACCGGTGTTCCATAAACCGGTATACTTCATATCCCGGTATTCCATACCGGGACCGGGGCTCAATACTGGAACCGGTATTCAATACTGGGACCGGTGTTCCATAAACCGGTATACTTCATATCCCGGTATTCCATACCGGGACCGGGGCTCAATACCGGAACCGGTGTTCCATTAGCCAGTATACTTCAGATCCCAGTAGTCCATACCGGAACCTGTGTTCCAGTATACTTCAGATCTTGGTAGTTCCTACTGGAACCGGTGTTCCATAAGCTGGTACTTCAGATCCCGGCACTCCATTTCCGAACGGTTGTTCTATTTTGGAATTTATTTGGTTCTTCAAATCCCGGTAGTTTTAGCCAGAGTTGTTGTTCCAACTTCAGTTGCATACCGATATTTCTTTCTGGTACTGGTACAGCACATTTCGTTACTTCCTATTGCGGTAGTATATTCTGGTGATTCTCCAGAATGGTCTGTACTGACTTATGATGCGGGAATAGACACTGGTGCAGTCCATTTTGATGTTAAAGTATACTGGCATTGCATAAGCTGGTACGGTGCATGGTGCCAGTAGCATGCTGAAGTCACTAGAATACCAGCATTGCATTAGGTATATTTACGAAGCACAATATTTTAATGTAACATAATTAAATCAACTAAAAATGCGACTTATCAATATCCAAAGCTTAAAAGAAGGGATGCAAAATTACAATATTAATCAAAGCTATATGTAGTGCATTATCAAGTAAATGATTAAAAAGTAAACATATTTAGTCAGAACAAAAATGTTTAATTGCAATATATTGTTATGAGTCCAGCCACTTCAAGAAATTCTTTAAATGACAATAGTTCTTGAGAAAATAGAGAAGATTTATTTACGACAAGAACTATCGTTAGCAACTGCTAAATTAACCATAGCAATTAGGCAAAATCCATTAACACCGTAAACTCAATGGTCACACACGTATTTACATCCCAAATTCGCAAAAACAAAGCGCAGAGGCTAATACACACTTTCCAGAGCAAGAACTAAAATGAGACTCACTCATCCCGCCATTTTGAGGCCCGTCACAAATGACTTCATGTTATTTACCCCTATATTTCACACCTAGTTTTTGGGCCCCCTCAGGCCAACAGGTGTCCCTTCTCTCTCCCCCCATCCCCGTGTGTATGCCCCTGGCAACTACCCTTACAGTGATATAATCGCGAAATGTGGCAAAACCCGCCTTTCAAACTCCTTGAAATGCAAGAACGACAAGGATAAAGAGGATAATAAAGACAACAGGATGCATCTGCCTGAAGTCTGCTACATCATATCCATAGAAATGATAATGTGCTATCGAAGCTTCTCTCACCCTTGGGGGTGCTCCACTGACTTCTACACTGAGAGTTGCTCACCACCTCTGTCCAGTTAGTTCACAGAGACATAAAGTAGCTCAGGCAACATGAGATCTTCAAATTAACTTTTCACATGATTCAGGGGAAAAGATCTGCTGTTCTGTAGGCCCCATTAAAATCGTTGATTGTCTGGTTAAGATTAGAATTGTCTCTATTGAAAACAATTTCACAGTTGGTCATTTTTATTGACACAAAAAGAGTTCATATCCATTTGTCAAATATGCAGAGCATAAAGAGATACTTTTTCTACATCCCAGCTAGAAAAGTTTGCACAAAAAGTGCAAAAAAAAAAAAAAAGTGCACAAAATCTAGGCATATTGGGCATTTCTGTTTTGTGCACAAAAAGTGCAAACTGAAACCGTGCAAAAAAAGTGCACAAAATCTGAGCATGTTTGGCACCTCTGTTTTGTGCACAAAAAGTGCACTGTACAAACAGCACACTCTGTACAGCTAAATTGTACAATACTTTTCATATGCAATCACACTTAGTGCACTTTTTTTGCATAATGTTTTCATTGTGTAGAGACTGCTTTTTGTCCGCAATATTTAAAATGAAAAAAAAAAAAGAAACTGAAAATTAAAATTTCTTAATTTTAGCATGTTTATTAACAATAAATTTATTTAGGAGAACATATCAAAAGTATTGTTCAGTTTTTGATGAAATATAAGAAATTCTAAAATAAAGTCTGTCGTGGAGTGGAAATCATCTTTGTTACCAAAAATCTGTTTATTACTCCTGAAATTCAGCAGCAGTTGTTACAACTGTTACTGCAGTTGTTTTAGAAGCAAAAATTTCACACATTCAGTATGCATTATTAATTTAGATAACAAAAAGTAAATAATAAGCGCCACATTATAATTTTTTCCAAATATTGTAACATTCGAGTTCAAATCACTTAAAACTACTATTGTGTAGATGTTTATTCTCCAATATTTTTTCAGCTGTTCGTGTCAGTTTTGTTGCTGTATAGCATAGAAAAACATAGGTGTTATCTATATAACTCACAGCGTGTTACTGGTTTCCATGGTTTGAAAATATATTTTGATATCTATCAGATATTTTCAAATTTAAATAATTAAATGTATTGTCAAATTGTTGCTGTTTATTTTCCTACATTATTCTTATAGTATATAGATTTAAAATTAATGTTTCTTTCATTACTTATACACCCAAACCTGTTTTTATGCGGTGGATGGGGACCGCATAAAAAAAAATCCCATTAAAAAAATATTGTTCGAAACTTCACAAGTAACTATAAAAGGTTGTTTTTGCAACACAGTTTTAAAAAAAATGTGGTGGATAGGGACCGCAAAAAAAGTCTCACAAAGAAAATAACCCCAAAATTAAACAAAATCAAAATAAACCAAGTGAAGATAATTTTGCAGACTCCTTAAAAATTTCCTGAACAAGGAAATTTTTGGGAGGTCAGTGACTTCCCATCAGGATGCCCATCTCCTCACTTGAAGATATTACCTCACACTCGTTTTATAAATAATTTTCATACACTGCACAAAAACAGGTTTTCATATGTCTCTCCAAATTTTTTCCAGAAAACTAAAATTAAGAGAGAAACTAACGCAAAATATTTGTAGAAGTGATTCACAAAATAAATAATCTGTCTAAGCGCTTTTCCCTCTGTGTGCTAGTAAAACGCTAGCTCACACTAGTCACTTTGACAGAGATATTCAGCAAGCAATGATTTTCGTTTAGAGTACAGTACATCCTTACTGTACATAAAGTTCGGCACATGTTACTACACTTAGCATGTAAAAACACTCTACTTTCATTTGATAAAGAATTTAAAAATAGTTTTTCCCCCATTTCAAATACAAAAATTTATTAATATAGAATTTCTTTTCGGAAGAAATTCATTTGTCCGAGTCTACTGTAATTGAACATTGACCAATTTGTAATTTTCTTATTTCTATACATTTGAATTCTTAACCTTATTCTGCTTAACTTGCTTCTCTTAGGTACAGTTACTTCTGTACAAAAGTTACTGCTACTCAACTGTGGTTTTATTTTTGTGTAAATCATTCAAAAATGTTTGGTGATGAATTTTACTTGACTGTATACAAAAAACACCGAAGAAATATCCCCCAAAAATAAACAAATGTGAAAAAGAAACCGAATGAAACAAATAAAAGAAAAGGGGGCTTTACCTAAAAAATATAAAAGGAACGTAACAAAAATTGCTTGTGAGCGAAATGTAAGATTTTTTTCCCCGTTTTCTAGCGACGAAAATCAATATGGTTAAGTTCTCGGGGACTTATTTAATATGCTAGAATTAACTCAGACAAAAATTAAAAAGAACAAAGCTTAAAATTAACAAATATTAAAAAAAATTAACTTTATATTAGCACCTTAAAGAATGAAACAAGGACAGCGCAACACTAGTAAGAAATTACGTAACAAAAAAATTGCTAGAAATAATAGTAAGAAAAAAAAAAGAATAAAAATTTTTCGAAAGAGACATACTGAATTGAATGAACTAAAAAAAAAGAATAAATTAGCGAAAACGTGCAAAGCATTAAGCAACACTGTAAACAAATCGACCGCATGGCTCATTGTTCGGTTGAGTTGAAGTCGGAAACTGATTCGTTAGGAGTGAAAGAAATATGAAGAAATGATTCATAAATTAGTAAATATTAGAAAATCTAGGACGAATACAAATTAAAAAACTTCGTTAGGCAAACCGCCGGGATGTAAATTAATTTTGTGCCAATCTATATATATAAAGGACGTTGCTACTACTCCTCGAAAATAAGCAGCTATGATTGGCTAACGTAGTCTACTCCAGTAGGGGCTACTTATTGGCAAAATAATCGCTCATTTTGGCGAAAAATTTCTAATTCTACAGGAAAAAAATTACATGACGAATTATACAGTTGATGAATATTGTCGGTTGCCATTTTTTTCTTGCGTGCAGAGAAATATGCTCGGAATCAATGTTACAAAAGCTTTGAGGCTTTGTCGTTAGCGAAAGCAATTTAAATGTTTCCTTTTTGATTATTCTTTAAGAAATGCTGAAGTGTATGAGAATTTTGTGGGATCCTTATTGCGATGAGGACTTCCCTTGTTGAGCAATCACGATTGCTTATTGTTCTCACTTGACAGTCCTTGATGTTTCGGTTCCTTTTTCAGTTTGGACCTGCAGGCCTGCAGCACCACCGTCCACCGGCGGCGGCGCGGCTGGTCCTGAGCACTGTCCCCCGGAATCCACTTTTGCTGGGCGGTGGCGTCCATGTCCTACACACGCATGCTCATACACATTCGCCTACACGCGCACGCCTTTACAAACATACACACGCCTACGTGCACACACGTAAACCTACACACACACAACTATACACACGTAACCAGCCAGGAGGAGAGACATGCTTGGGGGGGAGCCATTTCTAGAAACAATAACTCTAACCAGTAGAGTCATGTCGCAACTCGTGATTGCGAAAAACATAATTTGAATTCAAAGTTTCGGAATTCAAATTAGAGTTTTTTTTTTTTTCTTTTTTTGTGTGTGTGTGTGTGGAGGGGGGGAGAATGCACTAGTACTAGAGTTCTCATGGGTTTTCGAACTAGTATTATAGAGTCCCTACGGAGATTTTTAGAGGGCGGAAATGGTTAAGAGGAATGTATTGGAAAGGAGATCTCTTAATACTCTCTAATGGAGACTTTTGGGGAATGTTTTTCTTTTTATAATATAGCTTGAGTTCTTGAGTATTAAATGTCCTCCTTCACAGGGGTACCCACCTAGGGGGAGGATCATGGCGTTTTTAGGGGGATTCTTTTAAGGGTATTCATTCGGGGGGACTCTTGCTCGGGTGTTTTTTGCGATATTGAGAGGAGATGCGCCCTTGCCCATCGGGGATGAGCACCCCTGTCATTCAAATGAAGCTTTTCAGGGATTACTGTCCTTAATTTGATGCGTTGCTTGAACAGGACCGTTGACGTTATTTATTAGGAAGAAATATACGCGGAGAGAGAGTTCATGGTGCACAGGCTGCTTTAATTAGGTTTTTAAGGGGGTAGTTTAAGTGATATGTTTATCCTCATTTTAGAGGGATTCTCTTTATGGGGGGGGGGAGAGTACTCCGGTCATAGACGCTCATATGGGTGGCAAGTGAGGGCTCAAGCCCTCCCCCCTTAGAAATCACAGAGGCGTCACCCTAAGGGCAAGGGCGCACCCGTCTCAATATTGAGTTCCTTCCCCGAATGAGAAAAATACCCCTCCCTTTAAATATTTTAATGGTGCAGTATGCGCCATGACTCCCCCCCCCCCCCCATCCCAGGTGGGCACCCTCGGAAATCAGAACTTCCTTGATTTTAGTACTTTTTCTTCGCAAAAATGTATTAACATTTCTCTAGCTACTAATGAATAAGTTATTAAAAATGTCAAATTTTAATAACTCTAATCTGTACAGAAATCGGTTTCCACGGGGAAAATATATCCTGCTACACCATGGGGAAAATATCTGGTCCTCTTCTCAAAATGTTGCATATGGGCGCCCATTTTCCGGGATCAATATGATATATCAAGGGGTTAAATGGAGTTAGGACATCGCTCATGAGAAAGATTTAGGCACTCTTTTGATACTATTAAATTGTTTCTTCATTCCAAGATAGTCACTTTTGGAGATCGGGAGTTGTCGACTGCCCCCCCCCCCCCCCCGTTATAAAAAATTTTTTGGACTAATGTCAACTATACTATATCTTAATGAACATTGGCAAGGTCGATGCTATTCCGAAACTGTTGACTTTTTTTGTTCAGCATCATTTTTAGTATTTCTTCAGGAGAGAAATCCGACACTGCCTCTGTTTCGGTTTCTGACTTTGTATGCATATCGCGCGTCAGCATTACGTTAACGTCATAATGTTCCTAAGCATGAATCTTGCTTTGTAACCGTATTTCTGATCTACACACAGTCAGCACAGCTTATTTGGCCGATATAGTTATGAATCCCCTACTGTATATATGCACAATGGGAGAGGGGAGCATGAGTGTCCTCGGTTCCAGGGCTGGATCTGCGTACCTGCAGACCCCGCGTTGCGGGGGGCCCAATGTCCCAAGAAATTGGGGAAAAAATTAAAAGAAATAAATAAATAAAAAACTACACAAAGACTTAATTACGTCACAAACATACTACTAGGGGAATGTCCCTACAGATTTTGGGGCACAAAATTTATAGATCTGATCTTGCTCAGTTTAAAGTAAAATAAAAAACAGAGCCCCTTCAAGAAAAAAATTGGGCCTACCAATACAGGGCCGCCAGAGCTTGAGTTTTCCTTCAAGATCTTACAGTTTTTTCAATCAGAGACTACCTTTTTTAAGACCAAACTGTCCAAATAACGAGCCTGAACCTCCCTCCCCACCCATATGGCTTATATATTATGGCCCCGACCATATGGCTTATTGTGGCAATTGTCCCTGATAAAAAAAAAAGGTACTTTATGCTGATTAACTAATACGAATACGACGACCAGCCAGCAGGGGCGGATACAGAAAAATCATTTGGAGGTGGTACGGAAAATTGAATAGCCCCCCCCCCCCCCCCCCCGCGTCACCTTTGATGTTTCATAACAAAGCTTTAATGACTTTATTTTTAAAAGTGCATATTTTTTATTTCTCCTCTTAAGATCGAGGAATCTACTTCGAAGTACATGAATATTATGCACTAATATATTTTTAATGTAGACCGAAAACATGTGAAATACATGAACCGAAAACAACATCTTTAACGTTTCAAGCCATTTAAATACTAAACCCAGTATAATGTCACCGAGATGCTAGACAATGAGCAGTTTTACTCAGGAACATTGCCATTAAGGTTATAACAAAAGGGCAAAGTTATTAAGTAAACCCATAACCCATACCTCACTTGAAGTTTTTAAAATTAATTTATAAAGAAAATCATAACATATAAGTTTTACTGAAGAATTCAGAAACTATTTTTGTGTGAATTTCAAAACAATTGCTGATTTGTTCTTGAAACCATGATACAGTTGAGATAATATATTGATACTACATGCCGTTTCCATTAAAAATGGTTTTTCCAAGAAACTACCATATGATTTCTTTCATTTTGCATTTTTTGTAAGCTGAAAAAGAATCGCAAATAGGTTCCTGGATCAAAATGACTCTTTTAGGTGCGCCTACAAATTTAAAAAAATAAATAAATAAAATTAAAAAAAAATCAAAATAATTATTGATTTCATCAAAGAAGAATTAGTGGACGAATCGCGATAATACGGTCCCTTGAATTCGAAACTAGTGAGTTAAATGTATTCTGCAACTCTGAGCCTCGGACTCCAGTAATACTTCCTTAGCAAGCAAATATGCTGTGTGTGATATGTGTTCTTTTTAATTAACTACGTAAAAAATGCAAAAGAAAAGTCAATTAAAAAGTAATAACTAAAATAGTGAAATTAATTCATCCTTGGGGGGGGGGGGGGCGCAACTCCCAGTCAGTCTATTATAGATTAGGGTTGGTGACAAAACCTCTCCTGAAACGTTGGTCCAAAAAAAAAAAAAAAAAAAACCTCAAAACCATTTATTCCTAGAAAGAAAAAAAAGTGCGATTTTTCCGTTCATGTCATAGTTAGGAACAACTGCCTTAGCGCATTACAGAAGTGGGAAAAGCAGATTCTGTAGGTCGAATTTGGAGTTTAGGTTAGGGTAGGGGGGGGGGGGAAGCGCCAAGAATAATCTTTTCACGGATTAATCGGTAAAATAAATTTAAATGATCGATATGCTAATTAATGGACGTATCTCAACTCCACATCAAGGAAAATTGATATTCCGTTGAGATTCTTGAGTCATTAAATACAAAATTAATCAAAAAAATTATTTTCCTTTTTTCTTCCCATAATAGGAGGAAACAAACATTAAATATGTATACTCAAACTCCAAATAATGAGGGAATTAACAAAATATTTATAAACGAATAAAAATTTTATGTTTTAAATATTTATTTAGCGAGACTTATTTTCGTCGTCATGGTTACAAATCGTCTGCATTCAAGGCTTATCTCAAATAGTTTTTGCATAAAGGGTTTTTTTTGTGTAAAATCAAATATTTTCAGGAAAAACATCTAAAAATACTTAATTCTGGTAAGGATAAAAGTATAACATTATACGTTGTAAGTTTAATCTTTATGAAAAGTGCACGAGTGCAATTTGGTCATATCTTTATTACTTCATCCTAATTACTAGTTTTTTTTAAGAATATGCCTCCTTTTACCTAACCTAGAAAATCACTGGTCATGATATGATGAGTGTGAATTTGTCCTCTACTTCCATTCTATACATAGAAACAAGAAACTCAACGAGTAGGGTCCTATCGCAATTTGTGATTTCGAAAAACATAATTTGAAATCAAGACGTCAAAATTCAACTGAATGCCAGGGCCTTTTTTAACACGCTTTTATTAGCTTCACCTGTATGTATGTATGTATGTATCTTGTAACGGAATCTTGCAGCTCAAATTTCGCCCACTTCCTACGATCGGATTTTTTTGAAATTTGGCACGCGACCTCAGACCCGATGACAATGCAATATTTTATAATCAAATTAATTAGTTAACTTTTTTAATTGTTAGTTTTCTCCAATTTTAATCAATATTTTGGCATAAATCCAACAATGTGAAAAAGGAAAAATTAACAAAAATACATTAAAAAATGCTCGCAAAAATTATTTAAAAATATCTACAAAAACCTTTAATTTTTCTGCATCAGATAAAATTTGTTCCAATGTTCCAAGGTAATTAGAACACGAAATATAATTGTTTTTAACTAATTTCATGCCAAAATTTAGGTGAGCCTTTAATTGGAAATTCATTGCTGATCAGACCATTGTTGAACATAACTTTTATTTAAATGCATTTCAAATTTTCAAAGTAATATAAATATGATTTCCGCAAACATACATCGATGACTCACAGTAGCTTCCCATCAGGGTGCCCTTGTTTTAACTTTAAGATATTACCTCACACTCGTTTTATAAATAATTTCGTCAATTCTGGATAAATATTTTAACTGTATATAAAAATGCATATGAAGTAATTGCTATTTTGCCTGATAATTCTCCATCATAAGACTAAAAAACAGAAAAATAAAATAATAGTTTAAAAAACTAAAAAAACATGCTTTCATAGCAGAATGAACTAAAAAGTGAAAAATAATCTTTTGATGATAGTAGTTGACCAATCACTTAATTTTAATGTAATACAAAAAGCGTGGGGGGCTTCTTATCAGTTGTCTTGCATTTCTTCCATTTGTTGTCCATGCAAAAATGTAAATAGACAGCACCCCACGCTTTTTTGTATTACATTAAAATTAAGTGATTGGTCAACTACTATCATCAAAAGATTATTTTTCACTTTTTAGTTCATTCTGCTACGAAAGCGTGTTTTTTTAGTTTTTTAAACTATTATTTTTTTTTTTTTTTCAAGTTACAACAATTTATACGTTTTGAAGTAAAATTGTGAAATCAAAGTTTGTGTGTGGTCTTTGTATTAATGTGGGGTCTCTTGACTAGAATGTGCTACGCTGCAAATGCTTGAAAAAGAAAATGACAAAATCTTTAAAAAGAGAGGAAAGAAACAAAATTTTGAAATCTAAGAAATCATGGCTAAAACTAAAACAAGTGAAAATGTGTGAGGGCTATCAGCTAAAAACAGATAAATAATTATAAATCATGTATTAATTTGAAAAAGAAAGGCATATCCTCTCTAATATGCACACTTGAAGGATCCATGAGCAGTGCATGTCTGAGACAATTTCTTTTACTCATCATTTGTCCTAACATAACTGAACCAACACTTATTTGCAATATTAGCAACCAAATGATTAAAATTTTTTTTTTTCCATCACACTTCTAAGATTTATATGAAATGGCTAGATGTAGCTGTTAAAAAATATCGTAGCTAATTTGAGAGGTTGCAGAAAATTTATAACAATCTGGTAGAAAACATTAAATATACAGACACAGAGATTTGATACAAGAACTTTATTTATAGCTTCCAAAAATATACGCATAGTAGGTACCAATTCAAATGATCAAATCTTTATTTCTTCATGAATGAAACAGAAATATATCTGTTTAACAAATTGGATTTGATCAAGGGAAATGGAGCAAGCCTCCAAACAATATGGTAAAAACCTTTTAAAAATTAACCAATTCCTCTTAAATGAATTGTTATGAGGCATGTTATGTCTTCAGATACTTCCACCCTTTTTTGATGACAAGCAGACAAATTACACAGAATAATTTCAATATTTTGCCCCAATGTCTCGTTAGTTCTACCATTATCCTGCTTCACACTGTTCCTTCAATGTTCTATGTAGGATGCCTTTAAAGATGTCTTAACAAGCTTCTAGGCAAATATCTAGAAAAAGGAGGATCCAAGCTTTAAATCTTCAAGAATATGCTCCTACTTAGTCTTCCATTGAGCTTAAAAATTTACTTTCTGAATTTTCATTTAAACTATTTTACAAAAATTATGGGTGCTATTAACAAAGATGGGGTAAGAGATATTAAGACATGAAAGAAATAGGTGATCTAAAGAAGCTCCAAACATCTCTATATGGAGTAAAATTGCGTAACACTTTTTCATCAGGGGTGTGTAAAGAGGTGTCGGAAGGTATAAAAATTACTTAACAAATACACAGTAAAAATTAATTTAGGTTAGCTATGCCAATCACTGTAAATTCAAGAGATCAATGAGCCTGAGCTGTTATCTTTCGCTAAACAGCTCAGTTAGCAAAAGCTAACACAGTTAGCTTTTGCTCCTCAGATGTGTAGACAAAATACTACATAGTACAGTTAACTCTCAATCACTGTACGCAAAGTCCTGAAAAAACCGGCTGTAACCTTTGAGTTACGGGAAGCAACCACAGCCCTTCTCAAGAGTTAGGGACCCAATGAAATCTATGAGATAAAAAAATATTAGAATTAGAGTCAACTGCATAACACAAATCAATGAATAATAAAAAGTTAGAACATAAGAAAAAAATTCATGTACACTTGTTATTTGATGATTTTAAAGTTGAATAATTTCCTCCTTGATTACTTATTACAGATTAAAACTCATGAAATATCACACACATTCATACTTCTGTTGAATCAGTTATTACTCTTCAGGCTCCGACTAAATTAAAAAGCATAAGCAGAGGAAATGACAGCAAATGAAGCCAAATCTCTCTACTATGTGCCATTTAGTCAGGAATTTTCAGTTTTTGCATCTGCACATGCGAAATACTTCTTGGACTGAGGGGGAAAAAACAACTTAATTTAAAACTTAAATGCACAAATATTGCCATGCATCATAATCATACTGGAATAATACACAATGCATTGTTTTTTCTCCTTTTTAGCCTACTTTCCCAGTAAAAATCAGAGAAAGAAGAAAAAAGCATGAAAGAAGGCTTAATACATCTTAAAAATATCCCGAAAAACAAAAAAAAGTCAAAAATAAATAAAATAGTTAGATAAATATTGAAAAATTAAAAATTGGAAAGTAGGGTATTGAGATGGGGAAAAAATGTCTGTCGGTCTGTCTGTCTGTCGGTCTGTCTGTCTGTCGGTCTGTCTGTCTGTCGGTCTGTCTGTCTGTCGGTCTGTCTGTCTGTCCCCCCCTAATAACTTTTGAATGAATAGTCCGATTCGAACAAAATTTTTTTTGTTAGAAAGATCTCGGCGATGACATTTCATTCCCATAATTCATTTTTTGATTTGAACAATTTTTCGTTCAATTTTGAACAGTTCAAAAAAACTTAACATTAGCGCCTACGGGAAAATTCAAATCAAAAATAAATCTTGAACTTAGAAGCGAAGTGGCTTCAAACAAACTTTGTAGGGAAAAACTTTTGATAAAAAACATGTATCGAAAATATCTTTTTGATTTGAACAAGTTTTCGTTCAATTTTGAACAGTTCAAATCTCTTAACATTAGCGCCTAAGGGGAAACTGAAAGTCAATATAGATTCCGAACTTAAAGGCGGATTTACTTCAAACAAACTTTGTTGGAAATAGCTCTTGACGACCTACTCCCGACTCCGACTCCGAGAATTTAGGGGTACCTGACACCGACTCTGACTCCTGTTCCCGACAATTAATCGGACTCCGACTCCCCGACTTCGACTCTGACTTCGTAGCTTTGGCAAACATTTATACACGGAGGACAAATGACTGACTCCGATTCTTGGATATTCGACTCCGACTCTTTTATCCCAAAATGAGATTGACTCCGACTCCGACTCCGCTGCTGTGGTTTTAACTGTGAAATAATTATTGTTGATATGATTTGTTTTTATTTTCACGCTAAAGTTTTAATTTAGGTAGGGGAGAGGGGGGCACATGTGAACAAAAACGACATTTTTCTATATTTTTCATTATTGATTTGAGATAAAAAAGAAAAAGGTGCTAAATATGATAAATCAAACATTTGCTAATATTTTCATGCAGTTATCCCCCTTCTACAAGAAGAAATTCCAACCTAAAAATTAATTCTAAAATATGTTACATTTTGTTCACATCTGCCCCGGTGGGGGGGGCAGTTGTAAACACACCTGGGGCACAAGTGAACAGATACATAAATGGTATAAAATGCACCTAAGTATATCTTTAAGTACTCTTTATTACACATTAATAAACACAATGAAAATATAAATATTGAGTACATAATAAATTAACTTGATTCAACGAACATTATAGCCTTCAAGTTTTACAGAAAAAGAAACTGAAGAAGCAGCTCGATATGTGCTACCTAAAATTGTAGGTGGGGGTAATTTTAGCAGAATACATCTGTTTCTGGAAATACAAAGGTTTCATTCTTCTGCTTCCTCATGAATTTAACATTTGCTTCACACTTCAATTTTCTCGATACCGCCAACATAGTGAATTTTTGTCTTTTTTGTAGTGAATACTACATGGACAAAGTCATTCACAGCTAAATTTTCTGGTGCAAGGTTGACTTCAGCACAAATTTCTTGATGGCTACTCTCTTCAAAGCTAATGTCGGACTCGGAGTCACTGACTACAAACTGCTCCTTTTTCAACAGTTCAGCAAGTTCTAATTTACTCTTTCACATTTTACATTTTCTCTGCCTTTTCTTCCATACTTTGACAACAATGTCTTTTTCGAGGGTGGTTAAAATGCTTGATTTTCTTTTTTGAGCTTACTTTTCCCTAGAGTGAAATCGTGACAATGGTCTCACACATTCTGGGGTAGGACTTGAATGTGCATTGCAGCTGGTGGAGGCATCCTCAGGACTGGCATTAAGCTTGTTATTTGAATTGTGATGAAATCAGCGTCAGTAAAAGCAAGCCTAACGGCCAAATTCCTGGTTTAGAAAAACCCCGAGGCTGCTGTGAAAGCTGGTGAAGAACTGACCAATTTCATATATGTTATTCTTTTTCCTGGGTGTAATGTCAACCAGTCATTGAAAGAAGTTTTTATGCAGATTTAAAGGGACTATAAACACCTACATCCAAAGGCTGTAAGCGATGTGAACAATGAGGGGGGAATGTAAGGAGTACTATTCCATTCTCACGACAAAATAATATTACATCCAAACTGATATGACTTTCATGATTATCAAGTAGAAGACAAGATTTGCTGCGGTACAGCGGGAGTACTTTTAGAAGGTTTTACAACTTCTAGGAAGATATCTGCTGTCATCCATCCAGTTTTATACTAACCCTAAGCTTTCTGATGGTGCTCCATTTAAGAAAATATCTTTGTATCTTTTTCTTGGGAATACAAAAACAGGAGGTACAGTGTTTCCCATTGCATTAACTATACCACAAAATGAGTTCACCTCCCTTGCCTGAAACATTTTGTCCAACTTGTTTCTCTCCACAAACCGCGATCACTTTTGGAGCCTCCAACACAGTCGCAATACAGCTGACTTCAATTATTAAAATTTTTAATTATTCTTCTTAATTAGCCCAAATAAAAAATTAAACGATTTTTGAAATTGACAGTATGGGGCACATGTAAACTCCGACTCCGCTGCTGTGGTTTTAACTGTGAAATAATTATTGTTGATATGATTTGTTTTTATTTTCACGCTAAAGTTATAATTTAGGATTTAGTTTTCGGTGAATAAACTCGAAAAATATGCGCAGACGATTTTTTTTTTTTTTTTTTTTTGACAATGAAAATTATTTCTTTAAGTTGACATTTTATTTTTTTTTTATTTTGGTAAGTGCATTAATTCGTTTAAAAAATTATTTTTGGCAACAGGGGAAAAAGAAACGATTTTTTTTTATATGATGTATTTATTTTAATGAACTTATTATTATTATTTTTTCGTTTTGAAAGCTGTAAAAAAATTTTTTTAATGGAAAGAAGTGTATTAGCTGCTTTGTTTAAAAGGTGCTGCTATTTTATTTGTTCGTTTTTTTGAAGAAAAGTAAGGAATATTTTATTCCTAGAAATCAGCTTGAAATATTAAAAAAAAAATATGTTTGAAAAAATTTGCGATTTTAGCTATTTTTGAGAATATTGATCAGGTACTAGAAAGTAGTATGGGTATACGGGAAAGTAGGCTCGTCTAGTTCTAGACGGAACTTCTTGTTCAAATATCAAATTGCAGTTGGTTCTGTTTAACGACATTCTATTGAATGACTTTTCATAGTCCCAGATACTCCACTGCAGTTTTAGAAGCATTCTATTTAAGTACGATTTTTTTGTGGTCCCCTGAAAGTCGTTAGATAGAGTCAACTGTATTATATTTCTCATCTATTTCTAATTACATCATTTATTTAATAGTTTTAATAGGTTAACAAGCTGTTTTTAATAGCTTACTCTGCTTAACTTTTTTTGAACACAAATCAATAAACAATCACAAGTTAGAATACATGGGAAAAAGTTCATGTAGGCTTGTGTCATTTATCAACTTTTAAAAATACTACTAAGATAATAAGTAAAAATACTAATTTATCTACTTTAAAAATACTACATACAACTAAAGTTGTATGATTTTCTACTTGATTACCTCTTACAGATGAAAACCCTTGAAACATCATACAGATCCATACTTCTGTTGATTCAGTTGTTACTCTTCAGGTTCAGGCTAAACTGAAAAGTACAAGCAGAGGAAATGACTGACAGTAAATGAAGCCAAATCTCTCTACCATGTACCATTCAGTAAGGAATTCAGTTTCTGAAGCTGCACGCCCAAAATACTTCTTCAACTATGCGGGGAAAAAACAACTTAATTTAAATCTTAAATGCAACAATTTTACAATGCATCACAATGGAATAGTACGCAATGCATGACTTTTCACTGTTTTCATAAACAAATTATTATATTTCTGTTGTCTATTACACCATGTTTCTACTTACTCAGATGAACAATATACAATAGCATCCAAAAGGAGAACAATTATAATAAATTAATATGAATTTCTGCCTTCTGTGCATAGAAAAAAAATCAAGAATACCAAATATCAAGCGGGGAAATGCTTTGCACACAATGCATTTTAACCTGGAGTGCTCACAGACATATAAGATAAACACACCAGTTGTGATCAGTGCTTCAGCAGTAGCCACTTCAAGGTTAATACTTGAGAAAATAGGATTCCAGGTGTCCCAATGGATTCAGAAGTGCATCAAACATCATTTACACCTCAATAGCGAAATATTAAATACATTGTAACATTTTACCCGCATCAAATCATATTATCGACATGCAAGGTCGATCGAAACAATTTTGTAATAGATTAACTAGGTGCATCAATTTTTAAATAAATATTTTGATTCTTTAAGAATTGAAGTTTTCAATACTGTTTTTTTGGGCACTTATCTAGTTCTTTTGTGAAACATAAATTAAACTTAATTATTAAAATTTGCCTTACCAAATTATCCTTGGGTACTTTTCGTTCGTTCATGCGCGTCAAACCATTGCAGTCGCCTAACGTCATAGTTGCCATAAACTCCAGGTCAAAATCACTAACGATTTAGCTGTTATTTGCATCTACTCGACAAGATGCTGTCCATATTTAGTTTAAAGTAGCCTCACAAATACTGGCCCAGTAATGCATTGCCATGAAAAGAAAAAAGAAGCCAGGAATATAATACAAACATTACAGTGCAACAAGAATAACACACAGTAAAAGAGCTGTAAAACACTATTGAAAAGATATTACATGAAGCAATTTGGCATTAAGTATAAAATAATTATCTATTGCTATTTTAATTGCGTGTTGAGCTGTAGGAGCTCTTAGTATAAAAAATGTCAGTCAATGCAATAAATGTATTATCAAACAGAAAGCTACATTAATGTTGATGAAAAATACACCAAATCGAGGTCTCAAAAACAATAGATATCTTCTTTGGTGACTAAATACGGTTCATAAAACCAATCATCGGCAAACTTAGAGTCATTAATGAATTGCGACACATTTTGAGCAGTGTATTTATTTATAACCTTATAAAACAGCTAATACATGCAACGTAGTATTATTTTTTAAAGAGGAAGCAACTTGTAAGAAAATTAGATTATACTAGCAAAAATACCCGGCGTTGCCTGGGGTTAGTAATAATAATAAGAAACAACCGTTACTTGCATTTGTTTTTTGTTTTAAGTGAAAGAATTCAAAACACACCTTTTTGACATGATTAAAAATCGAGCATCTTCCTTACTCATAAAACTAAAATAGCAAAATGTATAAAGAAAAAAATAGAATTGATCTAGAAACGAAAGCACGACATTTAAGCATATACAAATTTGAAGAATTTCCAAAACATGAAATTAATCTTCACATGCTTAAAACGATTTATCTTTTGATACTTTTTTTTAACATGAAGTCTAAAACCTTCTCTGTATGGATATTGAAGTACGAAGTGTTTAAAAAATGTAGCTGCCCGTATTCCAATCATTGTGGGCTCTTGGTGCGATTTTTCCAAATTTTCGGGAATCGTTTTGGGATGCCTTCGATAATGCTTTCCCTCTTTCCCTTACTTTGTAAAACGATATGCTGCTAATTTTCGTTACATTACAGAGATATTGTCGCCAGATGCTGAGATACTTTTTGGTCACCATAAAATGCCGCTAAACAGTTTCGTCCGAAATGTTTCCAAAATAAGTAGTAAAATTTAACAATTGTTTGCAATTGTGCAAAAATAACTAGTATGTTGTGGCCATTACGAAACTTTCTTCTATATTTTTCTTTTTTTTTCTGATCCCTCCCCATGCTTGACGAGGAAGCAATATTCCCAACAAAAACAAAATTACACATGCAAAAACTTGACGACCATCCCAATGTCTGAATTATTGCAAAAGCAAAGCAAAGAGCAAAAATTGAAAGTTATTTTAAAAGCCTTGCTTGAATTAATTACAAATATTTTAATTGTTAACAAACATAAGATGGCAACAGTTAAAAATTTTAAATCATTGAGATAATATTTCCATAGACTAATAATAAGAGTAGACCGAGCTTTCTCATTCTTGCTGATAAAGAAAATTGGTTCATAGATGTATCATGTGACTAGTGGAAGGGCTTGGCGAAGACTTTGGCAGCATGGTTGCTAGATGGCAGCATTATCTATAGTTTGGAACTCGACATGTATTTTAAGACAATGTATTTTCATTAAAAAAAACTTCCAGGTGCAGAGATTGAACTGTTTTTCTTTTAGTTATGCATTATTTTGACATTAGTAACAGTTTTTGATCAGTTTTCGGTAACTATTATTTCATTTGGAGCTGTCAGCGTTGACGTGAACGAAATGGCGTAAACGTTTTGCGTTAACGCAAAAATGTACTAATCGGTATCGTAAATTGAAACTGTAGGTAAAAATCTTACCGTTTGCTGATTCTTCTTGGTCGCTTGCATCTTTTATTGCTTAGAGAGTAATTGAAATTGATTAAAGAAAATGCACAATACTATCTAAACGAAAAACTCACTATATTAACAAAATATTTACAACTTAGAATAACAAATTTACAAATCGGACTCCATAAAAGATCATTCTTCCGTGTTCCATCAATTCTATTTATTTTATTTCGCGCTGGCATTGATCGTCTGCTACGATTAACGCCCGCTGTTGCTAGGATATCCACCAGTCACATGGTTTGGTTTATGAGCAGCAAAAGGGTTGCCATAGCTCGGTCTACTCTTATTATTAGTCTATGAATATTTCCGATCATTTCCATACAATTAAAATCACGAGAAATACGCAGACGATAATCTATTACGATTTATCTTTCTTATTGTTGCATCAATAAAGCTATTTTTATTCGCAAAAAAAAATACCTTGGAGCGATTGGTGTCAAAATTGAACCAAAGCCTGTTTACATATGGATTCACATATATTCCAAATTTCAACCAGAACGTAGCATTACTTCTTGAGATAGGGCACTCACAATGGAAAAAAAGAACGGGCGATTGCGCTATCCCCTTTTTAGCTGTTGACACCAAAATAAAATCAGCTTTTATACCCACTAAGAGCTACTTGCAGATAAATTTTTCCTTCATTCCGTTCATTATTTCTTGAGATACAGCAGTCACAATTGACGACAAAAAACGTTCTATAGCTCAACCCCCGTTTGAGTTATTGACACCAAAATTGAATCAGCACCTGTTCTTGTTACTGGCAACATATGGACCAAATTTTGTTTGATTCCGCCAGTTACTTCCTGAGGAATAGCAATCACGCGTAACTCAAAAAACGTCCAATTGCTCCACCCCCCCTTGGAGGAATTCGCGCCAAAAACCAATGGGCACAAGTTCACATAGGGGCACATATGTGTACCAAATTTCGTTCAATTTCATGCAGTAGTTTTTGCTGTAGAGAGGCCACAAAAAACTGGTCACACACAGACGTGACACACACACATACATACACACACACAGACAGACAGACATTTTCCAAAAATAGTCGAAATGGACTCAGCACACCTCAAAACGTTCGAATCCGTCAAAATTCGAAATTCGAAAATTTGCACGAATCCAATACTTTCTTCTATATATTAGATATAGAAGAAAGTAAAAATTAATGGAAGTGTTTTGTGATGTTTATGGATTATTTTTTTACACAGTAAAAAAGAATTTTTTAAAGATTCTTTCATTGGCGATATTTTGTTTACATGGTGAAAGCTGAGAAAATTATTATGTAGTCTTTGGCTTCAAAAACAGTGACACTTGAAAAAACTGCCAAATGCATCAGCTACTGAAATCTTTCCGCAAAAATTTCGGCGATATTTCTGCTGTTTGATTGGATAATGAGTAAGTGTCCAATCAGCATAAATAATAATTTAAAAAAAACCGTTAATTACATTAAAATTCCGTTTAAATGGAAAATGATCAACCAAATCCATTTATTAGTAGCCAATCTTGTGAAAAAACATTACTTTAAGATTTGATTTGAGAGAAGCCTCGAACAGTCAGACGAAACGCAATAATATCCAGCAATGCAACAATTATAGCTATCAACTGAGAGTTGAGATGATACACTAAATAATGAATTTGTTTGATGACAGCCTTCGAACATGGAACTAAAAAGCTCATAATTCGTTTTTCATACAACTTAGAACTTTCTAACAGATGCCATCTTCAGCAGAAAAATTAGCGCTTTCGATGGACACGTAATGTTAATATGTGCACGTTTTTTTCCACCCCCATATTGGGGCATTTATGCGAAAATTGAGACAAAAATTGGAATAAAAAGGGAACTATCAATCGGATTTTTTTCGAACTGATCTATAAACCTTCCCAGTACCAAACTGAACAAACGGTGAAAGTTTCAGCCAAATCTGCCGGGTAGTTTCTGAGATCTTAGGGAACAAATTTACCAAACTCCATTTTTATATATTAAGATTTCTTATATGTCAGTTCGGTGTACTGGTCAACACACAAAACTTATACTCACTTATAGATTTCCTTCCATTTTTGTTTTCTTTCCTTTTTTTGGCACTCTCGTCCGCCAAAAACATTGGTGTATTTTAATTTGTAATACACCAATTCGACATTTCCATGTTTTTAATGTGTCGAATATGAACATCACTCGTCAGTTTAGCAGAATCTTGCACATCAAAATTCTCTTCTTCCGTAATTTGTCTTGTAAGCTTTCAAATGAGGAAAACTTCGCCCCTACTTCAATAGTCATTCCTCTATAATTACAATAATTAGATCATTAAAATACTATCCATATAGGAAAGTATGCCGAAAAAGCACGAGGCGCAGTTGTTTCTCGCTGGAATAAACAACGCGAACGTGATCGCCAAATATCGAGGACGTCTGAAACCACGCCAAGTTACTACAAAGGTTGCTAGAAAAATCGAGGAGTAGCAGACACTTCCATATATAAAACGCTTATGCGTGGCGCAAAACGAGCCTTTATTTCTTTCTTTGTGTTGGCAACAATCAGCTTTATTTACGTACGATCTTTGTTTACGTTCTGAAGACTCGCTTCTAGCGTTAGATGTCTAGCGTTAAAATTTTGATTTTAGAATGAGTGTTTTTAATCACTTGAATATAATTTTCAAAGAAGAGAGCAGTGGACTTGGGAATCTTTAGATGTTTCCAACCATATTTTTGTATATACAGTGAAGCACCGTTTATGCGTTTTTGAAGGGACTATTAAAAAAAGCGTACAAATGAAAAAACATATACTTGGTAAAGGTTAATGTATATTAGACTCTCCAGGGACCAATTTAAAAAATGTATTATTAATTAAAATGTATAAAAGGGAAACTTATAAACTGTGCTTCACTGTATTATGTTATTCCACATAGACTAAATGAATTTATTGAACAATTCTCATTGCAAAACATGTCACTTAGTTTTGCAAAGCATTGAAGTTAAGAACTGAACAACAATGACAAAGTAAAGCAACAAATTGAATCGTGAAGAGCTGAAAAGCGAAACATTTCACATACTTTTGCAATGGCATTGATGTTAAGAACTGAACCACAGTGACAGAGTAAAGCGACAAATTGAATCGTGAAACCTGATTTTACTGCTAATATGTTTTAATGAAATCATTTTGACCCTGCTTTATTTATAGTCATTAGGAAGGCTAATCTAACATGAAATTGTTTACGTTTGAATTTAAAAGGCATATTACTATGGGATGAAATAAGTGGTATCTGAGGTATGACATAAATATTAGTGTTATATAATAATCACTAATTTTTTTGCTACAATAATATTTTTCTTCAGTTTTATAATTATCAGTCTTAGGAAAACCCTTTTTCTCCAGTAAAGTGCATGGTTAATCTGTAAATGTGTTCGGAAACACTTGCGGAATTCTTTTGATTTGAAGTACACATTGTGCATTTGTGCACCTTAGCCTATCAGCAGCATTTCTGACCGATCTGAGTTTAGATTTTTCATCCAGGGCCAGATTTGGAAATGTGGAGGCCCCTAATCAGGGTTCGAAAAAAATCATCATATTTTCAAAAATATCCGATACATTGATATGTATTCGAATATTTTGATATATATATATATATATATCCGATATTTTCAACCCGTGAAAGTTAGGATATTTTGTAAAAATTTTACTGTGGGGGCCCCTTTGTTGTGGAGGCCCCGTGGTAGTAGCCCCGCCTGCTCTCCCCTAAATCTGGCCCTGTTTTCATCTAAAGACTCCGTAGCCTACTGCTCTCTTCGTGAATTATATTCAAGTGCTCTGAAGCCCAGTGACTCAGTGGTAGTGCTTTGCACGCTACCACGTTGCAGGTCTGGGTTCGATCTCCCGGTCGGGCATGATTGATTCAGCCATTCATCCCTTCAGTGCGTCGATAAAATGAGTACCAAACATGCTTGGGAACTAAACCCTGGGGGTTCTGCATTAGGCTGACCTCTTAGCAGGAACATCTGCCTAGCTCCCCAGAGCCCTTGGTCAGGAGGAGTGAGATGGGTACAGTAGGCCTTGGGTCCTCATAAGATGTCGTGCCACTGGGTTTGGTTTTTTGACTCTTAAAACACTCATCCTAACATTTTTTACTAAATCACTGCTTTTAGAGAATGTCAGAAGTTGCTTGTTCTTTGCAACTGTTAAGCATTGAAAAAAATATATACACACATATTTTGACACTGAACATAGTATAATTAATGACCATGAAATGTTTTTAAGCTGCTTAGTCTTTACAGTATGTAAACATTGTAGGGTTTTTTTTCACTAATTTCTTTTGCATTCAGTAAATGTAGGAAACAAAGATTATATTATGTTTGTAATTTTAGTACAAAAATGTTCCCTTACATATTTTTCTCAAAAGATAAAGTAATTGCTAACTTATGCTTTATAACGATCTAATGCAGGAGTTGCATCTCAAATTAATTGTCCCTTTTGAATGTATGAAAATCATAAGTGTTATGAGATTTTTATAAAAAAACACTACCGTTTTTTGAATTCAAATAAAACTAGACTAATGTATTAGTGACCTGTGAGCGAGCGTAATAATGTTATGCTTTTTGATAGGAACTGTATGGGGAAATTAACTTTAGTTTTGTTGCAAAATAAACCTTAAATTATCTGGCATGCCGGAAAATTCAAATTTCTGGCATACTGGTCAACCTCGCTTTTCGGGGTAATATGGTATTAAAAAATCTAGATTAAATTGATAC
Organism: Uloborus diversus; assembly: GCF_026930045.1. Lineage (NCBI taxonomy): Eukaryota > Metazoa > Arthropoda > Arachnida > Araneae > Uloboridae > Uloborus > Uloborus diversus. The sequence goes on from NC_072735.1 coordinate 30,032,440, forward strand.
TCGTTTCAAAATTCCCTCATAAGATTTCATACTGGCATTTAAATTTACAGTGTGGTTAGTTACAGGTTTTCTAGTACGTTTAAAAACCACTATTAAAAATCCAGATTAAATTGATACTGGTTTCAAAATTTCCAGTATGTTTCAAACTAGCATTAAAAAATCCAGATTAAATTGATTCTGGTTTCAAAATTTCCAGTACATTTAGAAACCAGTATTAAAAGAACCAAGTTAAATTGACTGGTTTCAAAATTTCCAGTATGTTTAAAAACCGGCATTAAAAAATTCAGAATAAATTGATACTGGTTTCAAAATTTCCAGTATGTTAAAAACCGGCATGAAAAAATCCAGATTAAATTGATACTGGTTTCAAAATTTCCAGTATAAATTGATACCGGTTTCAAAATTTCCAGTATGCTTAAAAACCGGTATAAAAATCCAGATTAAATTGATACTGGTTTCGAAATTTCCAGTATAAATTGATACCGGTTTCAAAATTTCCAGTGTGTTTGAAAACCGGTATAAAAAAATCCAGATTAAATTGATACTGGTTTTGAAATTTCCAGTATAAAGTGATACCGGTTTCAAAATTTCCAGTAAGATTTCATACCGGAATTTAAATTTCCGGTATGATTTTCTTTTTTCCAGTACAAATCATACTGGGTCCGGTATCATTTTGATACTGGTTTTAGGATTTTTTTCCAATAGGGAAACTTTGATATTTCTCCGGGGCCCCTCAGGGCCTCGGGGTCCCTAGGCTATGCCTACATTGCCTATTTGGTAATCCGGCCCTGTTTAAACTACTTTGAATATCTCCTCCAGAAAGCCTCCGCCTGTTCCACAAGAAAAAACGGGCAGTTGGGAGAACTTCTTCAAGAGGACGTTTCATAATGTAGGACAAATGTTCGATGAGCTACCGTTTGGTTATAGAAGGCGTAGATAGAACCCTAAAAGGCCAAAAAGGTTCAGACTAAATTATGAGAGGCGTCACAATTGTGTTTGACGATGTCTTGCATCAAACTCTTCATGTGGTGCCCTAGAGAAACGCGTGCAGATATACTTCAAGCCTGATTAAAGTCGTACTTAGGAGCCCTTTACAATCTCTGTATCGTAAGCATAATTATAAGAACCCGTTTATGAGATGGTTGTAAGCATTATTAGTCTTTTACTGCAAGAAAGTTACCGGAAAACACATGGTACAGGATATCTAATCAAAATATATGAGTTGATAAATTCTCTCTAAATGATTTGATCCTGAATGTTTGTTCTGAAATCAAGACTGTTTGTCAAAAAAAAAAAATTACACGTGAATATGCACAGAGGACAATAGCATTAGCCAAGAACGCTGTGCATCATGCACATGAATTCTCTATTTCCCCTAACTCCTCAAGACTTCTCTTCATACTATTAAAATTAAAGGCGAAAGTCAAATACATTTTATTGCGCAACTTTAATTAGTATAATCACTGAACTGGAATTGAACCTCAATTAAAATCGCTACGGAATAATATGATTGAGATTATTGTTCTTACATCACCAGCAGCATATCAGATGGCTCATTTTCATTGCATCTCCATGGTCCCTGCATAATTAATTTTCCAATTTACGTGATTACAATTTCCAATGAAAATTCCTTATGCCATCACCATCATCAAATCAGAAGTTCAAACGTACAAGCATACGATATGTACTCGTAGTACAACGAGAAGTTTGTAGTATTCATTGGGGATTATATATCGGTCTCTTTTGATCAGCAAATGAAGTATATGAATTTGTTTCAAATCTCATAAAAACGAAATAAAAAATGCTGCTTATTATTTAATTTTAAACTCAAAAGTACCTGCATAATATTTATTTAAGGTAGATAGGTTTTTTCTTTTTTTTTTTTTTATCCCGAACAAGGTCGGGACGGGCCGCTAGTTCTAAACAACGCAATTTCATCCCATTACTCTTAAACTAAACTAGTATCTTGTGGCCATTACGAAACTTTCTTCTATATCTTTCTTATAATTCTGATCCCTCCCCATGCTTGACGACGAAGCAATATTCCCAACAAAAACAAAATTACACACGCCAAAACTCAACGACCATCCCAATTCGCAACTATAGCGCTCGAATACGCTACCTTGCGGTGATTTGCAAAATTAAAGAAAAAGGTAAAACATTGCGTTTCACGTGTGTCTGTTGGTAAACTTAGGCAGTTTGTTATGAGTATTTATTAACGCAGTGCATGAAATTATCAACGAATATGCTCGTCGATTCGTCTATTCGATGTTTTTTTTTTTTTTTCAAAGAGGATAACTTTGTACCAGGGAAATTCTTTTTATTGCTTTGCGTGAATTTGTAAGAATATGTTTTTTTTTTTAATCTTAAGCTCGAAAGAAGGATTGGATGACATTAGCAGAAGAATAATGGTTTTCATCTCCGCCTAATTTAAAAATAATTAATTTAACCAACCTTATTTTACTGCAGCATTTAGTTGAAATGGACAGTATGCAAAATATTTTCTTGAATATATTATCGTAGAACGAAATGAAAAATGTTTAACGCTGAGAATTTTCATCGCCAAATAGTGGGTTTATAGTTTAGGGTTATAGTTTTAGTATTGTGTGAGTTAAGAACCCTTGGCGAGATTTCGCATGTCCACCATTTTTATTTTTTTACGATGTGTGGAATAAATGGTAGAAAGATTACAGAATTCGATAAGTTTAAAGAAATAATGGAAGATCAATTAAAAAGAAAACTACCACCATGTATCCGTGAGAATTTTATTGATGATGCATGACAGAATTAAATCATAATTCAGAAATTAGAGACATACGAAACACAAAAAATTAAAATTAATCGATTCGGCAGTTTGAGAAATAACTCAGCTACAAATGTAAAACAATTGGCGCTAGCTAAAGAGGACAAAGAAGTATCATTTTCCTCTTTTAATGACACTGGTAAACAAAGGTTTTGTTATATGAAATTTTTATAGTGATCTTATGGCTACAATTAAAATCTAGTTCCATCAAGAATTGATAAATATGGAATTCAACATCCGGGAAGTGGCTACTTACAACCTCGAACTACAAAATTTGCATCAATTTCTAACGTTTAGTAATTATTCTTGAATTCTCATTTCTTTCTACGTGAGCCAGAATATCCACAAGACTTTAAAAATTAATTTAAAAAAGAATGAAACAAAAAAAGTCATGCATACAAACAAAAATTACTTGGCTTATTAGCATTTTCTACTCTACGGCATGCGTTTGTTTTGCCTTTTTCATCCGCCATTAGACGGTGGCTGCAGTGCAGTACCCCCCTATAGTTTGTTGGATTTGCGAATTAACGATTTATCTCAAAAGCAAATCAAAGAATGAAAATTGAAAATTATTTTTAAAACCTTGCTTAAAATAATTACAAACATTTATTTGTTAACAAACACAAGGTGGCAACAGTTTAAAAGTTTAAACCATCGCGATTTTCTGGTCATTTTCCAACAATTAAAATGACGCGAAATACACAGCCACCAGTCTATAACGATTTATCTTTCTTATTGTTGCAATTATAAAGCTATTTTTATTTACACACAAAAAGGAAAAAAAAAGCCCCTCCATGGAGCGATTGGCGCCAAAACTGAGCCAACGCCTGTTTACGTGTGGATTCACATTTATTCCAAATTTCATCCAGATCGCTTAGCATTGCTTCTTGAGATATACCACTCAAAATGGAAAAGAAAAAAAGAACATTCGATTGCGCCACCCTCTTTTCAGTTGTTGACACCAAAATAAAATCAGCTTTTATACCCTCTAAGGGCTACTTGTCAATAAATTTTTGTTTGATTCCGTTCATTATTTCATGAGATACAGCAGTCACAATTGACGACAAAAAACGTTCTATAGCTCAACCCCCGTTTCAGCTATTGACACCAAAACTGAATCAGCACTTGTACCTGTTAGGAGCAACGAATGGACCAAATTTTGTTTGATTCCGCCTGTTACTTCTTGGGGAATAGCAGGCACGCATAACTCAAGAAACGTCCCATTGCTCCACCACCCTTGGAGGAATTCGCGCCAAAAACCAATGGGCACAAGTTCACATAAAGGCACATGTGTGAACCAAATTTCGTTCGATATCATGCGGTAGTTTTTGCTTTACAGCGGCCACAAAAAACAAGTCACACACATACGTGACACACACACACACATTTTCCAAAAATGGTCGGAATGGACTCAGCACACCTCAAAACGTTCAAATTCGTCAAAATTCGAAAACTTGCACGAATCCAATACTTTCTTCTATATATTAGGTATAGAAGAAAGTAAAAAAGAAAAGGGGGAAAAACAGGCATAAAATAAAAAATTTCATCCCATTACTCTCTCTCTCTCTCTCAAAAAAAAAAAAAAAAAAAAATAATAATAATAATAATAATAATTTGAATTTTTGGCATCTTGAATTCAAATTATGTTTTTCGCAATCACGAGCGTGTGTGTTTGTGTAGGCGCATGTGTGTGGGTGCGTAAGTGTATGTATGCATGTGTGTGAGTGAGTGTTGTGTACGTGCGTGTGCGTGTAGGTGTTCGTGTATGTGTGTGTGTGTGTAGGCGTTCGTGTGTGTGTCTAGGCGTTCGTGTGTGTGTCTGTGTAGGCGTTCGTGTGTGTGTGTAGGCGTTCGTGTGTGTGTGTAGGCGTTCGTGTGTGTGTGTAGGCGTTCGTGTGTGTGTGTGTAGGCGTTCGTGTGTGTGTGTGTGTAGGCGTTCGTGTGTGTGTGTGTGTGTAGGCGTTCGTGTGTGTGTAGGCGTTCGCGTGTGTGTGTGTAGGCGTTCGTGTGTGTGTGTAGGCGTTCGTGTGTGTGGGACATGGACGCCACCGCCCATCAAAAGTGGATTTCGGGGGACAGTGCTCAGGACCAGCCGCGCCGCCGCCGGTGGACGGTGGTGCTGCAGGCCTGGTCCAAGCTGAAAAAGGAACCGGAACATCAAGGACGGTCAAGTGAGAACAATAAGCAATCGTGATTGCTCAAAAAAAAAAAAAAAAAAACCACAGAAGTACATTTTTCTCTTTCTTTTCCAAAACGAACTGATAGGAAACTGACTGAATTAAAAATCTTGTCTATAAGATCTATTGACTACTTTTCAAAACCTGAAGTACATTTTTTATGAAATTATTATTATTTTTTAATTAGAATCTGGGGAAGGAATCAAACACAAAAAAAAAAAAAACTTCCTGAAGGTTCAGCCGAGATCTGAGGAGGAAGCTTCTGCACTTTAATTTGTTTCTTTTTGGCCTTATTTACCCGTAAAAGAAAGAAGAAGTTCTGACCAGAACTAAACGAGCCTTTTTTCCCGGATACTAACATCGATTTTCTAGTAATCAATATTCTCTAAATTATCTAAGGCTGCAAATTATGTCAGGCACACCCTTTTAACATTTTAAGGTGATCTCTAGAAACAAAATATACCTCTCTCATCTGATGAAATAGATACGTAAAAAATAAATAAACGAACAAATAAAGTAGTAGCTCTTTTTAAACAACGCAGTTAATACCACTTTACCACAAAACTTTTTTATCGCTTCCAAAAAGAAAAAAAAAAGAATTTACAACAAAAAGTTCATCCAAATAAATATATTGCATCATCATATATATAACAGTCAGTTATCGAGTGACGCTCCTGACGTCTTCAACAATGAAACTCGTCCCATGACATGATAATTTGATAATATTTTTTGGCAATGTTTGACATGCAGGGACGGGTTTTATTTTGACAAGGCTGAATTGGATCCGGTAACTTAACTGTTTTACTGGTATGAGTGTCATTTCACGGGAATAAAGAAACGAAAAAGTGGTCCACAATTAACGCTATCTTCTGGAGTTTATGGTTCATCCACTGGATTTAGGGTTAAAATTCAACTGTCAAAATATCACCAAACGGGCCATAGCTTTGTTCAAACGTAGAAGCAATTTGCACCCGTCATACCTTGACGAGTAGTTTTCTAGTATACACATTAAAAAAAAGAATCGTTTGTTAAGCTCTTTTTCCGGGTATAAATAAAGCGCCTCAGATTTTATTTTTCCCCCGTTGCCATAAAATAAATAAATATACTTTGGGAAATAGAAAATAAATTTTCATCATAAATTTTTTAAAGAAAAATCTTTCTGGTAAAACATACAGTATTCCGAATTAGCCTTCATTTCCAGTTGCCAAAAACAGAATAAATAAGTCACAGTCGGAGTTGGTCTGATTTTGGGTACAGGAGTCGGAGTCATAGTTGAAGGCCCTAAAATACTAGGAGTCGGCTGCAGGGGTGGATACAAGGTACAAGGGGAGGGTCATGACCCCCTCCCCCCCTAAACCGTCGACAGTGTCCGTCCACATTGTATTCAAACACCGTATGACTAAAATGTAAACGATATCAGTAGTCTTTGCAATTCATTAATTATTTTACGAAAGGAAATATTTGAAATATTACTTCTTTTCATTGCTTATGAAATTAATTTGTAACGATTACGCCTTTTAGGGGCCTTATCCTCAGTCAATTTGGTGCTTTTTATTGTCTGCCAATAGTTTCAGAAATTTTTCACACCCAAAACCGTAGGTTCATTCAAGGAAGGGGGGGGGGGAATCCTTAGCATGACCTCCCCCCTAGCCTTTTACTAATATTATTTAAAAAAAGTCACCGCCCCTCAAGAATTTATCGCCCCCTTGAGGAACCAAATCGCTCTTGTTGGGGTGATCGACTTTAGGTTTAGAACCTCTAGTCTCTAATAAGATAACTCCTAAATGGAAGTTAATGTGCAAATCTTATAGCGTTTATTTACCTCCAATTGTTTGTGGAAGTATATTGTCAGGAAAAATATACGGAGTGAAGACATGGAGAAAGACTGGTGTATCAACAAATATTTTAATGGCATGTAGGCACTGCAATTTTTTTTTTTTTTTTTGAGATGACAACCATGATGGAACAGCTGTTCTGTGTTCCAACGTGACGTATCCTAAAGCAAAGCTCACCGTGAATCAAGTAACGTCATTTACTTACTATCGTGTAAAATACTACGTCAAGAGGAAGGAGTTAATCGTGACCTCTCACGACAGGAAATATGCTGCTCACACTTCACGTAAAAGTGGGTTACCGTTAAGTTTTGGCTTGTTCTAGGGCCGGATTTGGAAGTGTGGAGGCTCCTAATCAGGGTTCGAATCATATTTTCGAAAATATCCGATATATTGATATATATATCCGAATATTTTGATACATATCCGATATTTTCGAATAGTGAAAGTTAGGATATTTTGTAAAAATTTTGCTGTGGGGGCCACTTTGTTGTGGAGGCCCTGGGGCAGTAGCCCCGCCTGCCCACCCCTAAATCCGGCCCTGGCTTGTTCTCAATTTTTATAAAATTGTGGGGAAACCATGAATTTTCCAAAGTGGTTTTTTTTTTCTCCTTCCTTATTTGATATTTTTTTTTCGATTTGATAATTTTTTGGTCATGTTACAAAGCGATTTGGAAGTAATCCCTCTTAATCGTGCCGAAAACCGCTTCCTAAAACCCGTTTCATTTCAAAACCAGCTCAAACCATACTTTTACCATATCGCCCCTGTAAAAACGTACCAGTAAAATCAACGATATTATTATAATCAATTGCATAAGCATAATCAAGTCACACGTTTAATATCACAGGCTAGTACTGCATGAAAGTGAGAAATTGTATGAAATTGATTGGAAAATTAAAATTTTTAACGAGGTCAATTTACATCAAAACCAGCTCAATTCAAATTATTCGTGTCTGTAAATTGGATAATACAGTCAAACGCGCTTATAGCGAGCCCTGATTTAACGAGAACCTGGATTTAGCGAGGAAATCAGAAATACTTGTTGGTACAATGCAAGTCTATGGGAGCACAACTCGCTTTTAACGAGCAAACCCCGCTAAAAGTGAGCAATATTTTTGTGATTCGTAAAATTTCCATTTACGAATCACGTACTTCCATTTTTTTCAGGTAAATTTTCTTCAACATTCCAAAGCCAACCGAAGTTACTGATAAATCCTAAATCCTGAGAACAAGCGATGACAGAACTTTTTTGAATTTGTGGAGTAAAGAAACATAGAAAATCATATATGTGTGTATATGAGTATTCATCAAAAACAATGATATAAGAAAGAGACATTCAGACAGTTCAAAGTAAAGTAACCAATTTATTTGGCGCTGAACAGTGGTTGAAAAAAAGAAAAAAAAGCAATTACAATGAAGTTTTATGATTTTCTTTTTTCACGAACTCGCTTTTTACAAGCATTCGGTTACAACGAGCAAATATCGCGGTTTCTTTGCGCTGTTAGTTCGAGTGTACTGCTAATTTTAAAAATGGAAACAAAAATCAAGTCGTATACTCTGAATGTTTTTCAAACGAAAAAATTTTGTTGGAAATATTATGTGGGCATAGCGAGAAACGAAAAATGACTTTTGTCTCTCCCGTAGTTTTTTTTAAAATTTGATTCAGCTGGATTTGATACTAAACGCGTCATTTATTTAAATCACAAATCCATCCATCTATATTCATTTGAACCCTCTTATCCAAACTATTGATAAGAAATCGATTTTTTAATGAAAACATCGACGGTTTTACCATCGATGTAATAAGGTCAATTTTCCGAATATCAATGTTTTGCGTTCACTTTTACTTCGATGTCAATGTTTTTCAACTGACGCCAAAACAAGAAGTTCCGTCTAGAACTAGACGAGCCTACTTTCCCGTATACCCATACTACTTTCTAGTACCTGATCAATATTCTCAAAAATAGCTAAAATCGCAAATTTTTTCAAACATATTTTTTTTAATATTTTAAGCTGATTTCTAGGAATAAAATATTCCTTACTTTTCTTCAAAAAAACGAACAAATAAAATAGCAGCACCTTTTAAACAAAGCAGCTAATACACTTCTTTCCATTAAAAAATTTTTTTAACAGCTTTTAAAACGAAAAAATAATAATAAGTTCATTAAAATAAATACATCATATAAAAAAAAATCGTTTCTTTTTCCCCTGTTGCCGAAAATAATTTTTTAAACGAATTAATGCACTTACCAAAATAAAAAAAAAAAACAATAAAATGTCAACTTAAAGAAATAATTTTCATTGTCAAAAAAAAAAAAAAAAATCGTCTGCGCATATTTTTCGAGTTTATTCACCGAAAACCAAATACCTAAATTAAAACTTTGGCGTGAAAATAAAAACAAATCATATCAACAATAATTATTTCACAGTTAAAACCACAGCAGCGGAGTCGGAGTCGGAGTCAATCTCATTTTGGGATAAAAGAGTCGGAGTCGAATATCCAAGAATCGGAGTCAGTCATTTGTCCTCCGTGTATAAATGTTTGCCAAAGCTACGAAGTCAGAGTCGAAGTCGGGGAGTCGGAGTCCGATTAATTGTCGGGAACAGGAGTCAGAGTCGGTGTCAGGTCCCCCTAAATTCTCGGAGTCGGAGTCGGGAGTAGGTCGTCAAGAGCTATTTCCAACAAAGTTTGTTTGAAGTAAATCCGCCTTCAAGTACGGAATCTACATTGACTTTCAGTTTCCCCGTAGGCGCTAATGTTAAGGGATTTGAACTGTTCAAAATTGAACGGAAAATTGTTCAAATCAAAAAGATATCTTATATACAAGTTTTTTATCAAAAGCTTTTTCCTACAAAGTTTGTTTGAAGCAAATTCGCCTCACAGTTCGGAATTGCTTTGAATTTCCCCGTAGGCGCTAATGTTAAGTTTTTTTGAACTGTTCAAAATTGAACAAAAAATAGTTCAAATCAAAAAGTGAAATATGGGAATGAGGTGTCCTCGCCGAGATCTTTCGAACAAAAAAAAGTTTGTTCGAATCGGACTATTCATTCAAAAGTTATTAGGGGGGGACAGACAGACAGACCGACAGACAGACAGACAGACCGACAGACATTTTTCCCCATCTCAATACCCTACTTTCCAATTTTTAATTTTTCAATATTTATTTAATTATTTTATTTATTTTTGACTTTTTTTTGTTTTTTCACGATATTTTTAAGATGCATTAAGCCTTCTTTCATGCTTTTTTCTTCTTTTTCTGACTTTTACTGGGAAAGTAGGCTAAAAAGGGGAGGGGGAGAGGACAAAACTGGGAAGATTTAATATTTAGAAAAGCTAAAAAAAAAATAATTATTAAAAAAAAAAAAAAAAACTCACGTGCTATCTTTCAACGCAAGCAATGCCTACTTCTTCGATTACTTCGGGAGCATAAATATGTAGAAAATGTAGTATTCAAAAAATAATTTTACTCTCTTTATAACAAGGTTTCCCAAAGAGATCGATACTGATACTAGGGGGTCAATAAAGTTTTCAAAAGGGTCGGTGCATCTTTAGAGGTCACTGAAAGTGTATCACTCAAAATACAAAGCAAATTCAAGTCAACTTTGCATTCAAATGTTAAACAAGAAGTTCCGTCTAGAACTAGACGAGCCTACTTTCCCGTATACCCATACTACTTTCTAGTACCTGATCAATATTCTCAAAAATAGCTAAAATCGCAAATTTTTTCAAACATATTTTTTTTTAATATTTCAAGCTGATTTCTAGGAATAAAATATTCCTTACTTTTCTTCAAAAAAACGAACAAATAAAATAGCAGCACCTTTTAAACAAAGCAGCTAATACACTTCTTTCCATTAAAAAAATTTTTTTACAGCTTTCAAAACGAAAAAATAATAATAATAAGTTCATTAAAATAAATACATCATATAAAAAAAAATCGTTTCTTTTTCCCCTGTTGCCAAAAATAATTTTTTAAACGAATTAATGCACTTACCAAAATAAAAAAAAAATAAAATGTCAACTTAAAGAAATAATTTTCATTGTCAAAAAAAAAAATCGTCTGCGCATATTTTTCGAGTTTATTCACCGAAAACTAAATCCTAAATTATAACTTTAGCGTGAAAATAAAAACAAATCATATCAACAATAATTATTTCACAGTTAAAACCACAGCAGCGGAGTCGGAGTCGGAGTCAATCTCATTTTGGGATAAAAGAGTCGGAGTCGAATATCCAAGAATCGGAGTCAGTCATTTGTCCTCCGTGTATAAATGTTTGCCAAAGCTACGAAGTCAGAGTCGAAGTCGGGGAGTCGGAGTCCGATTAATTGTCGGGAACAGGAGTCAGAGTCGGTGTCAGGTACCCCTCAATTCTCGGAGTCGGGAGTAGGTCGTCAAGAGCTATTTCCAACAAAGTTTGTTTGAAGTAAATCCGCCTTTAAGTTCGGAATCTATATTGACTTTCAGTTTCCCCTTAGGCGCTAATGTTAAGAGATTTGAACTGTTCAAAATTGAACGAAAACTTGTTCAAATCAAAAAGATATTTTCGATACATGTTTTTTATCAAAAGTTTTTCCCTACAAAGTTTGTTTGAAGCCACTTCGCTTCTAAGTTCAAGATTTATTTTTGATTTGAATTTTCCCGTAGGCGCTAATGTTAAGTTTTTTTGAACTGTTCAAAATTGAACGAAAAATTGTTCAAATCAAAAAATGAATTATGGGAATGAGATGTCATCGCCGAGATCTTTCTAACAAAAAAACTTTTGTTCGAATCGGACTATTCATTCAAAAGTTATTAGGGGGGGGACAGACAGACAGACCGACAGACAGACCGACAGACAGACAGACCGACAGACAGACAGACCGACAGACATTTTTCCCCATCTCAATACCCTACTTTCCAATTTTTAATTTTTCAATATTTATCTAACTATTTTATTTATTTTTGACTTTTTTTTGTTTTTCGGGATATTTTTAAGATGTATTAAGCCTTCTTTCATGCTTTTTTCTTCTTTCTCTGATTTTTACTGGGAAAGTAGGCTAAAAAAGATCATAGTCCAAATGTAAGTACGCCCGTTCATTTTTTTTTTTTTTTTTGAGATCACTGTTTAGCCTTTTTAAAAATGTTTCTGTTAAGGTTCTCTCTCAGTTTCAAAAGTCTTCAACGGAAGCCTCTTTTTTTTTGGGGGGGGGGGGAGGTGAGGAGAATTAAAAAATAGTTTTGACTGAGACTTCACCTTTTGCATCCCCAAGCTTTAACTTAGTGAAGTATGCTCAGCCATTTGAACAATTACTTATGGTAAACTAAGAAGATTAAAAGCTATGCAATGAATTCATTTAGAATTTCAAACAAATGTATCTTTTATTGACAGTTCAGCATCAAGCTCACCTTTCTCATTAATAAAAAAATTTTGAAAAAAAAAAATAGAACCGACTTCAAAATTGCTCTAAAAAGTGAAAAATAATTTTATTCTTTAAACACCATCGATAATGCTTTTAAACATAATTTTTGAAGTTGGCGCAAAAACAAAACGTAAAATCTAGTGTAACCATGCTTCGTTCATATTTTTTTTTTCAGAAAAGCATCCTAAGTTACGAACGAAACATTTATATCGCTATTCAAATATGCTGTCATCAATGCATAATGTATGTGATAGTGAAGAAACTGGTCCTGGTTAAATTTATAGTTGTATTTGAGTTATGGCTGTGAATGATTTTATCTATCGTTTTTGCGCCAACTTCAAAAATTATGTTTAAAAGCATTATCGATGGTGTTTAAAGAATAAAATTATTTTTCACTTTTTAGAGCAATTTTGAAGTCGGTTCTATTTTTTTTCAAAATTTTTTTATTTCATTCTTTTTAGTGTAAATTAAGTATTTCAGAAATAATAAGAAGTTACCATCACGAAACTTCACATTTTTTTCTTAAAAATGCTCCATACTAAAAAAAAAAAAAAAAAACCATTGACACGCGTTAAACTTTAAGCGATTGGCACTAAAAACTTATCTTTGTTCCTCTCTGGAAATCATGCGTAGTTAATTTAATTATAACCATTTAAGTATTACGTTTTTCCTAACTAATTTACATTCCACAGCATCTAAGTTGCTCATGATGCAATCCTGTATTTTCTTACTTAGCCCCGAGATGATAACGATAAAAATACTACAGAGTAGTTGAGTCAAACCTAATGGTAGCATTGTGAAGGCTAAGCAGATCCTAATCACTGCATCACCTCGCTTCCAGGTTAGGTTTACCCCTACTATGGAGCAATAGCACTGAAGAAAGGAAGATTTTGAATATTCACATAGGGTTACTATACATCAGCAGGGTTACTAAAATAAAATTATTTACCCAAAAATGAGACGACAGCGCCAGATTCCCCATTATCGAAATATCCCTTGAAGAAATTTGATGCTTGCTTCAGAGAAGCCTTCATTCAAAATTATCATTACAATTACTATTAATGTTACTGTTATAGGGCACCAAAGTTTTATAACAATGAGTTTCCTATTGTCGCGTAGATGAAGATAGCGAAGACAATGTGAAAGCTAAATGAAGCGAATACTCGTTAGTCTCAACTCGAGATCTTTATTCAGAACCAGTGGTTGGAAGTAGCGCGCTACAAGTAGCGACGCTACTGTAGTAGCTACATTTTTTAGTAGTTTGTAGTGTAGCGCACTACTTTTCAAAAAAAGTAGTGTAGCGAGTAGTTCGATACAAAAAAAAGTAGTTTGTAGCGATTTCTAAAAACTACTTTTAAATAAAGTTTCAAAAAAAAAAAAAAAGAGAAGAAGAAAGGAATGGAGGTTTCAAACGAATCTGACTTGTGCAAATTTTACGCGAGTAAAATTTGCACCAATCAGATTCGGAAGACTCTGAAAATTACGAGCTGACCTCAGATTGACGCCAAACGTTCTATCTGTTTGACGCCATTAGTTTGTTTAGCATCGAAATTTTCACATTTCCCCAATATTCATCTTATGGCTTAGAAAGAAAAGAATAAGAGATAACTGCCAATGTAGTACCGCGTTTCATGGGCGCCGATATGGAAGGCACGTTTTGGCTCAAGCCCCCCCCCCCCCTCCGCTTTAGAATTTACTTGTTTCTTTTAATACGTTTTTCTTCGCAAAAAAGGTAAAAACATTTCTTCTCCATCCATTAATGAATAAGTTATTAAAAATGTCAATTTTTTGATAATTCTAATCTGTAATGAAATCGGTTTCCATGTGAAAATATCCTACTAAACCATGAGAAAAATATCTGACCCCCCCCCTAAAACTTTGTATATGGGCGCCCATGCCGCGTTTGTGTTTTCTGGCAGCTGAGAATGTCCCGTGGATGAACATTTTAGATTTCAATGAGACTAATGTGCCAATATCTACCTAGTATGGAAGCTACTGTAAATGTTATGGAAGACGATGATATTGAACTGCCTTTATTTTTGGCCGGCTAACAAATGTTACAGTATTATAGAAACATATGGTCACGAGAATTTTTCGTTTCTTGTAAATTTGCTCCTTTTTCAAAAAACTTACGGTATCAATGTCACCTGCATATTACTGTCGAATTTCAACGCGAGGGATGCGTTCCAAGGTTCCTAGCGTAGGTTGAAATTTCGCTTCGTGGAAAAGGGTATCCATACGATTTTTTATGAGTATACCAATCATTTTGAGACATTTGAAAACGTCCCTCAAACTGTTTTAACCGATTTCTTAACTTCCTATTACCGAATTTAAACATAGAGAATATAGAAGTGAAATTTCACTGTATTTAAAAAAAAAAGCTGTGTTATTGAATAAAAATACTGTTAGGATGCACAAAATCAGTGGGAGAGAATGGCATAAAATGAAACGGGACGATACCGTAATTATATTCGACACATTTTTTAGCTGTTCAAGCATATCGAAAATCTTTAGTTGTCAAAGATTAGTATTTTTCCTTCCATTTTCAAACATTAGATAAACAGCTGCTTATGTGAACTTATGTTTCATTAAACTCATATTTAGAATGAAAAAAATGCGGAGTGGCGATTTGTAAATTAACAAAGCGATGTTCCGACTAGTACGGTTGGAGAACTTACGCTTTCAGTGATGCTAAAGGGAAAGTCCATTCACGAAACTAATATTTAGTAGCCAGTAGAGTAGGTGATACTTAAGCCCCGCGATTCCCACACGAAAACTTTCGTGCTACAGGGTGAGGAATTCGCGTTAGCTCTAAAATTCATTACTCGAGTAAAGCTCGCTATATAGACATTTCGTGTAAATCGAATCACGCTGTTGCGCGAGTCCACAGTAGTTTAAAATTGCATATTGAAGTAAGCATTCTAGTTATCTTTCATATTTCAGATATTTATTAATATTTGATTATAAATACTAGTACAGTTTGGGGTATTTTCCCATTTGTTTATTTTTTCTTTTTCACTGATTGAATGTTGATATATTAACATAATAAAAGTCGATTATTAGATATTTAAGTTCTTGAGGTTATTCGGTGAAATTGAAGAAATGCTCTTATTTCATTTTATGAGTGGCGTAAAAAAGGAGATGTTGTTTTAGTCCGGACCTCTAGCTTGAAGCACAAAATCAATTAAAATTAGTTCCTCTTAAAAAAAAAAATTCCTATAAAATTAACTGATATAATAAAAATTAAAGTTTTTCTCTTTTGTTTAAAATATGATTTTCATGATCTTAATCATTTATATATATATGTATGACTATATAAAATTTAAAATAAATTATGGACTGCATCCAGGGGCGTGCACAGAAATTTTGGGGCCCGTCACAAATAACTTTTCCAGGGCCCCTCCATATTGTTTACCTCTATATTTATTTAAACCCCTAGTTTTAAAAATATTGGGCCCCTTTCAGACTCGGGCCCGGGACACACACAACAGGTGTCCCTTCTCCTCTCCTCCCCCCGTGCACGCCCCTGACTGCATCTATTTACACTTTTAAATAGCCGAGTTGCACTTCTTGTCTTGAATGAAATATTCACTGACAGGAAAGGATTAAAATTTTTAAGGTTGATTTCCTTCAACTTTTAAATCCTTTCTTGCAGCGAATATTCGTAAAAATCGTTTAAAATATTTGGAATGACAAATTGGCTCAGCAAACGACGGAAAGAATAAATAATTCTTGGTAATATTCCATGTTCAAATGATTCAGTTTATTATTCTAAATCATTTTTTGAATCTTCGTTCAATCCTCAAACGGTGTATGCTTTTTATTTATTAATTTTTTTTATAGTAGCTAAAAAGTAGCGAAGTAGCGACTACTTTTCAAAAGTAGTTTGTAGTTGCTACATTTTGAAAAAAGTAGTTGTAGTTGTAGTTAACTACATTTGTAATAAAGTAGTTGTAGTTGTAGTTCGCTACAAATAAAATGTAGTTTTTCCAACCACTGTTCAGAACCAAGAATGAACGTTACATCTCTTTATATACAACTTGAGAAAGTGCGGGAACTTTCCAGACTTGGAAAGATACAGAAATTAAAAGAAGATTCGAGAAAATACGGGAAACAGTCGAAACGAACTTTTAGTAAAATTCACTTCGTCCTAGTCGGGATTTGAACCCGGGACGCTCGTATGGGAGGCAAGAATTCTACCACTGAGCCACCGTTATCCACGGATGACAAGTGCGAACTTCGCTACAAAATCATTTAATAGGGAAATTGCATAAAATGTACTGTTTTTTGCCCATAACTTTTTTTCTAAAGAACAAATATGGTCAAACAAAGTAATGGGACCTAAGTTGAGCCATCCCCTATCCATTAAAAAAAGAATCATCAAAATCGATTCACTAGGTGAGACGCTATGAGTGGACAAACAAAAAAAAAAAAAAAAACATACATACGGTATGAATTGATAACCGCCTCCTTTTTGAAGTCGGTTAAAAATCATTTGTTATCTCTTAATTATTGTTCCTTTCTGCTTTATAATTTGTCAACTAAATATTATTTTAACATATTGTGTACAGTTTGTTTTGTGGTACAAAGGAAGAAATGTTCCTCTTCTAACTTTTTTTTTTATTATTATTATTCTGATAAAATCTTGCTTTATTATTATACAGTGCAACTTGACATTATTTGATATTATGGATAATTGAAAAGATTTTCCTAGCCCATGGACTTCCTATGAAATTCATATTCCTATTCAGAGTCACAACTGACTACAACTGTATTTATGTCGAGGACTGCATACTAAGTGTCTTGCCTCCATTATTTTATACACCGATAGATGGCAGCACTATCACCGAATCGAACAGTTAATGAGAATTTAGAACTAGTCCAGGAGCTAATAGCTACCTGGTGCTAGCACCTCCAGAGGTATCGTTTCACTCGGAGTACATTGAGACTACGAGCATATTTAACGTCGCCCAGTCCCCTTTAATGACGACGGTGGGTTTTCGACCATCGAGGTTCGAACTCAGGAACCTCCGGCCCCGAATCCGACACTCTACCGATCGGGCTACAACGGTCCTTCCTATGAAATTAAAGTTACTTTTCAATTCAATTGGGATGATCATCATTCAACGCTGAATAATTTAGGTTACGCTATGCATTGCTTTTTGACTGAATGAAAGTTTTTTGTAAAATTTTATTTAACTATCCACAAGCCCCGGTTTCTGTAAGGGCACGAGGGTACTTGCATAGAGTCCCTAAATCATGCTAGTAAAAGCAGTTTTAGTTCTATGTTTTGTTACTCCACAATTTAGCAGGTATTTGTTCCCAAATATCAACATATCTGCCATACATCTCACATTTTTTATGCACTGATGAAATTCATTTTTTTTTTTCTTTTTCCTTTAAGCATGGGCTCCGCCCTTGCTTGCTGATGCTCATCAACTTCCAAAGATTGCTTTGCAGTCTTGCTTGGTTCATTAAGATTTTAATTATCTGTTAGAAAGAATGAAACTAAAATAGGAGTTGCGATTTGAACAAAATGAAAATCCCGCTTCTGCTTCTGTAGAAAATAAAATCAAAAGAAAGAGCTCATTACAATTAGAACAATATTAAAACCCTGCTCCTACTCATAGAAAAAAAAAAGAAATTTATCAAAATAACACATAACAAAATCATTTTGAAAAAAAAAAAAAAGTTTGTAGATCAACAGCAACACTACCAATGGAGTTTAAACTGACATGCACCAAATTTCAAAGCCGTAGGTACTAAAGAACACCTAAGCATAGCGAAACAGCCTTTGTGTTCATTTGAAAAATCATTTTCAAGGTGGTGGTCTCCAGTAATATTTTGTTCCGTGCTTGAATTGAGCTAAGATTAGGACTTTCACAACAGTAGAATTCCTTGTATCTCCTGTTCTAATTAATTAAGAAATTATGCAGAAAAAGAAGCTCTTTTGGACAACATAGAACGTTAAAAAATGTAGGAACAGGCCTGCCATTTCAGATTTTTCAAGGGGGGGGGGGAGGAAGGCATGTGATGCATTTTATAGGAAAAAACATCAAAATACAAGCAAAAATGCATAATTATATAATGTTTTGAAATTCGGGGGAGGGAGAGGGGGTATTCAATTGATCCCCCCTGATTGCCCAAATGATGGGTCTGGCAGGAACTATTTTCCTCCTTTATTACGCAATTTATAAGAAATATAGCTTAAAAAATTAATTACAGCAAAACTAATTTAAAAAAAGGGAAAATAAATACCCAAGCTAACCCCCCCCCCCCCCCCCCCCCGAGGTCAGTTGTAATTTTGTACCAAATTTTAAGGCTGCAGATGATATGGGATCTCTTGGACAGTTCAGTTTGACATTACTTCTTTTTAATTACATAAAGAATGTCTTTTTTTTCAGTATTCATTTGATTTCAAGTATTATTTCATTCAAGTCATTTTGGCGATCTTACAGACTGCATTTTCTTTTGTACCTTTTAAAATGCTTGCAGCGTTGTGTGCTGAGGAACATTGTAACTAATTTTGAAATTTTGTCAGTCTGAAAATTTATTGTTGTCCCAAGCATGATGCAACAAACAGTATATTTCTATCGTTGTAAAATTTTTTATTACCTTTAGTTTTTATTGATTTTTCAAATGTATCAGTCATTTTTGGAACACCTTGTATGTCTATCTGAAAATCTGTGCATAACAATCTATATATTTTTACATCTATACTTATCTACCTATCTATCTCTATTAGCTTTTAACCTAACCATCCATCCTATCTCCTCCAAACAAAACCAAAATCATGAAAAAAAAAGTACATGTTTTTGATAAAAATAACACAAAAAAAGGTGTGTTTGTGTTCCTTCATACTATTCAAGAAAAGTTCCAGCACCGATGAAAGGACACAGCATGGCCAGGGCATTGGAACATCGCCGCAAATAAAAATATACCATTTTTACTTACAGTTGTTCTTTTTATTTTTCTACTCTGCAAATTAAAAAATGAAAACGAAAAAAGTTCCCTGAAATATGCAAAAGTCTATATTTTTAGTTCCTTTTCCAAAAAAGGAAGTATTGTATTCGCGAAAATTTTTTTACTCAAAATTCAGCCTTGATTTCCATTTTGCTCACCCCCGAATTAATGTTGAGTTTTTTTTCGACCCAACCACACGTGGATATATGCCTAGAAACGTACAGGCAGCCGAAATATCCATTTTGACGACCCCTGAGTTAATTACAACGAATTTTCTCGTGACGTCCGTATGTATGTGTGTATGTATCTCGCATAACTCAAAAACGGTATGTCCTAGAAAGTTGAAATTTGGCACGTAGACTTCTAGTGGAGTCTAGTTGTGCACCTTCTCTTTTGGTTGCATTTTTATGTTCCTAAGGGGGTCTTTTGCACCTTTATGGGGGGAAATCCTTGTTAATTTCGATGTAAACTCAAGTGGTGTTATAATTTGTCGGACACTTGGCGATGTATCGCCAGTCTTTTAGTCGCAAAGTTTTGTCGCCAATTTGGCGACAAATTTGGCGATTTTTTTTTAAAATTTGGTTTCACTTTAGCCACTGTTGGTGATATTTAGAGAGTAAAACAATTGAATCACATTAAAATTGCCAAAAATGTGGAAATGACATTAAATTGGAGTAAAAGGAAGTCATGTGATGCACACAACAGCTCGTTTTAAGTAAAAATAGAGAGAATAAGTAGTGGTAAGGTAATAGTAAAAAATGTAGATTAACATTGTAGATTATGATTTTTTTCAATATCAAATTGAAATCCACGCTGTGATGTTAGTGGCAGAAAAAAGAGAAGAATGTTATTTTTTTAACCAATGTGTGTGTGTGTGCATGATGTTCTGCATATAAAAAAAATGTTAAAAAAAAAAACCCATTGCATATTTTGGAAAACTTTTTTTTTTTCTGAAAAGGTTGAAATAATCTCACTATTACATTCTTTAAAATTTGAAAAATGGGGCTTTCATACTATTCAGGGGATGAGTTTAGAAAAAAAATTAAACCAAAGCAAAAATGTGGGATAAAGGTCGTTCCAAAAATTTAAAAAAAACCCCTCACACTATTTTTGAAAGTTTTCTTTCCCACCAAGATTGAAAATAAATCTTCTATGCTGGGATACAAAAAATATTTCCATGACACAATTACCTTGAGGTCTGTGGGGTAAAAAATGCTAAAAGTTGCTGAAAATCACATAAAAATTAAATATTTTTTTTAAAATTAACTTTTCAAAAATTGAGTTCCGAGTCACACAAAGTTGCAGGGGAAAAAACTTCCGCCTGCATACCGAATTTCATCTTTCTAGGCCTTACTGCTTTCCCAGGAAGCGCTCCACAAAGACACACATTCAAACAGTGGTGTTCCCATAGGGTATACTCCATATACGCTGTATACTCTCAAACATTTTTTGACACATAGTGTATAACCCTCAAGCATCAAAAATTTTCACATTATGACGTATGAGGCAGTGAGAAGCAAAGGGATGCAAGTGGACATTTTCAAGTTTTAAGTAAAATGCATTTAAAGATTAGTTCCTAGGTAGGCTTTCATTGAAATTGTTTTCTAAATTATGCTGTATAGCAGTAACTACCAGGGATACTAATACAATCTCTTGCCCCAAGACAGAGGAGAGGTTCATCTACCATGTGTACTGGTTATCTCCAAAGTTTTAATTTTGCCACTTACATCCCTTTGCTTCTCACTGCCTCATATTATGTATAAGATCACATACACATATTTTGCATACTGGATTGCAGGGAGTACAGTGAAACCTGTGTATAACGATACTGCCTATAACGATAACCTGTCTATAACAATTTTTTGAGCAATCATGATTACTAATTGTTTTCATTTGACTGTCCTTGATGTCCGGTTCCTTTTTCAACCCCACCGCCCTCTGCAGGCGCATCTCTGGAGCGTCTCCTCTGGTCCTGAGCATACTGTCCCCCGGTAGCCGCTTCTCCTGGTCGGTGGCGTCCATGTCCTAGACACACACGCGCCTTTACACACATACACACACGGCAACCTGCATACACACAAGTCAACTATACACACGTAACCGCCCAAGAGGAGGGACAGGAACTGTTTCTAAAAATAAGCGAGTGCGTTAGTAACCAATGAGTAGGGTCCTGTCATAACTCGTGATTGCGAAAAACATGATTTGAATTCAAAGTTTCAAAATTCAAATTAATTTTGAAAATTCGAGAGGTTTTTTTTTTTTTTGGCCGCAGCAAAATGTCAGCATGAATAATCAAACTGTCTATAACGATAACCTGTCGATTACGATATTTTTTTGGGTCCCAACAGTATCGTTGTAGACAGGTTTTACTGTATAACCTCAGAAAAAATGATGGGAATATCACTGAATTCAAACATCTGTTTTCGTTATATGTATAGATACAAGCTCAATTCTCTGAGAGAACTGGAACAGGTGTTGGTACTAATACTTAATACTCTTTCATAATTTAAAGAGGAAGAATTTAAATTAGTACAAATATTTTGGAACAAAAAAAGACAAATTTTAATAATAAATATTTATTTAAAACTCTACAGTTTTGGAACACTCGTTTCCTCCTTTCCACTTTCTTCATCACTTGAAGAATCGCTACTGGAGCTTTCACTGTCAGAGCTACTTCCTTCAATACCTCCTTTTCTTACAATTGTGTTTAAAACCAGAATTCTAAGGAAAATATTGCACCGAAAAACATCAATAGCCTGTAGGAATACTTTTCTTTTTACTTCAGCATGAAATTAAATTAATAGCACAATTCGAATTATTATGGCATTATTTAGCCACAAAGTAAAGGCAAGATACAAATTGAATAAGATTTGGACGAAAAAATCTCATCCCTGTGATGAAATGAGAGTTTTATTATTCCAGAAACATTGCCAAATATGTCTGGAATAACAAAATTAAGGACACATAAAAAACAAAAGGAATAGCAAATTTCATTCTTATAAAAATAATATTAATGCTTAGAAAAAGTTAATGATATGAAGATAAAAATATGATAAAATAAAAAAACAAAACAAAACTAAGTGTCCTTACTGGTGCAGAAATAATTCTTCCACCATGCTACCCTTACAGATTTTCCAAAAAATGAATAGGAATTTCAAAATATCTCTAATCTGCAATAGTAGTTAAATTAGTTTAAAAATAATGCTTAATGTTTTGGCTTTAATTCATTTTTATTTTCTGTACTTTAAAGTTATTTGTTTGTTAAAACTTGTAGAAATTCCAAGAACAATAATCTAACACTGTCTTTAAGTCTTTTGATTACCATCTATATTTGGCACTTTGTACATTTTAAAACAACTAAAACTTTCAGCATTTTGGCAACCTGTCCACAATGTAATCATCTCTGCATACCTGCCTTGTAATACCTTTGCATACCTGCCGGCTCTAGTATTTCTACCGCCCCAGGCGATATTGACAAGTGCTGTCTCCCCCCCCCCCATTGAATAATAATAATTTTAACATAAAATATTAATATATTAATAAAATAAAAATTATAGTACAGAGCTTAAAATTAAAGTGAGTTTCTATTTGAAATCCAAACTGCGTTTTGCATGTCCAAGCACTGGTACACACTTTAAATTATCTTTTCTAACATTAAAGTAGAGCATCTTATGGCACTGAAGCAAATATTCATATTTTCAAAAGACTTTTAAATTATGCAATTTGCTGCCTCTAAAAATATCCAAGCAGTGGTACACACTCTGAATTATTTATTTTTTTTAGCAACTTATGAATCTAATGGCACTGAAACAGATATTCATACTTAAATTAAAAAAAAGTTTCAACTTTGAACCTTGCTGCCCCTAAAATCTGCTGCCCTAGGCGGCTGGATACCCCAGGAGCCGGGCCTGGTTTTAACCCTTCCAAAAACCCTTCTTTCATCCCCAATACTCAAGTTACGTAGAAACCTTATTGCTCCAGACATAATTTGGTAAAGAAAAATGTGAACATGAAATTATTCTAATATTCCAAAACTATTTGAAACAGAAAAAAAAAAACAAAGGGCTTACTTTTCAGCTTCAGACAAAATCTGGTTTTTAAACATTTCTGTACTTAATTTTTGTAAATCTGTATAAAAATCTGGATAACTTCCTTGTACAGCATAATTTGCACAAATCTATAACCAAGAAAATTGAAATGAATATTTTTTACTATCAGCAGTTAACAGTTAATAAAAATGTACCGTTGATTGAGTATTCAGTAGATTGCACATTATACTTACAAAAGCTTTATCAAAGTCTTTCAGTTGGAAACACATTTCACAGAAACTCAACAAACTTTCTTTCCTAATAAGTAAATACTTATTTAATAAAATTTGAAGTGTAAAAACAATAAATAAGTAAAATGAATAATAAATACTAGCAGAAAGAATTCAAGTTTATTTCAAAAAACCCATGCACTTTTACTGAAGACTGATTTTTAAATTTGTACGACATGAATAATGAAATATAATTGTGCAGCATATATATGTATGTGTGTGTATATATATATATATATATATATATATATATATATATATATATATATATATATATATATATATATAAATGGATGTGGGTGCAAGTGTATGTTCCTTATACAAATCCAGTTTACTTCAGATCTGTGCCAAATTTGGCAGAGCTTCTTTGAAGTTCAGGAATTCACAGAGGTTTTTTTTTTCTTTCTGGATTTAAAAAAAAACTAAAAAAAGGGTCTAAATTTAAATTTTAAGTCATAAAATTGCTGCTTTTTCTACAAGTTTAAAGAATATTTTACATTATATTGATTTCCTTTTATTTTACGCCGGATTGTTGAATGTGCATCATTTGACACAACTTTTATTTTTGAGGTAGACCGTGCAATGCACAAGGCGAAGCAGCTCTCTCTAGTTTCAAATAAATATTTAACTTTATTTTCCTAGTGTTATTGTCCTTGTGATTTAAAACTAATTTAAAATACTAAAAATCTTTACTTTATGGCCTAAAAATGTTGCTACTCGGCAAACTAAATAATATTTGTTTAACTGCGCTATTCTAAACAGTACAACCTTGTAAACTTGAATTTCTCGGGAAGAGAAACAAATTTGATGCATAGAGTTTTTGAGTTATCAAGGTTCTGAAAAAATTACACTAGCCCTCACAACAACTTCCACCATACATCATACATTTTAATAGCTATATATCTATCTAAATAAATTCTATGCAACCACTTTGCATTCCGATTAAAGAGTTATTCTTCTCACAGTTTGACTAAAGTTCATATTTATTTACACCGCAGATTTGATAGAACACTACCTAGTAACTAAGGGATGATGGGGTTGATCGCTCCTCCCTTGAAGGACCCTAAACCAACAATTTTTTGATGTTAGATTGAAAAAAAAAAAAAAAAAAGAAACGGAATATTTAAGGATGTTTTTGAAAAGGTGGGAGTTGCCCCACCTGTTAATGATTTGGATCTGATGTTTAAGAAAAAAAAAAAAAACAGTTCATCTTAATAATAAAGATGGCTAGCAATTACTTTTTAAAGACTTCAATCTCGGAAACTTTCCGGGGTGATAGAACCCAAAAAACCTTCATTTCCCCTAATATCGCAAAAAGTCTCCTAAATTTGTGATTTTAGAACCACAATTTCGGAAAATTTCTGAACGTGCAACAACATAAAAATCATCTAAAATTTTGTTATAAGGACTGAACTTCACACTTTTTATGGGAGAGAGTTCGAACTTCCCTAGCAAAAATGACGGGCCCCTAAAGTTACCACAGCTTGCTAACAATCATGTTTTTGAGACTTTAATTTCAAAAAAATTCTGGTGGTGGATCCCCAAATCTTCCCAAAATATGTGGACCGAAATTGTTTATCCCAAAATATATGTATTACAAATTTTAATGTTTTAGATATATTTTTATATCTAAGCATGATTTTTGCTGTTTTCCTTTGAAATTTCCATTGAATCTGCACCATTTAACAAGCCCTGCCCCCCCCCCTCCTCAAAAATTTGAAATGATGTGCCTGCACGTGGTGAGTCCTGAATCTTTTCAGCACAAGAGAAATGTATGTAAAACATTAAAAAGGATGTTCAATAGTATATTTTCATACTATTATAGCTTAAGAATTTTTGAAATAATATAATTTTTACTTTAAAAATGGTATTTTCAAGCTTTCTAATCGAATTCAAATGATCGACAATGTGCCCCCAAGTTTTTCTATGCATTTCGGTAACTACAAAATGTATTTTTTAAAAAAATATATAAGTCTTTAAAAATTGCCGATTTTTTCTATTTTTTTTCTCAGCTTGAGGGCTCTTGCGCAATTACAAAAATTATTGATAGTTTTTAAAATTATTTTTCTTGTTATTAGGATGCTATTGCGCAAGTTTTCCACGCTAATAGAAATTGATTAGGAAAAAAAAGTTTTTCGACACACCCTACTGTACATCTTTCTCCTGTTGTTTTTATTTGTAAACAAATAAAAAAGACCAACGTCTTGAGGCAATGGCACCGCTCTCCATAATGTTTACTAACTATGGACAAGACAGCAACATACTTTGTCCCCTTCTTTCCTTTCTCACATTTCATCTTAATCCCTCCTTCTCTTCTTGTCACATGTCATACTACACTACATAAAAATATTGTTACAAGAAAACAAGTTATATCAAACTTCTTGTTATGCTCTCCCCCACTTCCCTCTTCACAAATTCACAATTTCACACCCCTTCTCGCCTCAAGCAAGATATCATTTGTGGACGACCAATATGAAAATTTTAATAACTAATAAAAAAGTATTGCAATATAATTTGGCAAGAATTTAAAAGCATTAAAATCAATAATTTCATTTGCACTAAGTCAAAAAATTTTTGAAACAAGAGAAATAAAGAATAAATATAAAATGATTACGCACTCTGGAGGTCCAATTATTTTGTCCTCTTCATCCTTCAACTTCTGTACTATTGACCTAGGAATGAAACACAAATTAGAGCATATTCATAAACCTTTCATATTTATCAGTTCATATAAAGCTTTTGTCTAACTGAATAAAACTATTTAAAAATTATTCTTAAAACTTATTTGCTAAAATGCATACTAGCCTCCAATATTCAGCATTGCTTCTTTTTACAATTTGAAAGTCAAAATTTCTTTATTATTTTGAAACGAGATCAAAATTATAATTGAAGATTTAAAATATTGGTAAATAGATGAAATGATTAAAGCACACATCATTTATGTAGCCATATACATTTAAAAAATAAAATAAAATAAAAACTATTATTGAATGATTTTAACTGATTTCAAAACTCAAATCTATCAGAGTATAGTTTATTTACTTATTTTTTGCCAAAAGTACGCTCTATTTCAGAAGGCCTCATATGGCTTAACAGTTTAAATTTCCTTCTGCCAACAATATGAAAATTTTATTTGCTTATCCTATTTTCAAACAATTCAATGACAAAAGGCATAAGTGGACACTACAGAACAGTATCTTGGCCAGTCAATGTGTAGTTATTTAACATTCAATGCTGCTGTGCTAAGCACAAAAATCGTATTTGCACTTTTTTTCAAAATTGAGTTACGGTCAGCAAATGGACCATAACTCAACATCACACATGCAGGTAGTAATCAAAATAATGGTAACACTCTTTGACAAGTGTGTTGAGAATTGCTACTCTGCCATAAATGTTCTGTTGATAAAGGTGCCTTCTGACTCTAATCACTCACACTGGTGAATCCAGATGGTGATTGAGTTCTCTGGTCATTTTTGCTGATATTGTTCGCTTTTTAGACATTACAATCCTCTTCAATACGGTCGCTTTTACTAAGCTTCTCTTTCCGTCCACTATTTTGCTTTGCCGAACTTGTCTTACCACGCTGTGTGTATGCTGTCATGACTTTAGATACTGTACCTCTAGAAACAGCAAAAAGTTGAGATGTTTCAGTTACACTTGCTTCAGCTAGACGCGCTCCAACAATTTGACCTCTTTTAAAATTTGAGAGGTCCAATATTTCACGCGCTTGAAAAAAAAATCTAAGACGTCCAGAACTTCAGTTAATCCACCATATACTACCAGAATATGTACATTGCTATTTATAAAAATTCCAGATATCTAGTATTCTTTTTTACGTACGAAGCACATTCAAAAATGTCACTTTTATTCACAGGTGTTTCCATTATTTTGGTAACTACCTGTATTTCACATCACATATTTCACCTAAGTTGAATGCTTTATGGTCCATTGCCAATAGGAAATATTTTTCAAAAAAATCTGAAAAAGTTGCATCTGAATCAAATACATGGAGGCACAAAACTTTAAACGGCAATATTTCATTTTGAACTCGGCTGCAGATACGACTATTGTGCTTAGCACGGCAGAAAAGGACTTTGTTCTTCTCAAAATATTGATCACAAAACAATATATTTTTTGAAAAGTTAATGCAAACCCATACAATAAGTGCAAGGGAGACAAAAATAAATCTTACCAAGCCTTTTCAAAATCTTGACCATAAATAAAAGTTTTTAAAACATTCCCTAAAGCAGTGCCTGGCCAACTGAAACAAATAAAAGAAATATTTAAAACATTAAATTAATCCATTAAAGTATTAAATCTCCTTATACTGAGAGTAGTGTTTAAAGAAATTACTAGATACCTAAACAATGTTCGTCTTCCTTTGGATCTGGTTTCCAATTTTTCCACAATTTGCCATAGTATATGAACCAATTGACTTTGCACCTAAGATTGCCCATGTAACAACATAAACTTTTAATAAAAGCAGCAAAATACACATATTTCAAATCATAAAAGTAAATAGAAAAAATATATGCAATATGAAACCTATGAATACAGTAGAAGGAAATATCACTCACTATATTTTACAAAATGATAAATTTAGTGTGACATTGAGAAACATTTATTGTGAAAGTGAAACAAAGTGAATCGAATGGAAATTCAATTTTGTAACGACTTAGACTAACAATATACAGTCGACTCTTAATTACTCGAAGCATTATAACTGAAATATTTCTTTATCTAGAAGCTTCATTTGGTCCCAAACTCTTGAAAAGACTGTGGGATCTTCTTATAATATGAACTATTAATAACTTGAAAGTTTTAGCTGGTTCCTTGGGATTTCGAGCTATCGAGAGTTGACTGTAGATATCATTTATTCATTTGTCTTTCAACTTTAAATAAATGGAGATGGGTCTTTTTTACTAGCTATACCATTATGAGTTGCAATGCTAGTAACATATTACATTGCACCTGGCAAAACTTGCTTACCACACTTGTCAGAAAAATAAGTAATGATTAAATGACTAATTATTTGCATACTGCATCTCTTAAAACTAAAAGGGAGAAAAAAGTCTTACAAAGGGAGAGGGGGGAAGCATTCTCCCCTCTGCTTTTTGGCTGTGAAAATTTACCAATTAGGATTAGTTTGGGGTAGTCAAGAAAGGTTAAATCCTGTACATCTTTTGATTTTCAAAGGAAACATGAAATTCAGATGAATTTCAGGTTGTTTACAAATAAACATAAGTTCTAAAAAACAAAGGACTTAAATTAAATATTTAATGATAATAAATACTTCACGCACAAATTTACACTTTCACAAATTATGATAATAGTATCTTAAAGCAATTTTAAATTCATAAATATTTTTCCTTTTTTATTTTCACTTCAGAAAAGATACCCATTTTTATTTGATCTAATATTATTTCAAACTGATGCAGTGAACTTAACACATCCATACATTTTATCTTTAATATTAAAACAATCGGTCATAAGCATCTATAAAAACATTTTTAGCAAATTTTCAAATATTGAATAATCCTTTGATATATGTTTTCTTTACCGGATATTAGGCATGTGTGTGCCTTTTTGAAAAGGAAAAAAAAATAAGGGGTAATTTATGCAAAACATAGCGATTAAGGTCTTGATGATTATATTGACACAAAGTGCATTCATTAAAAGATATTTTGAAAACAAAATTTGTAAAAAAAAATAAAAATAAATAAATAAAATAAAGACAATAAAATACTACAGACCTGCTCATCATGCTTCATACAACCGGCTGCCTCTGTCATAGCAACAAGGATATTTTCCCTCTCAGTATGTTCAAATATCAAGACATCTACAAAATGAAAAATAAAGACAAATGGAATGAAAATAATCCTTGTTTCTAAAAATTACTGTTCATACAATAAATTGATAGATATTGTTTTTTTTTTAAATTTTTTTAATTAATATCTTTGTAATGAATAAAATTATATAACTCTAAAATCTACCTTTTTTTTTTAGCATTCCTGAGCATAATATCATTCAAACGTATTATAATATATAAAACCACTTAGAAGTAGATTTTTGACAAATAATTATTGATTTTTCTGATCCCATTAAGATCTGCAGGAAACTAGAAGTTTCAGTTTTTTCCACTACACACTCTTAAAAAATTCTCAATGGAAAATAAGGCACTAAACTATAAATATAAAAGGCACTAAACTAAAATACATAATAAAGAATAAAAAATGTGTAACTGAATTTAACAAAATACAGTGAGTGCTGAGTATTTGAATCAGTGGTTATTTGAACCAGCCACTTTAATGAATCAAATCCTCAAAACATAACAAAATCCAGAACTATGAGCGCAGATATGCAAAATTGTAAGGGGGCGCTCAGATATTTTAACCATGGTTTAGAAGGATATTTTTCCCATGGAAGCGGATTTCAGGACAGATTACAGTCATTAAAATTTGACATTTTTAATTACTTATTCATTAATGGCTGGAGAAGAAATGTTTTTACATTTTTGCAAAGAAAAAAGTACTAAAAGCAAGGAAGATCTAATTTCTAAGGGGGGCTCGAGCCTACCCCCCCTTGCCCTCCTATATGGGCGCCCTTGTCCAGAACTGATCTGTGATGTAGTACTATGGAGATATATATTTTTGTTACTCTATATGCAGTGCAGTGACAAATTTAATAATTATAACAACTTTTTTTGCTCCAACAACCCTTATTTTTCAATAACGTTTGTATGAACTCTGGTTATTGTTTTCTGAAATTAACTAAGAAACAGCAAAAATACAAAAAAATTATCAAATTTTACACGGTTTGCCATTGTTTTTCCAGTTTTGTATGTTTTAGAGACCTGTAGGCCTGATTAACCTTTTCTCAACTACAACTGCAAATAGAGGGTGAGTGGTAGCAGTGCATTTTGCTAAAGCTGCTCTGGGACAGCAAAAGTCCAGCCTACGAAACAATAATGTCAATGTTCAATAACAAACATGTCAGCAGCAAAAAGGTTAATTACATTAGTAAGTTTTTGACAATACTCAAAACATAAAATAATTTTTATTTCAAGGGATCATTTTTTGGATTAATAGCATAATTTAACTGTTAATTTATTTTGAACCATAAAAAATATAGATGCATATATATATCGTCGCCGCAGAGCAACCAGCAACAGTCAGATATCCTAGTGATATTCCTGGGATTAGATGTCTCACTATTGCTTTGAGGTGACAATATATATATATTTTGCCACTCCCACAAGTCCTGCAAATCTGAGCTGCAGTTCAATTAGCTTTAAGTGTAAACACAATGGGTGGCTTTTAATATTAAGTTGTGTTAGTTTACAAACATTGAGGCAGAAACATTGGTCACATTCAAATTATTTTTGGCACTATCATTAATTTCCTTTCTCAGAACCAAACTCTTATTGGTCTTAATGATAATTGATAAGATGTTTCACAATTTAATTAATTTACAACTTTCAGCTAATTATCAGCTAACATACAAACAAAATGATGGGTGAGTGATGATAAATATTTACTAGCAGATTTTTAAGAATCAATAATAAAAGGTTAAAAGTGTCACTTATTGACAGGGCTGTGGAGTTGGAGAGTCGGAGTTAGACTGATTTTGGGGTAAAGGAGTTGGAGTCGTTCTAAAAACATGCCGACTCCGGGTTTTTTTTATTTCTTTAATTTTCACTGACTCTCCTTGTGTTTTTAAAAAACTGACTACCAATTAATTTGATTACATGCAACTAATAAGAAAATGCTTGTCATTGTGGCAACCCGTTGGCTTGATTGTTAATCGAGCTTAATGTAACAGCTACCTATGCCATATCCTAGTTTGATTATTTTTTAACTTTATTTAAGTGATAGCAACTGTCAGCAAACAGTTTGGTTGCCTAACATTTCCAAAGTAATCACTTTCAAATAAAATAATAATATATTTTATACCTCAATCTTAGTTATAAAATAGTAAAAGGAATGTATGAATCACTTGAGGAAGTTGGGAAACTTCTGAGGGTGCTTGCTAAATTCATATGAGTGTTGGCTTGGCACAAAAGCGCAAATCCAAAAGATCCAATAAAATATATATATTTTTAAATCTAAAGAATTTATCTAAGAAAGCTTGGTTATCGCTAAAATGTTCAAAATAAAATCAGTACTTGATTTCTTGGTTACAACACTCAATAATTGTAGTTAATCCTAAAATCTTCATATTAAGCTGCCAATCTAAAGCTGCCAATAAAACTAAAATTAAAAATTGAGCCAAGAAATGCAGCTATAGTAAAAGCTATTTATACAAAGCTGTATATCAACACATTTCGGGTAAAATTTGCTCCAGACGTACATGAAATTGACCTCTCCCCCCAAATTAAAGCGAAATTTTCGTTGAAATCTTTAAGATAAAATTTAAGATTTAGGGGAATATTATTGGGGAATTTTTTCAGATTTAAAGTATTTCAATTTTTATAAACTCTGAGATTAAGTTTATGTGGTACCCACCAGATGAGTGTCCCTCGGGAGAGGGGAGGACCTCCACCTGTCAAGAAAAGTTTTTTGACTAAGCAAAAAAAAAAAAAAAATCCCTCAAGTTACAGCTTTCAAAAATTGAAAGCACAGGATTTGATAAAAATCTGTTAGTTCAACATTAAAGGGGGAGCAAATTAATCTTATTCATTTTTTTAAAATGGGATTTTTTAGTAATCTCACTTTAGAAATTGCAACGATTGGATAATTTGATTTTCAAATTGAATTTCTAATGTTGTATACATCTGAGATTTACAATAAAATACAATGTGAAAATTTCATTAAAAGGAATTACTATTTCAATCTCTATTTAAGGTTTCCCCCCCCCCTTCCCATGAGAAAGGGGGATTAGGGGGGAAAATAATAATAAAAAGTGGGAGTCAGAGTTGGAGTCGGATGCTTTAAAATCCAGGAGTTGGAGTCAGAGTGGGCAATTTTTCTTCCGACTCTCCAGCCCCGCTCATTGATACATTTACTTAATTCTTTGGTCTTAACTGAGATATCACATCTAAGACCAAAGAGCACATTTTAAACTACATTGGTAATATTCTTTTAATACTTACCAGAACAGAGCCGTGGTAAGTAAGTATACAACCCATTAAAATGAATAGCCTGTATAATTTCATAAGTAACACTTGGTTCTGGAGTATAAATCTAGAAAGAAAAAAATATTTCAAAGCATTTTATAATAAATCAGAACTTACGTAGGAACACATAAAAATTTTTCAGAAAACTTGATTTCTATAGTTAAAAACTTTTAAGATACAATTGTTGAAATTAGCTGTTAAGAATGTGGAAAGTTTTCAATTATGTACCTTTGTCTTATGCTTTTTATTAATCGCAAATGCTCACCCTTCTTACATTAATCTTTAACTACAAGCTGGTAAGCCTAGATAAAATGGAGAATGGGGTCGTTTCCAAAATTTTAAAAGTATTTTTTTCTGAAAGAGCATGCTTAAAAACAAAGGATCTGACTATTTTTTAGATAATTTGTTTAAGTTTAATATTTTTAAAAATTACTTAAATTGGTGAGTTTTCATTTGTTTCTTGGCGATGACATCACAAATGATGAAATGCCATTCTGTGTTGCCATTCACAGAGCTAAATATTTAATTTGCATCTTTATTCACGTGTATTGGCAACAATATGGTTGATAGCAAGCGTAGTGCAATTTTAATTCGCTGCTTGATTATCATAACGTGGAAACGTAGTAGAAAGATGCGGCAAAGTGCATCATTTGTGACGTCATAAAGACCACACCTTGATTGAAAAATCAGACATTTTAAAAAATTAATTAAAAAAAACTGTTGGGAAAAGGAAAGTATTTTCTGGGTCCATGTTTTTTTTTTTTTTTTTTGCTCATTCTATCCATTTTAATGACTAAAAGTAGCACTTTTGATTGAAGGAAACCACCCCATTATCAGCAAACTCAAATACTTCTTAAACATTTTGGGCAAAAAAAGCTGTGCCTCTCAACTCCAATATCATCTTTAGCAGCAAAAATGCAAAGTTATGTGCAAGTGCATATAAGTGCTCTGCATTATGGAACTAGCATGGTTGTTAAAATATTATGATTAGCAAATGCAGGAGACTGTCCAGGAATTTTCACAGGGTCCATTGATTTTCTGAAAAATGAAATAATTTTGTGGAAAACCAAATGATTTTGTGAGAAATTAAATTTGAAATTTCAAAAATTCTACATATTAGTAATGTATTGGGAGGGGGGGGGGGGGTCAAGACATAAATTATGCCACTGAAATTTTTT
Organism: Uloborus diversus; assembly: GCF_026930045.1. NCBI lineage: Eukaryota > Metazoa > Arthropoda > Arachnida > Araneae > Uloboridae > Uloborus > Uloborus diversus. The sequence continues at coordinate 30,066,228 of NC_072735.1, forward strand.
GGGGGTTGTTTTAAGAGTATTTTTTCTTTTTCAATAACAGAGGGTGGAGGGGGTAACATTCTTGGGAGTTTCATTTTCAAGACGGAGGGGAAGGGGTGCGCTATTACTCTTGGAGGGGATGGGTCCCGAATGCTTAAAAATCTTTACACCATTCAACATTCTAAATTTTTCACATTTTATGTCTCCAATCATAAAATAAGGACAATACTGTTACAAGAAGTATTTGACTTGTTAAACCATTTTTTATTTTTTTCAATCTCTACGTAAACAACTTTTCAACTAAACGATTTTACTAAAATGAAGAGAAATTATATTTGTTTGCCCCTGAACAAGTTGTAGTAAGCATCGAAAACGTAAAAAATCAGATCCTCATTGGAGATGTTCAAATATCTCAATTTTCAAAATGAAAGCGTTGAAAAGTTTAAAAGCGGCCTATAACTAATTTATTTAAGTAAAATTATTTTACAATTGCATTTTAAAGATCTACTATGAACAACAAGTACTATCTAAGTAGTTGAAACAAAAATAAAATTGGACCAGGAACACAAATTTTTACCTTTTGACTCAAAGAACAGATTTTTGCTTAAGGATGTTTAATCTGAAGTCAAACAAATCTAACAAAATCGATTCTCATTTTTAATGCAAAGAGATTGCAGTTTTCAAAATGAAGGCATCAAAAGTATAAAAACGGCAAAGAAAAGAATTTATTAAAGCGAACTAAATTTAGAATGGAACTTAAGCAGGTCTACATGATGAATATCATTAACAATTAACAGCATATCGCCAAAAATGTGGGATAAGGAAAAAACTTGTGGAAGTGGGGAGATACAATAGCATAACAAAAAATACCGGAGTTCCCGTGTCAACACACAAATGAAAATTCGGAATTCCGGTGCATAACTGGAACACAATCATTTCTGCACTAAGCTCAATAAAAAACATGAAAATGCTAAAAATGAACAATATTACAACTATACCCCTTTTACATTTTCCCAATGCATTTAATTAGGAACGTTTAAAAATACTCTTTTATTGACTGTTTGCATGTTGCAATACACAAGAGCTGTTCTCTGTTTAGTTTAGCATCAAAAGTTTAAAACTTATAATATTCTCCCAAACTGATGTTAAAACATCTTACTATAAAAGCAAAAATATTGCCAAGCTGGTAAAAATGTTGGAATATTTTTCAATTTAGCCGTTATAAAAGTCTAACACAAGATGCTCAAAGGCAATAGCTTAAAAGCTGGTAACTGTATCTCAAGCCATCATTTTTTCTATCTATCTGTTTGTAGTTCTAAGTTCAAATTTTTGATTTTGCTTGTCAGAGGCGTAGCTAGACCCGACTTTCGGGGGGGGGGGGTTTCTTCTTATATATATATATATATATATATATATATATATATATATGTGTGTGTGTGTAAATTTCTTTAGTATTAAAAAAAATAAGAGGGAGGTGAATCTTACATACTTTGGAATGGGGTGCCCCAATTCCGATACTTGTGTCAAACAAAACAAAAGCAAAGAATTTTTTATTTTTTTAATGTTATGGAAAATTCAACTTTTTTTTCTTTTCCTTCCATTTAATTTAAATTGAAATTTTCTAGCAACGTCTTGTCAACACCAGTCTCTCCAAATCAGGGGGAAATCAAATATCTGATAAGTGTGTTCCGTTCATTTCAGTGTGACTGCTTAATTTAGAGGCTAACACACATCTACAAAAGCTGGCATCCCTGAAAGCTAATAGATACTTCCATTTCCGCCTGTAAACTGGATGTTTGACTTTCAATCTCATCGGTGGTCAGACTATAAAGATATTATATTTATAAAGATATATCTATAAAGATATTTATTTTTATTTTATTAGCTGCTTTAGAATTTACATAAATATCTATTTGAGAGAGCAACAGCAATTTTCGGGTATTATGAACAGAAGTCTTTTTTATTTTCTACTTTTTAATCTGAACCAAGGTAATAGAAATAATCTAGATTCATCTCGTTTTTAAACATTTTATTCATGTAATGCTATGCAGTTTTTCTTTTGAATTAGAATAAAATTACCTTCAGAAGGGTCCGATGGGACTAACGCTGCTTTGCAGACTGTACTTCGTTTTCTTCAGACGACGTTAACTTTCTCTTTTTAGAGCAATCCTTTTCGTCATTTTAATTTTTTTCTTTCAGTTGAAAAAAGCTTGTTATCGGTCTTGTTCGTTTCATTATGCAACAACTTTCACTTAGAATGTACTACTTTAAACAGACTGTACGTTTCCAAAAGAATACGTAGTAAATACTGGCTGAAGAATCAATGTGATTGCAATGGATACTCTGGTTAGCAAAGGTAGTTTTGACTATGACCTGTGACACACACGAGACCAGACCAACAAAAACCTCTATCGTCTCGAATTCCGGTTATGCAATCATTTTCGGATTCGAAGCCCAATGATCTTCAAAGCAGCAAACAAGAACATTTTCATCAACTCAGAAACAGAGGAATTGTCTTCGAGAGCTGAGGAGGCAGTAAATGCGTTCCACGAATAGGCTTTCCAGGAAGATTAACCAAAGGATAGTCGTTTCGCGCACTCTCTTGGAAGAGGAGTTAAAGGGTGAAATTCACAGGTTTGGCATGTTAAGATGAACATTAAAGTTCATAGTTAAAGGTCATTCAAGTTAAAAGCCATTTCGCTCTCTTATCTGGATTAGTACTGTTCTTTGGTTGCTCTCTTTCTTAAAATTGTGATTCCTTAGAAAACCGAAATGATAGGAGTGAAAAGAAAGTATAAGTTTTTTTTGAAGTGATGAAAAAAGGAAAATCGTAGACTACTGGCCAAGTTAGATTTGCTGCAATTGCTAACCTCAAGAGGATAAATAATGAATCCAAAAAAAAATCAGGTACCAAATAGCAATAAAAGACTTTTTCTTGAAAAAGATATGCTTAAAGTTTCTTTTACTGTCAAAATGATTCCTTAAACTCGCAATAAAGCACTTAATAATGTAATAATAGAATAAATACCTAACAAAACTAATAAAGAGGAATTTTAATCAAGAGCCCATATTGTCTTTAGTATAGATTTCAAATTTTCACCATCATATTTCAAATTTCTATAAAAAGTTTCTTAAAGCCTCCGTAATTCAAAACCTCATTATCTCGATTTTTTTTAAATGTGAAATTCAAAATATACAGATTCGACTGTATGCAATAGTCTCACTGCGCGGCTCATAAAATTAAACATATTTAAAAATTTGCAGAATCTATGACAAAGAAAGGCTGCCTATACGTGGATTTAACAAACTATCTCATTTCTAAAGCGAAGTGTCAAATTTCAATTATCAAAAAATTGTCGCAGCAGAGGGAGGCGTCTTTATACTTGAGGGTCACTCATGGGCAGATTTTCAATGGCATTGGGGGAGGGGGGGAGAGAAGTGAATTTTTGACCTTTGTTACACAGAAAAACGTTGTAGTGATTTTCTTTCTTTTTCCTCTTTTTTTCTTTCTCTCCCCTCTTCTTTTTCTCTTTTTTTTTTTTTTTTGACACTAACGTTTCGGGGGGGGGGGGTTGTCCCCAAACCCCCCCCCTTAACTACGCCCCTGATGCTTGTCTTATCTAATTTTTTTTTCGTTCAAATCATAAGCAGGAGGGGGAAGGGGGGGGGGGGTATCTTATGCAGTATTTTCAAGGGGCAAGTGACTGCATTTTTAGAGAAATCTGAACAACAACAGCTGAGCCATTTCATTTTTGGAGCCATTTCATTTTTGTTTTGGCTGGAAAAAACAAACAAGCCAAATTATAGAAGCAAAGCAACCAACTTGATTTAACGTTAATTTCTTTTTAAAAAAACAAACTACACAAGTAAGAAGTAATATTTGGCAGTAGTTGGTGATTTATCATTTGCGCACGCATCACAGAAATGATAAATTTTTTGTTACAGAATTAGCAGATCAGATCCGTACATAAGCTGATCCCCTAATTAAAAAAGTTAAGAAATTATCAGGTTTTACTGGAAATCTGAGGTATTTTTATTTCAGATTTTCTCTTTCAATCAAGAATTTTGCTTCTTCAGGAATTTTTGTCAATTGATTGTTATATAAAAATGCAATCAAACTTTGGTAAAACAGTTCAGGGCAATAAAAGTAAAAAAATGAAACTTACATTTGGGACATACTTCTCATAAAACACCATCATTTTATCTAAATCTTCAACTTCACATAATAATCTAAAAAAGGATTTGCTGAAGAAAAGAAGATTAATAAATAAACCATAAAGTACCAGTAAAGAAATCAATATTACCTGAAAATGTATTTTGACATTACAAACAACCAAAAATTACAATTTTATCCTTATTTTCTATATAAGATAATTTTTTATGAATGACTACTTTTTCTTAAGTAGGAAATTTATAATTATATCTTTAAAGGCAAATCATAGCATAAGCATAAGTTTTAAAAATATATCAAAATCACTAGGGCGCATAAGAATAAACTGATCCTACTACACGTAATATTTGTTCTTTGCAAACTTTAAGGAAGAGATTTGTGACCACTAAACAAGAGAATAAATGCTCAAAAAACAAAAAAGTATAACGAAAGCCACAAAAATATTTCAGTTTTACATTTTCAAATTGTAAATACTACTACATGTTTAGGTGGCAATGAAAGAGAATTAATTATACTTTTTTTATATAAGCCAACTCTTTGTAAACACAAAAGGTTTCAGAACTAAATTAATAAATTAGCCTCAAATAAAAACGTTGATTGATCAAACTCTCTATCTATATTATTTTCATCAGTGAACATTGAAATCTTTTAATGGGTCTGAATATGTATGAGTGTGATATATGTTTTTTTCTTTTGCGAAAATTTCAACTCAGTGAGCTAAATTCGAGGTGACGTATATATTTATTTTTTATTGAAAAAAACGTTTTTTTTTTTTTTGTGGTAAGTATATTTGTTACACTGCGTCAGGATTATTTTGAATATTCAGTGGCAGCTTAAATGCTGAATGAGCTGTTCTGCATCCATCCAATAAAGTTATTGCAATGCCAAATGATGCAACGGATAATGCGATGTCATCACTATATCATATTTGATGATTTATGATGATACTCATTTTGGCAAGAATTGGCAAAATGAGAAATGTTTTGCTAGTTTCACATGGTGCATCTACCCCACCCACTTCCCCCGAAAAAAATGCACCTTGACCCACCAAAACTGCCAGAGGTATAATCAAAATGTCACTATCCAGATTTTTTTTTTTGACACTTTTTTTTTTCAAAATTGGGAATCAAAAAATACCTATAAACTCAAAGTTTCACATTTCCATTCTTTAATCCCTGCAAAAGAATCAAAGAGTGAAATTGAAAATCATTGCAAAAGCTTTGCTTAAATTATTCAAGCATTGTATTTTTTAACAAATAGCAGATGGCAACAAATAAAAATTTCAAATCTTTGAGAGTTTTTCGATGTTTTGCCAAAGCATCGTGTAATTTTTGACACTTGATAGCCAAAAAAAATTCTAGATAGAGACACACTAATTACCTATTGGTATGATATATACATTACGACCTATTCTCATACCTGCCAAATACACATAAAAAATTTCATAAAAAACGGTTAAGCTGTTTTGGAGGGGTTCAAACACAAACACCGTGACATGACAGTAGAGAATCAAAGAGCGAAATTGAAAACCATTGCAAAAGCCTTGCTTAAATTAGTTTCAAACATATTATTTGTTACAAATAGAAAATGGCAAAAAACAAAATTTTAAATCATTGAGAATTTTCAAAGTGCCATCTAATGGGGCCATGTCCCGATAATTTGCCAGAATATCGCAAAAAAAAAAAAAAAAAATCTAAAAAGGGACTTCCAAACTATCTAGCGATATGAAATATACTTTATGTCCTATTCTTATACCTAACAAATTCACATAAAAAATATCATAAAAATCGGTCGAATTGTTATAAAGGAGGTCAATAACTAACACCGTGACAGGTGACTTTTATATATTAGATTAATGCAATGATACTTCAATAAATAGTCATATCTTGGCTGCGTGGTATGTAAGCAGAACCACTGACAGCAGAGGGCTAGACCTATATGTGGGGCAAATTTTCCAAAAAATTTCCCAGAACAACTCATGAAAGAAAAAAAATTTCCACACTTTTATCTAACTCTTTTGAAGGAACACCAAGGAAAAAGTACTGACATTTTCTGGTAATAATTTAGTTTTATCTGATTGTTAATTAAAAACAAATGTAAAAGATAGACTGCATAGAAATAATGAGAAATATCCCATTTGCAATATTTCCGACTATGTAAAAACTAGTGCCCTTTTTTAAAAAAAGAATGCAAAGAAGCTACAAGAAATTGAAAAGCAAAATTTTACCGACATTGGTTCAGAATGCACACAACAGTAAAATAAAAATTGCAGTGTAGGAAAAATTTTTCACAAAAATCATGATCTCAAAAACTAACCATTAAAAAAAATTGCATAAACAAAACTTTTGTACAAAAAAATTTTGAAAAAAACGAAACTTTCAAAAATATGAACACTAAGCAATTCTGATCATGAATGTGTTTCTGCAGTAATTTGCAATTTTTGTGCATTAATACGTTAGTAATTCATTCATTAAATTTTCAAGCACAAAGGTATTTATTTTTTATGTAAATTACATTTCCCTACTTTTTAAAATGCTCATTTTCGAAAAATAAATGTAAGAAAACATTGCTTTTTTTTTTAGAAAGTAAGGGATAAACTTATGGGTGATTTTTCAATTTTTCTGACATTTTATTTAACTAGGGGAAAGAAAAAAAAAGGGAATTTTTCAATGAAAAACTAGCTTTTTTTCACAATTAAATGCAAAATATTCGATTTTTGCCATAATTTGACTGAAACAGTAGCTCTTCAAAACAGTAGCTTTAGTCACTTTTTAGTTGACAGTGGGACTTCTGCCATACAGTTTGTGCCCTATTTCACAAAAAATACATTCTTCAATAAAAAAAAGGGGAAAACTAAACAATAACTTACTAATATAAAGACTCTAAAATTGCATTGCCTAGAAGTTTACAATTGTTGCCGAACTCCAGAAGTTTGTTAATACGATAAGCTAATTCTTTGTCACGGGCATTTTTCCAACACTGGAAGAAGTCAATTAACAAAAATTATTCATGTAAAAGTTCATTGTAACTTCAATAATTTCTGAAGATAATATTGTTATGAATACAAGCAAAAAAAATCAATTATATTAGAAATTTATAGCTTACCAATTCCATAGCAGCACAGAAAAATCGAACTGAAAATAAATTTAGGTATGATTAATGGAGTTAGAAAAAAAGAAACTGAGTGAAAAGAAAAGTTAAATAATGAGATACTTAATGTAAACAAGAAATCAGAAACAAAGCTTATTCACTAAATATGTGTTTTAAAACATAAGTTAACAATTAAAATAATGACCCATAAAAGCAAAACAAGCGGATAAAATAACATTAACGATAGTAGATTAACAATTAATTCTCATCTTATTGCTCACTTATCACAAACACAGTAACACTGGGGAACAATGATTCGGCTGACTTAGATCTGTGACAGGTTTTTGAATAAATTTTGGTCTCTAAATTTAAAATGATCTCAATTTCAGTCAATTCAATTCAGTTGAAAATAATCTCAATTTTTAATTCTACTTACGACTGAACTTGACCAATTCACAAAATGAAAATACAAATCATAAAAAAAAGAAGAAAAGAAAATATTTTTTAGGGCAGCAATAATTGCATATCCCCCCCCCCTCAAAAAAGACTTTTGTGCTTCTGATCAGGTCCATGATGGGCACCCAAAGAAGGGGGTGGAAGGACCAGCTTGGGGGCACCTGATTTTTCAAGTCAGGGGTGTATTCCTAAAATAATTGGGGGGATGTAACTAATTTATAATATGGGGTGGGGAGTGACTAATAAAAATAAAATTAAAAACAAGAGAAGTTAAGAAATGAAGCATGTCGTTCTTTTTTTTCATAAAACAATATACATATTAGTGATGTGCCGAATTGTTAAAAAAGTAGATCCGCTGATACGGATCCGGATCATTAGTGTCAAGATCCGTGGATACGGATCTCAAAATGTTTTTGTCCAATTCAACTATCCAAGTGTAAAATTTATTACGGAAGGTATTCCCGTCACTATAATAACACTGTTTCTTCAAAAAATGTCATCTACGGCGAAAATATAATAAAGACTATGATTTACTCTTTAAAGAAATCTCTGTTAAAATTGATGGAGATTTGGAAGGAATGGGGAGCGCAGCATTAATGCTCAGATAGAATGTGAAAAATTATTTCTAGTTTGCTCGGTAGATTAGGATACAGGAGCAAGAATGTAAAGCTGCTACTGGATAGGCTAGAAATAATTTTTCGCATTTTATTTCAGCATAAATGCAGCGCTGAGCCATTCCACCCAAATTACTCCGACCGACGGAATAACAGCGGCGGGAACACAATCACAAACAGTAAAGAGACTTTTGTCTTACTTTGTTTTAAGGATGCCAGGAAAAACCAGATTATTAACCATAAATTAAGAAAAACAGAAACCCTATATCAAATAAAATATTTCTATGTGACACAGTGCTACTTAGTGTTCCTGATTGTACTCTGAAAAGATAAAAGAAACAGAAAATTTGTCTTTTTATATTTACTTATTTATTTTCACATTTTTACTTTCAAGAGAAATTTCTACCTTTTAATTTTTAGTGAGAAAATTGCAAATTATCATGCAATAAATTAATGTAGCGATATGGATTTTTGTTGATCATTTTGCTATTTGGTTTTGCTTGTCCACTGAGAACACTTTCAACAAATAAAACTTCAACAAGAAATTTGGATTTCTGAGCAATATTCCAGCATTTAAAACTTTAGAAGAGTATGACTTAATTACTAATTGCAATAACTTGCGTTGAAATTAGACGAGATGTGAATGGAACTGATTTACACACAGAGTGAACAGTTTTTGTAAATTTCATTCCAGAAACTTTAACTTCAACACTAGATACACTTAAATATTTGTTTGAACACGAAGTCCAAGATGCTTTACCAAATATTGTTAATTGCTTTACGAATTTGACTAACTGTACCAGTTACAGTTGCCTCTGCAGTACGCTCATTCTCAAAGCTTAAATTAAAACGTATTTAAGACCAACAATGACTAATGCTCTTCTTAATGCTCTAGCACTAGTATCGATTAAAGTGATTTATCTATTTCTTTAGATTTTCAAACTTAATTTATTCGATTTGCTGCTAAAAAAAGTTTATCTTCAGTAGATTGTTTTTTTTTCTTTTTTTTTAATGATATCGTAACTTATTTGCCTCTAGATTTTTCTTTTTTTTAAATAAATGTTTGTTTTCGCAAATTTCGTAGTGTCTGTTTCTTTTCTTTTTTTTTTTTATTTTTTTAAATTCACATAGTACAGCAATCGTTAAAAATAAATAATCTGAAAGTATCTCTGTCTGGATCTCTGTGACGAGCATAGAGCCTAGAAAGTTCGGCCGATTTTCGTGAAATTTGGCACAAAATTAGTAGCATGGGGGTGTGCACCTCAAGGCGATTTTTCGAAAATTCAACTTTGTTCTTCTTCTTTTCCAATTTTAAGAACATTTTACCGAACAAATTATCATAAGGTGGACAAACAAAATTACCATAATGTGGACTAGCAAATTACCATAACGTGGATGTGCAAAGTACCATATGCGACCATGGGCGAGCAAATTAACATAACGAATTACCATAATGTGGATGAAAAAACTACCATATGTGACCATAGGGGAGCAAAGTAACACAGCAAATTATCATAACGTTGACGAGCAAACTACCAATATGCGACCATGGGCGATCAAATTAACGTAGCAAAGTGGCGAGAAATTCCTCATCCATTATACAGGTGAAACAAATGACGTTTTAATTTTCTACTACAGGCAAAGCTGTGTGGGTACCACTAGTTTCGTAATAAAATGTCAAAATAATTGTTGATTTTTATGCGCTGGGGTTGGTGTGCGCTGTAGTGCGTGATAATGAAGTTATAGGAAAGAATAAATAAATAACAAAAATGATTATTTATCGACTTTTTAAACTAATTTCGCATAGGGACGATAAAACTCTAAAGCACACCATTGGGCAATGGACATTTGTTTCTGTAGGAATTTTTAGGAAGAGACAGACATTACTTTTGGGAATGTCTTGACTTGAAGCTGCCTCCCTTACCCACCGTTATTTGAATTGCTAACAAGGTTTAACTAACATGAGAAAGAAAAAAGTATTAGAGTGAACTTGTTAAACATTTGATAAATTTAAAACGGAAAAATTCCTTTTCTGTGCTATTTATTGCTTGGAACAAAAGATAGATTTCAAAAATTACACGTACTAAAAGACCAATTTTAGGCTGCATGTGGAATGTCAGAGAAAAGACAGGAAAGGGGTAGGGGAGGGAGAAGGAATCGCAGATCAAACAAACTTCCAATTTTTTTAAAACCTAGTTTAAGTCAATCTTTTGCGGAAAAAAATTTAAGGGGGGATCTGGATTTTCTCCCACAGAAATTTTTCAAAATGACGTGAAACATAGCTAATTTTAGCAAATGAAGGTTTGAGGCTCCCCTCCAATTATTTTTCAAAATTGAAGTTACTATGAGAGAAGCTTCGTGACATTTGGCATTCGGGAACCCTTCCAGGACATTTTCCAAAATAAAACTTTTAAAAACGCAATTTTATGTCGTTAAAGGAATGCGGAAAATTCGGAGGTTTTTTCTAGAAAATTTTCGATTTTGAACTCTATCTTTGGTGACAAGGAACAGAATTCCATGAAAGGAATAGGATTTCATGATTTTTGCTGTAAATTGTAATGAATATAAGTATTTAAGACGTAATTTTTTGCACTATCTTTGCTGATACTTGGGATTCGAAGTCTCGGCTTCGGTTGTTGTTTGACTTTGAAGTTTTAGAAATGCAGCATGTAGGTTTGTTTGGTTAAGGTGGAAGGGGGCAGCTTCGCAGGGAGGGGATTCGAGATTTCCTCCCAAAACGTTTTCGAAACTTAGTAAAAGTTAGACTATCTTTAGAAAGGGAGAATTCGAGGGTTCACCCTCTAAAATTTTTAAATTCTTCTTTTCTCTTATGCTTTTAAAAATGTTCAGTTTTCTGTGTTGACCTAAGGGAAAGGAATGGGAGGGGGGTGGGACTGCAGTTTTTTCAAAATTGAAGTTTGGAAAATTCAATTTTAGGCTAATTTTAGAAACGTAAGAAGGAGGATTTGGAGATCTCCCTCGGAAAGTTTTCCGAATTGGAATATTAAAGATGCAATTTCAGGCTATCTTTGCTACGTAATCCTTTCTGACTAATTTCAGTTTTAAAAACTAAATTTCAGGCTACATGTTGAGTTGCTAGGTTAGGAGGTGGGTGACATTTTTCGAAATCCGAGATAGGAAAATGCATTTTTAGGCAATGTTTGGTGAAGTCAAGGGAAGGCCATTCAACTTTTGTACCCTTTTGTGTCTAACTGATCCAGAGCCTCATCTATTCACCTTTTTTCAAATCTCTACATTAAGTTTCAATGAAAACACATAAAAGTTTCAGCGAAGCACAAATAGGATGTATTTGCCGCCCCCAGAAGTTCCGCCGCAGGATGGGGTAGACCTGACTCTTGGGATAGGCGACCTGTGCCACCGCCTAGGGCAGCAGATTTTAGGGGCGGCAAATTTCAGGATGGCAAAATATAAGGAAACAAAGAAAAAAGGAGGAAAAAAAAACTGAAGTTTGTTAATTAGGGGTTTTTTTTTCCAGCTCAAAATGTAGCAGTGAGCCTTTGCTCATGGGGTGGCACTTGTCAACATTGTCTTGGACAATAAAATTACTAGAGCAGGCCCTGCAGGTACAAGAGCTACGGCGTGCTCTCCCTAGATCCAGCTCTGCATTGTTCACTTCCGTATTCGGTTTTTGTTTGACACATTTATACTTTTATTAAATTGGATTATTTTCATTCATTGTGCTTTCAAAAAACATAGTTGTGGCGCTTTCTGAAAAAAATACACCTGCAGTCAAAATGAAAAAGATGAAGAAAGGGACGCCGTAAAAGGAGGGCGCACTGGGATTCGTCCCGGTGGGCCAGCATGGCTCTGCTTCTGATAAACATAAAATTTTTCATTCGTTACTAAAAATCACTTTTTTGTCTGGACAACAAAGTTAATTAAACGTTGGCATAAATACTAAAAATTTTTTGGGAAAAGAAGCAGTTTATTTTAATTTTAAAAGGTTTAGGTTCATATCAGCCAATAGGAGAGCAGTAAGGCTTCCTGTGATACATACTCCCCCGTGGAAAGTGGTCATATGGGTCACTTTCACATAAAGTGTGGAGAGAAAACCTGACCTGATAGAAGAAAACTAACTACAATTTTGAAATCAGCATGCCAATTCTAATCAAAAATAGCTCAAAAATCTAATTCACCAGAAAAGTTGCAAAAACTTTCCTTTAAATTGAACAAAAAATTACATATTATACCAAATTAAAAATAAACATCATCCAAAAATAATGTTCAACATTCATTTTCTCCACCACAATAAAGCTATGAAAGTGCATTAACCTTAATATGTAATTAATGTTTTACACAAATACACATACATAGTAACCAGTGAACAATAAAATATTTGTCAATTATTTTTAAGTTCATTGGTTAAAAAGCTGTACCAACCATCAGTAGGATGCCTAATTGACCACTCTTTTCCTTCAATATGATTCATTATTGAATATAAAGCACTATTGTCTGGAACTGAAAAAAAAAGAAGAAATATTACGTAACTTAATACTTAAAAACTTTTTTGTTGTTAAATGCAATCATCATATTATTAGCAAAATCACTAGTTCCTTTGTTGAAACCTGTAAATCAAACAGTTAGTAGTATAAATTTGACATTGGCAATTTCTAGCATACCATTCTTTAAACATTAACAACAATTTAAAAATAGTTCTAGCCTTTCAGTATGATCTAACACCTTGCCAGATGTTATGTTCAGTTTTAAGCATGGGAGCCCATATGCAAAAATTAAAGGGGGGGGGGGGGCTTAGATATTTTCCCTATGGAAATCAATTTCCGTACAGATTTAGAGTTATTAAAATTTGACATTTTTAATAACTTATTCATTAATGGCATGAGAAAAAAATGTTTTTACAGTTTTGCAAAGGAGAAGAACTAACTGCAAGGAAGTTGTAATTTCTAAGGGGAGGGGGTAAGCCCCGACTTGCCCCCCCCCCCCCCATATGAGCACCCATGGTTTTCAGTATAGTAAAATAAGAAACACTTAGTAAATATTATTTTACTGCCTAAGTATAGACAAAATGATTTTAAATGACCAATTTTAAGTTGCATACTTTTTCTATAAATTTTCAAACTTTGGGATACTATTTTATATTTTTCAGAAACAAAAAGCAATAAAACACAGAAGCAGTGAAAAGAAATCCATGAAAAATAATTCTTAGTTTTAAAAACTTGATAGTCAACATGTTTCATTTTATAAATTTTTTATTTCGAACATTCCTTTTTAAGTGATACTACAAAAGAATTTTCCTATTTTTGTTTTTCGGTAACAAAAGCAAATGTTGAGCCATGTGACCATTTTTACTTCTCTTTTTGTATTTATTTTACTTAACTGAAAAGAGAATTTCTTTCAATACACATTTTAAAGCTTTTGAGTATGTAATTAACCAGAATCTACCACATTAAATTAAATGCATTTCAGCAGTTTTGAGCTGCATATGGATTTTAATAACCCATTAATACTATATCACTTAACAATATGAGTAATAATCTATCAAAAGGAAACACATCAACATTTTAGAAAACTCAATTTTTATCATTTTCTGTATCTCTCAGACGACTACTTTAATCTCCAGAAGTAGAAACAGAACAAATATTAGTTTATTAAAGGGTAAAGGTTGACATTTTGCTCAAAAGATAACATTGCCATCCCCTACAAGATTTATAAAGACATACTGCAACGTTTATATGAGAAGTAAGATGATTCAAACCAAACAAAAGCAGTTAAAATTTTAACTTTTTAAAATTGTTTATTTGTGCTTTATTTTTATTGAAGTATCTTTTGTCCCTCTTAGAAGAGCAGTGGCCAGAAATTGTAAGAAATTTGAACCTATGAATGTTTTAATGTTTATAACAACAAAAATTTCTAACTTATGTCGCACATAATGTGTTAATTCATTTGAAAATCACCCACTGTTGCTTGTTTATTCTTTAAAGATAGAAAATTGTTGAACCAGATATGTAGCATCTTATAGTTTCAAGTTTTGGTAAATATACAAAATACACACTTAACTTACAGATTAATTATGACATAGGTAAAACCTAATTTAGTAATTGGTCAATGTAAAATTACGGGATAAAATTAGATACTTCAAAAAAAAAAAAAAAAAAAAAACTTTTGAGCATCCTTTTTTCTTCAATAAGAATACAGTAGTTGAATTAATGTTAATGATGATGTAAATATATTTAAATAAGAGCAAATATACATTAACATAGTACAGTCGAACCTCGTTAAACTGCCAAACTAAGTGACAGACTGAAAGTTGGCAGAAGTAGAGGGTGTCGGTTTAACGAATTTCCAAAAATCCTGTGCAAATGCATGTCTTCATGAAAAGAAATTTGAAAGCATGTATTTTCTGCTCCACATGAACTTGAAAAAGAAAAGCATCATAAATTGGTTTTCTTGCAGTGTGTCACTGATGGCTACTTGATTCTCTCAGAAGTTTAAAAATTTCAGCTTTAAATTGATGGCTTGTGCATTAATTTTATTCTGAAACACCCAAAATAGAATTTTTCCGTGCCAGTTTAAGATTGCTGTCGAAATTTTTCCAGAACGAAGCAAAAGAAGACAATGTCAGAGAATTGTGCTACGAACTGCTGTTTGCTGAAGTCTGTATACAACGTCAATTACTGATTAAAGCCTCCCCCCCCCCTGACCAGAACAGAAAAAGGGTAAAGAATGAGTGCTTTCAAAGCTGAGTAGTGAAATGTCAAAATGGAAAGGTTGAAAGGTGTGTGAGGGCTGATAAGATCAAGTCAAGTGAAAATGTCATGGAGATGTTGGAAACAAAGCACCTTGGGAACTGAGTGCTACAGGGGGTGGATTAACCCCTTGAGGACCAGCGCATGGAAAACGAAGCGCTGCTACGGGACCGAACGTTCCGAAATGGAACGCCGCCATCGGCCCGAGCATTTACAGCAGTTAAGCCTAACTGAACAAAAATATTCATATAAAATCAGCATTTCAAAATAATGACTTGAAATTTTAAATTTGCTTAAACAATGTACTACTGATTACTAATTATTAATATAAAGACTATTACATTATTAGAAGGGAGTGAAACAAGTAGAATACTAAAACTTTAACTATGTGCCTAAAGATAAATAATATGTGCACAAAAACAAAGTTAGAGTTAGACATCGTGAGTGTGCAATCAAAGAAAAAGAAATGTAGCAAAAAAATATGTTCCTTATGTAATTTTAATTAAAACAACTTAGGTCAACGAATTTAAACTAGTTAAATTCCCACGCAGCAAGTCTCAAAATTGCTTCATAATTCTCTCGAAAACATTCCCTTTCACTCACTTCGCTAACCATTTTTATTGCAATGTTCCAGTCTCCAAATAAAAGAGAATAAATAAAGAAGAACAATATCAGAAAGGATTCAAAAATAATCATAAACTTCAGTGCGGCTTGAAATCATTCCTGTACTCTCATCGAACGGGGAATCCCAAAAGTCTGGAACACATACGCAAAAATATTTTAACCTTCCTCCCCCTCCCCCATAATTTATTCAGCTAGATGTATATCTCTTTCAATTACTTGCAACAAAAAAGAGAAGCAAAGATATAAACAAGAGCAATTGAGACCTCATAAATCGTATGCGCAGAGCAGTGATTCACTGTTGTTTACATAAAAAAAAATCTATCCCATTGAGAGGTCCAAATAAGAAACTAAAGCGTGTACATGAAGGTCAAATACCATGTGACTCGAATATGATCAAAGTTATAGCCATTTAGAGCCATCTATTATCGTTTGAATATTCAATTCAATCGTTCCATTTCGAGAAAGCGTATATGTGACGCTGGGACGTCAGCGTCGATCAGAGCGCGTAGCGGATACGTGCCGCTGGACTGATAAGAGGAATTGTTGCGTAGCGTCCGCGTGACGCTGGGTGCGAACGGGTTAAACAGAAAAAGAGAAAAGAAAGCTGTACACTTTTACCTGGTGTACTTGGTGGAGTGGCTAATCTAGGTGCACTTTTATGGGGCTTAGTGGCAGGTGTGTGTGACATTTCATGATGTTCTTTTGTGTCTCATCATGTACATTCACTCTCCTTAATGATTTATCTCCAAGTTTGAATTGTTTGGCATGGTCTTTCAAGATGGCGATGGCAGTTTAAATAGTAATGTTATCATACCAAATATGCAGTTTCCCTTGAAAATCAATGGCGGTTGGCGGACAGTGGGGTAGCAATTTAAGGAGGGAATTTGTATTGCCTTATTATACAGAATGTTCCCCCCCCCCCGTTTCTCTTCAAACTAAGAGACAGGCAGTTTGTGGGGGGGGGGGGCGGTTTAATGAGGTTTGACTGTATATTCATGACTTACAAAAAATATATATATATAATATATATAACAACAACTGTTTCAGCAGACTGCCGTGTGCAGGTAAAGGGCAGTAACTGCAAATTTTTCATTTTTGTCATCTGTTGTACGTTATCTTTATTGCACAAGTTCGCTTATTTGGTTTCCACTGAAAAAAAAGGCGGAAAAAGACATCTAGATCCAGCATCTCCCTATCGTTAGTATGGAATCCAAAACGCGTTTCTTCAAATATCTCGAAAACTCATTTCTGCAGATACTGCCATTTACCTGCACACAGCAGAATTCAAGACAATTCTGCCGTGGGCAGGTAAACGGCAGTATCTGCAGATATCTACTGTTTTCGAAATACTTGAAGAAATGTGTGGTGGATTCAACACTAACAATAGAGAAATGTTAGAATTCGACATTTTTTTCAGCCAAAACCAAATAAGCAAGCTAATACAATAAAGCTAAATTACAATCGATGGCAAAAATGTAAAAAAATGAAAAATGTTCAGTTACTGCCCTTTTCCTGCCCATGGTAGAATTTATTTAGACATTTTTATAGTTAAATACAATTAAAATTTCAGAATTACTTACAATCCAAGTTATAAATTTCGAGTATGTGATAGTATGTACCCAGACTTGGCTCTAAAATGAAAAGCAAAAATTTAATTGAATATAAATCTTTCCATACAGGTTAAATGTAATGATATGATTTTAAAGGGGTAACGAAAAATCAAAAATAGTATATTGGAGTAGTATTTGCAGGATTTAATTATTCAATGAAACCAAAGCTTTTTTATGCTGGGGAAATACTCACTAAGCCACCATAGAGAATTGACCCTTTAATCTGTGCTGTTACTAAGGGGGGAGGGGGCGGGAATCTTGAGTGTTTAATGTATGAAAAGGTTTCGTTCTTGCCATCATGGTCGTTTTACTGTTTAAGGATTTTTCTTGAAATTCTAATCACTGAAAAATCCCTATTTCGAAAATTTCGCTGTTTGTCTGAAATTCAGGAGATATTTTTCTTGTTAAGAAGTTGGGAGAAGGCATCAAAATTCAGGAGTCTCTGTCTGTCATACAACGGAAAAAAATGTAGTCAAATCAACTTAACCAAAGTGATAAAAATTTAGTTTCACAATACTACTCAATTATTTCAAATGAATAAATGAAGTACAAATTTAGCAAATACTACTAAATTAAGAGAAATATTGGCATTAAAGCAAAACTCCACCTATCTGTAGACTCTTCATTTCAGACAAAATGTTTAAGGCGAGCTGCTTCGATCTCTTCCACCGTTTTGTTCGAGACAAGACACTTAGAACAGCATTCATCGTGTATAGATCAGGGGAAACACCAGCAGATTGCATGCTTCGCAAAATGTACTAAAATTGGAAAAAAATACTTGCTTTAATCCGAAATGCAAATTACAATCAAAAGCATAAAATTAAAAATAGATACTAACTCTAATGGGTAAAGAAATACTAGTTTGGAAAACTTTTCTTTTAAATTGAATAATAATGACACATTTCTGCATGATGTCATGTACAAATTATATTTAAATACTTAAACATTAACAGAAAAGTTTCTAATAATGCATTTATTCAAGGAAAAAAATTACTGCAAACTAGTAATTTTGACCACTCACTTGTAAATCGTATTTTAGTGATTCATAAAAATGTTTTTAGTGATTACTCTTCATAAGTGCAGAAAAAAACATTTATGTTAATTTTCGAAAACAATGAATATTTCTGGAAAGCAATAATAACTGATACGGATAAATTCATTTTGAAGAAATGTAAGCCTCCAATGAGAATTCATGTTTTCTACCTTTTGAAACTTAAATCATTCACCTATCTAAGCAGTGTTCATAAAAAGTAACGATTTATTTAACGGAAAAAGTAATTGCATGTATCTACAAAAATATTAATTGGCTATCATATTTTTTCTTACTAAATCAAAACTAAAATTAGTCTGCAATTTTTCAGTAAAAGGAAAAAAAAAACATTTTTATTGTTTTATGCTGTAATACAAGTCCAAAGTTAAAATTTAAACTGTAACAAACTAAGCATATGAAAAATATGCCAATTTTGTCATTGCTTAAATGAGAAAGAAAATTTTTTTTTCAGAAATTGTTTCAAAAAAATGAACAGGGAGTTCAAATGTAAAGTAACATTTTTTAAGCATATATTTAATTTTTTGGAAGACAAGGGAAATGCGCAATATATCCGAATCAGCAATATAACGAGGCGCGATGTAAAGAGGGGTTACTGTAAGGTAAGAAATAACAACGTCAAAAAGTACAAATTGCAGATTACTCTAGACACTTGTTTCGGCGTTACGCCTTTTTCAATGCAAAGAAAAAAAGGGGGAGCTTATGGATGTCTTTTCACCAGGGGCGGACTGGCCAGGTTGGCTAGACTCTTTAATGAGATGTACTGTTTATTTTCAGAGGGGGAGGGGGTTCCTTTTAATTGAGGAGGTCGTCTTTGGGGAAAGGAGCACTTGGACATATATCTATGCATATCAAGATCTGCAATTGATAAAAGCCCTCGGTAAGTAATATTTCTAATTTTTTCAATAATATTCGCTACAAGGACCCTCCCGCCATGTGGTGAGGGGGGTCACAAGTACAGACCAAATTGTTGAAATTTTACAAAGGGTACTTGAAAATTTTTAAGTCTTTGTGAAACAGACCTCATTATTGGGGAATAACATTTTTTTGGGGGGAGGGGGGGGGGGAGAGGAAGGCGCCATGTAAACTTTCGAGGAGAGGGAAGGGTAACATCCATATTTAAATCATCTGCACATTAAAATTTTCTTCCTTTACATAATTTGCAAAAACCATACAAGTCCAGAAATGCAAGTTTATTTTCGGTTTTTTATGACAATCGATGTTTTGTAGAGAACTGGAAATACTAATATATGCTACCCCAATTCCACAACCTACGTTTGATAAATCGAAAACCCCCAAGTACGTAAATGCGTAGAACTTTCAAAAAGAAATCTATGTCCGTGCAAGCTAGAATTGGCATTCGTATAATCATTTCAACTCAAATTTTGTTTATGCGTAGAACTTACACAAAAAACACTATTTTGTAAGTTACCATCCTATAGCCAGGGCTAAGGCAGAAGAAATACACTGCCAGCTAAGTCAATTCCAGCCGAGGACTGCAGTTTCGTGCTTATTAGCACTCATCAACCCGGCATAGGAGTGACTAAAAAAGTTAAGAAAATTGTGGGGGAACCCCTTCTTTTCCCTCTCCTCTAACGTTACCAAACATTGTAAAATTGTGGTTTTTAACATCAACTTTGAAAATATTGCTTGGAAGGGAGCTAGAGCCCTTTCTTCGGATTCTTTTCTCCTTAGGTCTATACAAGGGCGCCCATATAGGGGGATGGGGAAGAGGGGGCTCAAAACAACCCTTTGAAATTAGAACTTCTATGGTTTTAGTGCTTTTTTCTTTGCAAAAATGTAAAAACATTTCTTCTCCAGCCATTAATGAATTATTTATTAAAAATGTCAAACTTTAATAACGCTAATCTATACTGAAATCAGTTTCTATGGGGAAAATATCCGAGCTCCCTCCCCTTAAAATTTTGCATATTGGCGCCAATGGGCCTATATACACTGGTGTGCAAAAATTAAGGACGAGATGGTTCTTTCAATATAACTTTGTACAAAAGCTTTCCAAATCAACACATTTAATACCGTAAGATCCCCAATACGTAAGGACATGTGTAATGTAAGCAACACTTACTAAAAGAGACCACAGAAAACGCCTTACCAGGAAACATCACGATCAAGGAAATTCAAAAAAATTCCAAATTGGTGGCATTCGAAAGAGCATTGGAAAACATGTTTATGGCACTGAAACTACGTGCCCTCGTGACCACGTTATCAAATTATGAGGTCTTAAAAATTGCTGAAATTTTTTGTAAAGTCGCCAAATTTAGCGAGTTTTGTTCAGAAATGGAAGGTACGGCGCGAATTCAACATCTGCATCTGACGAGACATTTCACTTCCATATTTGGTCAGGATGACTACCATGGCGCTGGGTGTCGTGGCACAGACTGCGGCATTGAAATTTTTAGGGGCTTGTGTTCCGGGATATTAACGTGCACAGGGGCGGATCTAGAGGGGGGCCATGGCCCCTCCCAAAGCCTTGTGATTGTAGGAATGTTTTTAAGAAAAAAAAAATATCAGGAGAAGATAACAAAATTTAACACATGGGTTTTACTGAAAAAGAAGTATAGGACTTAATTTGGAGATTAATTATATCCCTATCCTCAAAACAAAACTTTTATTTCCAAAAATTTTTCTCCATCTTTTACATCATTTCTTGATTCCAATTACAGACACTTGGACGATCTCTAAATGCTGCTGTTCTCAGATTATACCAATTGTTCACAAGACCAAAGAGAGCCTAAATTTTCGTTTTTATGGCTTAATTTCGAAATTAGGGGGAGAACCCCCTTTTCTCATGCTTTTTCACAAATGCCTTGATATGCAAAAAATTGCATTTTAAGTCTTTTATTTGGAAAAAGTGTCAATGGAAACTAGCTTATCCAGCCCTTATCACTTAACTTGCTAAAATGCAACATTACAAACGATTTTTGAAAGGACCCCCTCCCTTCTTAGTTTATATCGTGATGATAGCTTTAAAAGGAGGTTTTTGGAGGAGCTCACGAATCTTCCATCCCTTTTCTAAAATATGTATAAATATAGTTAAAAATCGAATCTTTAGAGTCTCAAACGCAAAATATTTTTAGGAAGGAAGGATTCCAAGCACCTTCACACTTCCTTTAATGTAAGCAAACATTACCTAAAGGTGCATTTTTAGGCTGGTCAGCTGAAGAGTTAGAGAGGAGCACCCCTCCTCTTCTAACTTCTCAACGTATAACGACAGAATATTTTGGTTTCTAAGCTTTATTTTCAAAAAGTATTTTGGAGGCACCGCCCGAAACCTGACCTTTCTCCGCACATCATCAAAAATAGACGAAATGCGTTTTTAGTTTCCTAGTTTTCAAAAATTAATCGGAAATTTAAATTTTTAAACATTTTCGAAGGAGATTCCTAAATCCACCCCCTTACCTAACATCTCGATACCCCGAAAATTGAGTTTTTAAAACTTCATTTTAATAAAATTTCTGGGGAGTTCGGAGTTTGTAAAAAAATTTCGAATGGCCCCTCCCAAAACAATCGGCTGGATCCGCCACTGAACGTGCAACTGTATAGGGGAAAACGCCACCGCGCGAAATATTTGTTTTATTTGATTGTAAAAACAATGGAAATATAATGTATATTGACTTCAAATCATGTTTTCTTTTGGCGAATCCCCTAGAACCCAAGGAGAGTTCCTTCAAACATTTGTTTCCAACTACAGAAATGTGAATGTAGGTGTGTCTTTTGTTGCTTTTCGAATAACTAAAAGTAATTTTCTCGAATAATTTAATTTGAACCTCCCCTCTGTAAAATGTTAAGGAGTAGGTCAAGATAAAAATGTCTTTTAGCATTTTAGGTAGTAGTAGTAGATGTAAGTAGATTTTACTTCACTAGTTTTCGTGGTTATTATTATTGGTGAAATATATTTTATTTCTAAACAAGGTTCTCATAAGTATTAATTATTTTTTCTTTTAGGTTCTGTGCAAAGCTGATTTGTTTACTTTAGATGATATAAACTGTTAAAAAACATTCAAATTCAGAAATTTTATTAAGCAAATTAATATTAAATACAGATCCGACACATACAAAATAAAAACGAAAGACGTTTATGGAAAGGAAAAAAAACATGCTACTGACAAATATGATACTGAACAAAAAAAAAATGATTAAAACATAGAAAATCGTGGCACCAGGAACATTTTATGAACTTAAATTTCGTACAGGAAACGCAACGGTCAACTTCTTGCGGAAAACAAAATTGCAGAGGTGTTTCAAATGGAAGTGGCCGAGTTTGTAGTAGCCCAGACTTGTACCACGCATATTTTATCATGTCCGAGTATTGTGGTGCACTAAACTGGAAATGAATTAGCGACTGCAGTTTCAGGATGATGTCACGTTGAAAAATATCTATTCCTCCCTCCATCATTGCTTTGTCGGATATTCTCCGCGCCAACTGCTTCCAGGATCTGAAGATTCCAACATCTAAAGGTTGAACTTTTGCAGTAGCACCTGGTGGAATTTTTTTTTAATTCAAAAGTCGCAGCGTCAGGGACCGCTTCACTCACGATGGAGTCGTCACAATACTGGGTAAGAGAATCTACCACAAGGTGAGACTCATCACCAACATAGGGGAAATAAACGTCTTGAAGATATCTCTTTAGCAGCACTTTTGTAACTTTCCCTAATGAAAAAAATTTAGTTAAAGTCAACTTTTTGCTTTTGTCAATACCAGAAGCTAATCTGCTTCACGTACACGGAGGACCGCGAACAAAGCGCATTTGCCTCCGAACAAACACACGAATGATTTACAACACAATGAAAAAGAAAAAACATTCAGGGCACAGATGGGAATCGAGCCCATGATCTCCGGTATGCGAAGCTAGACTCCTTCTTGAGAGCCACCGAGGCCCCAAAGAAACATTTATTAAAGCTTTTGAACAACTAAATTAAGAATTTTCCACTCACCAGACTTCGTAGCTTGGATGCTCAAATTATTAGGCTTGAACATTGTGTGTCTTACACGCGGTCCCAATTCACCTTTGGCTTCTTGAAGAATGATTAGCATTGGTGACAGCAATCGCCCATTGGCACTAATAACTGGCTGAATAGTATAGCTATGAGTCATACTGTGCTTTGATTGAGCAGCAGCTTCTACTTTCTTCACTCCTGGTGTATCTAGACTTCTGCCACTGTGCATCTCCTTGTGGAATCCACTTTGGTCTGAGTTGTACTAGTTGGATGGACTACTTGTTGTACTTGGACATATTTCAGTGGTGAAATTGGAGATGGCTTGTTGTCGTTCAGCTGCATTCTGTGCAGTGATTCTCTCGACAAAACCCGTGATTTTTCGTGACACAATGTTGTACCGAGTTTTAAATTTATGCACCCAAGAGCGACATGCTTTAAAACCCGTAACTTGTTGCATAGAACTATGTTCCAATGCCAAATACGTATATCTTCGTCATGGATGGGATATCGTTTCTCACGAGCTTCAAGGAACTTCTGATAAACGTGATGAGAAATATGTTTGTACTTTAAACGCTTCGATATACTAGAAAGAGTGCTTTGCAGTTGTTTCTCCCAATCGTACAACTGGGAAAAGGATGTCACGAATCTGAAGGGCTTTTTTACTGTAGCTAAACTTAATCTTTTAGATTTTCCAGGCTTCCAGTACTCTACTGTACGTTTCTTGTCTTCTGTCGTAATAACACGCAGTTTATTTCTGTCAGAACTTGGATGACAGCTAGATGCTGATGATTTTTGAGATGCTTCTTCTTCGCAGTCTTCTAAATCACCACCTTCATCGCTTAACACATCATTCTCTCCAAATTCGTCAATAATAAGATCTTCCTGCACCTCAAAACTAATGCTTCCTGATGCAACCGTCGTATTAATTAATCCTAAATTGTGTATTAAATATACTCGTTAAAATATTTTTAAATATTTATGAGAGTATACATAAGATCATAAATACAGCGTTGCGTCAAAAATCAGAACGTTTTGCCAGGAAGTTTAAATAAACTTTTTGACAGTTGCTAAGCTATGCATACATTTCATGAAATAAACTACACACAATGATTAAAGAAATGAAATTAAGTGCAGAAGTAATAGAGGTGGAGTATTATAGTTGCCCCGAAAAATGGCAAGGAAATCCATTGGAAAATTTTAATAAACAGAAAATAAATGAAGTTTGGCATCAGTGCAAATTTTTCGAGTCACAAAAGAAAGTTCTTTCCAGATGAAATGTTGGAAACTATCAGTCTCTCAATAAATAATGTATCGAGAAGTGTGTTTTGCAGAAACAAAGTATCGTCGAGGCGCTAGCGATAAGCAACTAATAGGTTTGTCAACACATAGTGTCGGGTTATGTGCTGTATTGTACGTTATGTACACACATATTTGTAACTTTATTTGATCGATTGACATCCTATTTTTTAAACGGTATTTTTTTTTGGTTATTTCCAAAAATTCAAACTACCAATGGTACCAATTAGTTCTGATTTTTGACACTTTACTGAAGTAATAAAGCAAATTAAAATATACTGCAGTGAGAGTTCCCTGAGCTTAAACTTTTGGGAAAGCAAAAATTCTCAATTTACCGAAAGAAAATTCAAATTTCGCCGAGCAATAAAATACGAGTATGCGCAAATAATAATGTATGAAAAGTGACTTTCGGGAGTTAAAAAATTGTAATTATGTCTTCTAATTTGCCGAACTGTCAGACGAACTTTGTCGAATAAGGAAATTTTGTGGGAGGTCACAGTGGCCTCCCATCAGTGCGCTCCTAACTGCAGTCAACAAGAACGACCTCCTATTACTGCGACCGATCTGTCATAGGGTTCGAGCACAAAATCTCGTTTAAAATTCCACAGATGTAATGATACTTTAGCATCCAATAGAACGTATTAACTGAATACATTTGAATATACCGTTCAAAGTTTAAACTTTTTTGTTATTCTTAAGACTGTCTCTTAAAAAACTGATGTTTAAAACTTTTATGCTTCTGCGGGTGAAATATTTCCACTGAAAGAGTTTATTCGATGATGAAACTGTTTTGAAAAAAATATGATAACCGTAGAGAAACGGTAAACACACTTTAAAGTCTTTTTTTTTTTGAAAAGTCGTAAATCTGAAGTCTTTAACAGTATCTAAATACGAAGAAAACGACATTTTTAAAGATTTCAAACCATATTCTCAAATTAAAAAAAAAAAAAAAAAACGATTTCTGTCAGTTATTTCCAGTGTGTTTTTCGTTATGTGTATCGTTTTCAAGTTATGTGTAAGCCCTCTAACAAGTCAATTAAAAAAAAAAAAACTGTATTAATTTTCATTTTGCTCGTATTTGAATTCCCTTTTAACGTGAAACATAATTGGTAAAAGTGACTTCAGTATTTTTAAAAATGACTAAATAACATGCAATATGATGTACATTTACGTTATAGCGACTTTCAGTTGCAGTGACAGACTTTTTCCGAACTACAGGGGTTGTTGTAATGAACGTCAACTATAAAATTTTTGATAAGAATCTTTTATGAAGTAATTTCCGACATCGTTAGTTTTGCTGTGCAAATTTTTGACATTTACTATCCGTTGTTTTCTTTTTTAAATTATTATTTCTTTGGATTTTGAATTAAAAATTAAACATTTTCGCTAGCAGTGGTCCGACAATAAAACTTCATGAATGATAATAACTTTTGAAAAAATAAATAAGAGCTGGGATACTACAATCCATGATCATTTTCTTTCAACATCAAAAACTATCTATTTTATTTTCAATATATAAGCTTTAATAAGCATGTTTTTTTTTTTACTTATTCATATTAATTCTTGTACATAATTATTAATTACTTACAACACATTTCATAACAAGAGTACAAACTTAAATTAAATAAGTAAAATACACTTGAAATGCACTTAAATTCTGAAATGCATTATTATCACGATTACAAAGTTAAATCCTACGTTCAATTTCGTTATAAAGTTGTAGCTCCTCTGGATAAAGCTCTCTAGTTTCCATTTCACAGGTTTCATAGTTATTTTTTAATTTTACACACATAAGTAAAGGGTTAATACGAAACATCGTTTACGCGCTTTGCAGATGACCAGAAATGGGAATGAGAGTCTTGCTAGACGCAGGCGATGAAATCACGTGGTATTTTCCATTTCTTGCCAAGTCTTTAAATTTGGCGAATTTTCGTAAGTTTTCGACAGACTTTGACCCCCCATATCTCAAAAACAAAAGGACGAGGGCACACAATATTTGGGTCAAATTTTTTTCTAAAGATACTCTTTCGAATGCGACCATTTTTAACTTTTTTCATGATTACTGAACTCGTGATGTTTCCTGATTAGAGGTACACACCGTATAGGGCGTCGTGCAAACAGACCACTACCGTGCAGTCTTCTGGCCACGGTAAAACGCGATATCGGTCGTCCAATCACCTGTGTCGTGTGTCTAGTGATTTCTCCCGCTGTCTGCCGCCTGTTTCTTCTGGCCTGTAAGACAATATCCCGGTCATCTGCGGGTGTGGTTCCTCGTGGACGACCACTACTGAACCCCTGGATAGCTGTTCCTGTAGTTTGAAATTGTCTCCAAAGTCGTGAAACGATGCTGTGAGCAATTCCGAACTCCGCAGCCACACTTGTCACACTGCGGCCTTCCTCCAACTTCCCAATGATTCGACCTCGGGTAAAAGCATCCAGATGTCGCCTAACAGATTGATTATTCGCCATTTCTCGCTGAGGCAGCAACTCGGTGTGATTTTAACTGCTATACGGCATGCAATCTCTTTGCCAGAAATACTGATCTTACACCGACAACATGCTTTATACTACTCAGACACTCCCCCATTACATCTGCCTGCATATCTGCGCATGTGCTACCGTACATCATCTTACTTAATCTCCTGATTGGTCTTTCTGTCCGCTCTACCTCTTGGTTCAGCTGATATGCTAATTTTTCGACTTTGTCCTTGATTTTTGCACACCGGTGTAGATCAACAATTTCGAAAAATTTCTGGGGGGAGCCTAAGGATGTGCCTTTTCAGGCTTATAGCCATAAGTATCCTTTTTTCAAGGCACATAAATAGTATGTGTCCGTGTTAGCTTTATTTTACGTTTCACAATTTGCTTTTTTTTAGAACTTTTAAACCTGATTTAGAAACTTAAAGGAAAATAGGAACTAGCAGTAGTTTAATGTCTTTGCTCGAATCAGAAGAATCGAGATCTGATACTGTTTAATTTAACTTTTTTAATTTACAGAGGTGGGCCAAAATATTCTTCTGCCAACTAGGCCAAAGTCAGCCAGTCCACCCCTGCTTTTCATCCATAAGTTAATTTCTTTTGCATTGAAAAAGGCGTTCGCTATAACGCCGAAACATGTGCATGCAGTAATCTGCAATTCGTGCTTTTTGCCGTTATTTCAGCACAAAGGTATTTATTTATCTTATTTGAGGGTTTACTGTATTCAAAAAAGCAAAGCAAAGAATCTATTTAACAAATTAATAAAATATAGAAAATGTATTGCATTTACACCTATCAAGTAATGGAACTGAAATTTTTTACCAGACTTAATGCTTAAAGAACAAAAAGTGAAATAATATGAAATAATTCTTACTAATGCATGCTCCCAACGAGAATCACCAGATTCTGCAGTATAAGG
Organism: Uloborus diversus; assembly: GCF_026930045.1. Lineage (NCBI taxonomy): Eukaryota > Metazoa > Arthropoda > Arachnida > Araneae > Uloboridae > Uloborus > Uloborus diversus. The sequence continues at coordinate 30,094,197 of NC_072735.1, forward strand.
AGCAGCTAAAATCATTGCATTGTAAGCTTCTGTTGTACCTAAATAAGAAAACAAAATCTGACACAATGTTTGAAATAATCCATATAAATGAAACAGAGAGCGATGTGTATATATATGTGGATGTTCCCAATACAAATCCAGTTTGCATCGGATCTCGACCAAATTTGGCAGGGAGGTACTTGGGTACCCGAGAAAGAAGGCAGGGGGTTTCCAAACATCAAAAAAGTACTGAACCATTCAAAGTTTAATTTTAGAACCCGAAAATGGCATTGAATGGCTCTTTCTACCCGAAATAATTGTCCAATCAGTTCGATTTTAGTGTCATTATAATGCCTGCGAAAAATACCCCTATGGATTTTTTTCCCCTCTGGAATTAAAACCACAAAGTCCCTAAAATCACCAACAGATAAGTTATAAACATTTTTAAGTAAAGGAAAATTGAAAACTTTTTGTCTGCCATTAGCTTAGTTTTAATTATCGTGTATAAAATCACTGAGAAGAAAAATCTGTAGGCATTTTTTCTCAAGTGTGAACAAATAAAAATCTTGTTTGAAGGTTTTCATGTTTTCGGAAGGTTTAAAAAAAAATTCCCCTTTTGGTTAATAGGGAAATTTTAGGGATTTGAAAATGTTTTTTTCAAGCCTGATTGTTGAACATGCGTTACTTGACATAAATTTTATTTTTGAGGTTTTCTGTGCAGAGCCAGTGGTGGCAGCTAGAAGTCAAGAATAAAACTATTAAAGTAAGAAATAACAGTGTATAACAGCCTAAATTACAGGTTATTGCAGACATATGATTTGGGGTTTCAAGGAATCCCTTTTTCAATGCAGAATAAGTGAGCTTATGAACAAAAAGACATTCAACAATAATCTGCAATTTATGCTACTATACGTTATTTCTTATTTTACTTTTTCAACACAAAGGCATTTATTTAACTTTTATTTTTAAAAATGTTCAGTTTTTAAACAATGATTTAGATGAAACATTTTACGTTACTTAATGCTGAATATAAAGCAAAATTATTTTTTTACTTTTGTTTTTAATATCTTATGCCAGATTTTTAATAGAAACTCTCAATGCAAAATTTTAATATTAATGCTAATACTAATAAATACCAATGGTATAAATATTAATGGTAATCAGCACCAAAATAAGTTACCTGTTAGATTTTTACTTGTCATTTCATCAAATAATGAAGTAACTATTTGTTGGTTATTAAACTAGAAAAGGAAGGAAAAGATCAATAATTAACTGTAAATACTTAAATTAAACACTGAAATATTTATAAAGCAGAAGAGTTTAGTGGTGCAAAACTTTTACTCATACTATAAATTTGAAACTGTTGTAATCAATCTTTTCTACTAATGACACATATAACCTTCAAGATTATAAAATTGTTGATTTTTTTTTACGGAGAGGGGGGGGGGGAACACTAGCTACAACAAACGAAATGTTTACCTTGGTGTGATGATACACAAAAAAATATTAAAATTGCAGACATGTTTTGTGGTTATTAGGAACCCAGGCCGAGGACTGCTGATGGCCTTTGAAAAAAGTGAGAAAGGTGACAAATTTGAAAACAAAGGTGACTAAAAGGTGATAAAAAAGTAACTAAAAGGTGACCAAAAACAATTTGTTAAGAACTCAAAAAACAGAAAAGGATTATCACTTTTTACTGACTTTTACCAAAATAGCCTATATGCTTTTTGTAAAGATTTCTACAGTTTCACTTTCAATAGATGTTTTAATTTTTTCCATTTTCTTAATTTCTCCTTCACAATCTTTTCTATTTTTGTTCTTCTTTTTGCTTCTGTTTCAATTCCAAATCCCTTTTCCTTTTCTCCATGTATGTTGTGTAATTTGCGTGTGCTTGTTGTGCACATTTAATCATTTCTGGACCAATTGGTAAAGAAAGCAAATGAGGATATTCTTTTTACAGCGTCTTTAACTATAAGTATGCTGTTTAAAAATCTTTCAGTCCTTGCTGTCTTATTTTCACCAAAAAAGGTGCTTTGAAATGGAAAATAGTCTTTTAATGTCAGCATTACCATGTGATAATGCAAGTGAAGCTTTTATCACCTTAGAAACATTTGGAAACTGTAGATCATTGGAAGTTGAGTCCTTTTTTGAAATGTGCTGCTGCCAGTAGATATCAATGGTTTTGTTTTCGGATGCTTCATCCTTTTCCAGCTGCAAAAGTTTCCATTCATCTTGCAACCTATCGAGTGGAACATTAAAAGGCATGATTTTGGCAACCTTTATCAAATCCTTACAGCTTCTAGATTTACTTCTCTCTTTTGAATTCAAAAATTTAAAACTTTTCAGTAACCCATTTGATATACAACTTTGTTTCTATTATATACTTGCATGCAGTCACACAATGCTTTTTAACAGCTCTTAAAAATGTAACCTTTTCCTTTTCTATCAGTTTTGACAGTTCATCTGTCACCTCTCCACTAACAACGAGATCTTCAAGAGGTAGTCTGTTACCAACTGTAAACAGTTCATCCGTGTCTATGTTTGAAAAATCAACTTTCTTTATGACAGAGGCCATAATAACCCGAGCCATAAAAGTCTGAACAATGGTCTCTATTTCTTGGTACAATTTATGTATCATAGGCGCTTGGCATTGAAAGCGTTTCGTGAACTGCATAAACAAATCAGCAGATGAAAAGATAAAATGCAGCTCAGCTTTTATAGAAGGTATTTTTAAAACATTTGCAACAGCTTTATACGACCTGCATTGCATAGCTGAATTCTTTTTTAAAGACACATGTTTAAAAAATAATACTGAAGAGCATCCCACTGTTCCAGTAGTCTGTTTGCTGCAAGTCCAAGAGTACACCAATGGGTAGTTGTGTGTTTCAGGAACTTGCGATGAGGTGTATTCAGTTGAGCTTGCACTTCTTCAAAGTCCTCATAACGGGAAGGCCAACCATCAAAATAGCTATAAGTACTAAGAAGAAGTTCAGATGCTTCTTCATCTAAATACCGCAATGCTTTGACATAGGTATTATGAATTGCATGAATACTGCAAGTACCAATATTTATTAGGCTTTTTTCTCGTGTCTCAAGGATAATAGTGTCAAACAACCTAAAAACCTTTTTATTAACAAAAAGACCATCCAAAGGAAAGCATGAGACATTTATTCATGGATAATTACTCTCGGTAAGTGCTTCACATAGCTTCTTAATCGAAATTTCACCAACTGCCTTGCCCAAGAAGAAAGTTTTGAGATGCCGTCTTGTGATGCAACATTGGCTTTCAGACCAGTATTTTATTAAAGTAAGAAAAACAATGTTAAAAAAAGCACAAATTTGCCAATTACAGTAGACACGTGTTTTAGCATTACAGGGAACGCCTTTTTCAATGCAAAAGGTAATGAGCTCATGGATGAAAAGACATCCGACAATTGGCAAATTTGTGCTTTTTTTTAACGTTGTTTTTCTTACTTTACTGCTCAGCACGAAGGTATTTATTTATTACAATATTTTATTGTTCGTTGCAGTTCTTTTTTGTCTTTGACATTGGTAGTTTCATCAAAGCTCAAAGTATAATAGGATACACATGCTTCTTTTAACATACATTCCCGAAAATAAGGAGCAAGTCCATCTGTAGAAGGGATAGAAAGACTGGTTCTGCTCATAGGGTGCAATTGCAAGCGATTAAAAAAATTCCCTGATTTCCCGGGAGCATAGCTATTTTTCTTAAACAACAAAAAGGTGGGGGAGGGGGGGCACATTTAAGGCTATTTTTTTAATTTCACTGTTAAAGCTATCATTCAGATACTTTTCAAGGATTTTTTTTTTTTTTTTTTAAATCCTAAGACTCGTTTCAAGAAAGGTGAGAAAGGTGACAAAAGTTGGAAAAGGTGACTTAAAGTAACCAAATTTTCAAAAGGTGACTAAAGGTGAGAAAGGTGACTGACTCCTCGGCCTAGGAACCTGTTTACTTTTTCAACGCAAAAAAAAAAAGGTTTAGGATGAATACACATCTAACAATGAGATTTCCTTCATAAACTAGATTTTTGCATGGAATACGGGGTTTCTCTTAACACAAAAGCATCTGCATGCAAATCCATTAGTTGTACTTTTTGTTTTTCACATATGAACTAGCTAAAACTTTAAAGTTTTCGCAGACAAAACTTATACATTTCATACAGCTATTTATTTCAAAGAATATTGCCCTATATTTATTCTCTACTAGGAAATTATCAATATAAACTTTGCACTGCAAAATTAAGTAAGGAAAAAACATTTGACATGCTCTATAACCTACTTGCAGGTAGCACAGTGATGTAGTTGATCATCCACAATCAGAAATCAGAGTTAAACTGAGCGATTAAAAGGATATGTGGGAGCGTGAATTGCGAGAGCCAGATACGCTGAACATCGGTAAAATGTATCAGATGACAAGTAATCATCATTGTACATTGTACAAACCAGTCAATGTACAAATATTGAAATTGCAAAGCATACACAACATCAAATTTAATAATTTGTCAATGGTTCCATTACTGATTTTGCTTTTATAGTTCCTATTGTTTGGATGGCTTAGTAGACAATTAAAGAGTCTGTTTTTTTAAAGATTTTTTGAAGTTTTTTATCTTTTTGCAGTTACACCGAAATTTGTTTCATTCCCTTCAAATGGAAATTTCTTTCACCTCCCATTCATATCTATGTAGATTTTAAGAAATTATTATCAAACATTCGAAAAAATAACACATACCCCCTTTTTGTCCAATTTCCTAACCAAAATAGATACAACAAACCAGAAGGGTAAGTAAAATGTTTAGTAAAGGCTTGAGTCCAAATTACTATTACTATTATTAATATTTTCCAGGGACCAAAAATTTGCATTTTTCTTTCTTTCCAAAATCTTGTTTTCCTAGATTTCGTGAAAATCAAGAATCTTTCTTGCAATATTTCTAAGCACATTGAATATTGCTTATTGTAACTAAGGTATTTTTAAAGAGTGTATGCATATTAGTAATCGTACTCATGCAAATGATTTCCCAAAATGAAATCTGCAACTACTTTCAGCACAATAGAGTTTTAGCCAGCTTCATAGGAATGAAACAGATAAAAATTAAAACTAGTTTTTACTATTAAAGGAAACAATTGAAATCCAAAATGGTCTTACAATAGGATATTATTTCATCAGTTGAAGATTTTAACTTATTCATGAAAAGGCAAACATACTTTTGAAGCACCGCATATCATTGCACTATAAGCTTTTCCATCCTTCTCCATATCAAGAAATAACTGCTCTGCCATTCCTTTCATACTATAGTAATATGAAAAAACATATTGCTTTTATTAAGTAGGGTAAATGCTCCAACATCAAGCAATTAAGGCAAAATATAAATTTTGTGAACAATAAGCAAAAGAACTCAAAATATTTAGCTAAATGTGTGGAATAAAGTAACTAAAATACTACCTAAAGTAATGCAATGCAGAAAGGTGTGTGCACAGATAAGAAGTAACTGAAAAAGTTTTTTATTTAAACTCTCCACTGTAGTGGGGTAGGGTACGGTGGGGTGGAATGAGTATAAAAACAGGTATTTTTGAAATGATTGTCTTACTATTCAAATTTGATATACAACAATTAAAAAACCATAACTGAGTTTTTACATTTCAACAATACACTTTACATATCCATACTTATTATGGCTGAAATAATTTTATTGTTTAGTGAAAAAGCTATTATTTCAAAGTCTGTTTTTATATACCCATTCCACCCCATGGGGCGGGCTGAAATGGGTAATATTATTTTTAATTAAATTTCAAATAAAAAATATGAATTTATTTATTATTTTTTCACAAAAAGTTAATAATATAAAGGTAAAAATAAATTGAACAATATGGTCTCTAATTTCTCTACAATTAAAGGTATAATGTCCACGATTAGTGAGCATTGCCTGATTTAGTTTTTGATGATCTGTTCTTCTTCAATCTCCATTTTCGCATCATTGGGGAAGGTGAAAAAATTTCCCATCAAATAATTAAGAATTTTTACAACATAAACACAAGTATCTAAAGATTCTAGAACTTGAGCAATAAAATTCTTTTTAAATTTCTTAGTAATGTTAGTAGCACTGTATGTTTTATAACTAGCATCCAATCTCCTGTAGATCTTGTACATAAGCTTAGTGGAATGGAAGTTTGATCAAACTGGTTTTCAATTTATTTAGTCAGCTCTGGCTTTGTCTAGTGGTTGTAGAGCATGACTTGTATTAGGCTGTAGGCAAACGATAATTTCACTATTAATAACATGCTTTACAGTTTCATATGCCAGATTTTTTTTTTTTTTTTTTTTTTTTTTTTTTTTTTTTTTTTTTTTTTTTTTACAGTTGCCTTGCGAAAAGTTTGAACCACTCTTCAAAGATTGTGTCTTCTATCCAACCAGATTTCTAGATTTAGTGCAACCATGAGCAACTCCATAACATAAGGATTTCAGAAGACAAAACTTTCAATAAAAGGAATAACTTAACTTCAGAGAAAAATTTCTAATGAGAAAAAATGTTAATTCCACAGCCTATGTCATTAAGCCAAATACTGTTTACCTTATACAGTTATGAAATACTTATGTAACTTATTTCCTATATGCACACACACACACACACACACACACACACACACACACACACACATATATATATATATATATATATATATATATATATATATATATATATATATATATATATATATATATATATATATATATATATATAAAGTTTTTGTGTTACTTGAAATAACTTTCTGGATTATAAAGCAGGATACAAAGTTAAACAAAATAGTAAATTTAAATTTATAACACAAAATATTAGCAAAACTTACTTCCACCTACTAGCTTCATTTGTAGCATTTTGAAAATATCTTTCCTGAGAACATAAAACACAGGAAATATTTAAAATAGTGAACAACTAAATACATAAAACATATAACTAATGAGTTTATTTATAGTACATTTACATTTAAAACAAAAGATTTACTAGTTGTAGCTAACGCTTTTTTAAGGCTTTGCATTTTTTTTTTTTTTTTTTTTTTAACTTTATGGCTCCACATCTATAAAATGAAAATATTGATTCCTTAAATCACTGTAGATGCTATTTGCACTGATAATTAGCTTCAAAATCCAGTCATCCCTCCCTGGAAGAAAGTCTCTTATCCCCATACCTCTTATTTCTCCCTCCTAATGTCACAAAAGATAATTTAAAATGACAATTTTAGGACTTCAATTTCAAAAAATTTCTGGTAGTTGAGAGCTGCATAACTGCATTTTCTCTCTTATCTAACCATAAATAGTATATTTGGGGGGGGGGGGGGGGGTAGGGGGCGCTTTAATTTTGAGCCATTTCTGAGGTCCAGCACTGGAGGGGGGAGCAACTAAAAGTCACTATCTTTGTCTATGTTTGCCTCTCCCTAATGGGAATCCTGGTCAGACCCAGGCTTGTAGAATTCAAATTCATGAAATGATCAAATAAATTTAATTATGCCATCCAGAAATGTTGTACTTCTATAGTTTTGTAGAATAATTCTTATGTATTTATTAGCACTAAATCATGAAATGACCTTCATCACTTTTTTTATCGTAAGAAACTTTTACATTTGATGCAATTAAGCATTTTTCAGCACCTAGGAAAAAGGCATAATTAACTACTTAGTTATCAGTTTAATTTACTTTATTAGATATAATATTTGATTATACATCAATAACATATATGAAATCCCAAATGCATGAACGATCAGGTAATGCTCAGATGTCACCAACAACAAAACTTACACCAAGGTACGCAAGTCAGCATTATTTCATTGCAAAAGCATCTAACTTTAGTAGTTTTACGTGTAAAAAGTAACTGACACTCAAAAATTTTGTTCAAGACCAACAGCTTTATAAAATTTATTGTTGATTGACACAAAAATTTATCTTTTTACAATCAACAGGCTCCAAGGAATTTCAAATTAACTGAATATTTGAAATTAACTTCAATTTTAATAGTACATAGTAAATCATATACATCATGCATGGGACGTAATTTGAACTCCAGAAAATATCTGATTATTTATTACAAGGGTGATGGGATGAATTGAAAAATATTTTTTGGCAAAATCTGACAAGAAGAGAAGTTTTTTTGTTTTGATTATAATTTCAAAAAATAACTTTGTATGAAATGTTAACTTTAGACTAATCTTTGAAAAGCTGAGAATTTTGCAGCTTTTGAATGTATTGCACACTTTTTACTGGGAATTAGTTAACTATATTTTCTACAGTAAGTGCTGAGAAAGAGTTCATCATAAAAAGACCTTAAAATGACTGCTGAAGCAATTTGCACTTACCATACCATGGGTAATTTGGCAACATGTTAATAATAGCATTTAACTATTGATTCAACATAAAGTTAAAATTGTTTTCTTTGAAAATCTTTCAATCAATGTCATTTTAAATTTGATTTTAAAGAAAACTATGAAATATGACACCTTGCCACCATCATCAGCCTCTTGTCACAACAAATTATAAACTAATTCTAAATATAGTTAAAACAATAAATTTTATACCTCATAATAATCTTCTTCTACTGGCTGAAGATTATTGTAAAAGCATAGGAGCTCCAGAAGATTTTGCTTTGTTTCCTGATTTATTAAAACTCCTGTGAAAAATTATAGCCATTACTGTTCAATAACTACAATGCTAATAAAAATCAAAACTAGTCGACCCGTGCGGAACTCCGCACTGTGCATCGAATCATCGTTTCATGTGGCATTTTGCTCTTTAAAAATTTCAAAGAAAGAACATTATAAAGAAGAATAAAAAAGTTAATGAATTAAAGTAAACAGAAAAAAGTAAATGCAAAAAAGAAGGCATGTAATTAGAAGACATCAGCAACAAAACCTAGTTAAATCCAGCAGTGTGTTTTGGTTGGGTTGTATGTATTTTCAATGCAAACATAAATATCATTAAAAGTGTAACTGAGTGACTTGTGAAAAAGCAGTAATTGTGCGTGTGAAAAAACGGGTTGCGGCAAATACAGTCCTGCCAGTGTGAGCATCTGATTTAAAAAAAACATTAAAGAGATATTTATTGGCCTGGATTTGAAATGGTGTCATTCTGATTAACAGAATGTCATTCTGATTAACAGAATGACACTCCAACCAACCAAGCAGTTGTGCCTTCCTTTTTGAATGCCATTCATTGAACCAATGTGTAATAAAAAACAGAAAGCTTTTTGCCAAAAAAAAAAAAAAAAAGCCCATGCTTCTATGTTTTGTCATTAGCCAGCATGATACCCTTAAAAAATATTCATAAAACATGGAATTTGATTAAGGAATGAGGAAGATGTTGTGTAGCAATTGAAACAAACATTCTAGAGAAATAATAAATTCGATTGAAAATAAAAGTTTTTATTTTTGAAAATTGATCCAATTTCACATAGCAGGCTGCTTTAACCATTACGGCTTGAATGCCAGCACATGTCTTTCTTTTAATCCAAAATTTAAGATTAAAAACGAAAACCAGCTGAACCGAATCCATTTTTTAAGTGTAATTTTTCGAACATAGACAAAATGCATCCCCCCTCCCCCCGAATGCAGAGGAGTACAAAATGAGTTAGTACTAATAAAGTTGATAATAATTTTAATGTTTTACATTGTATCCAAATAAATAGTTAAAGGTTTACTGGATGAAACTCGTAATTTCAATTTGGCGTAGTATTTTTCATTTATACAAAAGGTTGAACACTGCTATGAGAAAAATACATTTCAGCATACAATGAAGAAGTTTTTCTGAAAAAAAAGTATTCCCTTGAGAACTGAATTTTTAAATCTAATACTTTTTTATGCTTACATTACGCTTAGTGGTCTAAATGGAGGCAAAGCTTAAAAAAAAAAAGAACACCCTTCGATTAATAGTCAACTTACCTGAATAATAACTGTAGACTGCATATAAGAGTCGAATCGCCAAGTAGCATTCCCGTCATATTTATTTTATTGCCTTATGTGTGTTATTTGTTGTATGTTTAGTGCATGTAATGCGTAATATTAATCTAAATTAGCTATAATGTTGGACAGCCTGGGCGGGCTCCAAATTCAGCAAGTTTATAGCCTAACACACTACCGAAAAAACTTATCACTTTAACCGAACAACTAAGTCCAGTTCTTTTAAGCTTTATTAAAAAAGAAAAAAAAACAGGTTAATTTTTTTTTTCCAAAACCGACACAAAAAATTGGAAAATTGTATTAAAATTTTGCTTTAAAAAAATATCTGCATAAGAAATACAGGCTGTATCAAGGTTTTGCAACAGCAAGGGGTGTTTCTGAAAAATTGATTTTTAGACCGCAAGCCTATTTTTCATCATTAGCTGGACCGATAAGATTCAAAATGAGTAGGGAATTTCTCCAAGAAATAAAAAAGATCTCGCACACCAACAGAAAAATATTCTACAGAAATAATATATAAGATAAGATATTGAATAGAAATATTTGTATTTTTGAAAATTTATACACATTGTTATCGCAGGCTGCTTGAACCATTAAGGGATGGATGGCAGCACGTGCTCTTCATTTAACCGAACGGTTAAAATACAAAATCAGATGAACTAAGTTCGTTTTTTAAGCGCAGCTTTTCGAATGTAGTAAAAATGTGTCTATCTATTTCTTTTTTGCCGAAAAAAGAAAAAAATTATATTTTACCTATCAAGTTGTTAGTAATTTTAATTTTTTACTACGTATTCTAATAAATGTTCATAGTTTAACTAAATAAAAAACATAATTTCAATTCGTGATTTAAAATTTTTTTATTTGTACAAAGGGTCAAAAACTCATTAGAAGAATCTACATTTCAGTATACGATTTATTTATTTTTTTCTGAACAAAAAACTATTCCATTGTAGTCTGAAATCTTAAACCTGATACTTATATTTTCGCTTACAATTATGCTTTAGTTTTCTGATGGTAGCCAAAGCTTTAAAAAAAAAATACAATTAAGAATTGATATCGCTAGATGTTGCTTCAAGTTTTTTGTAACAGCAAGGAGTGTATACATCTCATTTATTTTATTACTTCACTTGTATTATTTATTGTTATTATGTGTTCATGTTAGGCGTGATATTTGCCTAATTTTGTGATGCAGATCGTCCGGGCCGGGCCCAAACACTCCTTCTTCTGGTTACCATTCCAATGCTCTGCCGATTGAGCTATTCAGCTCTGAATTGAAAAATTGAAGCTTCAAAAACGAAATTGAAAAATAGCACAATGTTATCTTATCAGGCCCCTCAGGCTACCACGTCTGCCCCACTTCCTTAAAGGGCCCAACAGCCAGCGAAATTGAAAAAAAAAAAAAAAAAAAAAGCGCTAAGGCTTATTAAAGTTGCAAATATACACTGCTGGTCTCTGCGGCCCAACAGATTTTGTTGCAGGGGAGCCCAAAATTTATAGATCTTGGCCTGAATGTTATTTCAAAAATTGGAATTCTAGGCTCTCTCATGAAAGTTTTTCGAAATCGAAGTGCTTAAAAACAAAGTTTTTAGATGTTCTCCAGTGATGTTAGACGTAAAATTTCTGAGGTTCTCCTTCTTAAATTTAACAAAATTAAGGTTTTAATTTTTTTTTTTTTTTTTTGTAGGTCCTCTCTGGAAATTTTTGGGAATTGAAATTTTAATATGCAGTGTTTTGCTATATTTGGTAAGATTAGAGGCCTAGCAATTTGTTACACCTCAATCCCCATAATCCAAATTTAGATTATCTTCAATGTTGTTAGATATCAAAGTTCAGGGCTCTTCTTCAGGGAAATTGCTTCAAAATTTGGGCACTGAAAACAAAATTTGAGACAATCTGTAATGATTTCGGTCCAGGGGGGGGGGGGGGGAAGGAGCTTTGGAGGCAAAGCTTTCTTATTTTCAGATGGACTAGAAAATAGAAAAAAAGAGGGGAATGAATTAAAAGGAAGAGAGGCGGAGCGTAATTAGCTGATCAAAAGTCATTAACTGTTAGGTTTTTAATTCAATAATTTATTTTTCAAAGAATATTATGGTTTTTTCCTTATATATATATATATATTATATTTAAATAACTTTTCCTCTAAGACGCGTTCTTTTTTCTTCTCTTCTGCGCGAAAAAACACTGTTGTTGCCCCTTGGAGAACCCGAGGTGATGGATAACGAAGGTGTTAATCCGTTTTTGAGGCTAATATAAGCGGCTTCTTTTTGACTAAGCCCCATTTAGTTGGAAGTCCGACTTTTGCTCAGACACATAAGACAGATAGAACAATTTAGATTTTATTAAAATACAAGGAAGTCAGAAGAGCACCCTGGGCAGTAGGCGGGAATCGAACCCACGCCTCTTTGCATGCAAGCAGTTGCTGAGCAATACTGCTCGGTCACCGAGGCCCCAGAAAGAACACTTGTAAAGGACAATTCAATTCAGCATTCTGGAGTGACAATGGGCCCTATGCCCCCCCCCCCCTCTGGTTGCACCACAGGACTGAGGTGATTCAAATTCTATGTCTTCTTGACATTTCCAAAGATTCATTGATGTGAACGAAGACGTTTTTTAAAAACAATAATATTATCCTTTATCTGGGGGTGTTAATGTCTAATCAAATTTTCTGAGTCGCACTTGAAATTGTCTGAAATTTGTTATTCAGTGTAAAATTTAAATGAAAAAGTGAAAAATATCAAAAAGAAAAAAAAATGTACATATGCATTTTAGACACCATTGCTAAGCGATTTTAAGGCAAAATTTTCAATTCTTATTAAGGGTACATAACCATTGTGCATGGTTGGCATGGATGTTTGTGGTGTAAACAAAAAAAGAAAAGCTGAAAATCGAAAAATAATTTTAAGAATCAATACTAAACCTGACAATTAAAAAGAGAGGGAGAGAGAAAAAAAAAAAACAAATATCTATGAAATTTGTCTTTTCCCCCCCCCCTTCCTTCTTTTAAGGTGACACAGGACTTTCAAAACTGAGAAAATCGATAAAAATATCAGTTTTTGGATTTTTACATATTTAAATGAGAGAATTCTGCACGAGCATTGGCAATCAGTGCAAAATTGGCTGAGTATAAAATCAGTCGTAAAACATCTTGAAATTAAAATAGAGAGAAAAATCTAATTCCGATAAAATAATTGATACAGGATGTAAAAGTTGTCTTTCAAACATAGTAGCACACATGCACTATTTACATCATCGACTATTGCTGTGTTTATATGAGTAAAGAGTTTTAGTAAATGTATTACAAATAGGAAAAAAATACATGCAGGGCTCAGAGTGGACTTTTCCAAAATTTTAGGTGAATTTTAGGAACTTTTTGACAAAATTTTAGGGGCATTTTAAGTTACAATCTCCTTTAAACAAGCAGCCTGACCATAATTTATTAAACAACAACCAAACTTAAATAAATGTTATCTCATAGCATGCATAAACAACTTACTTCAATTACTTCTGTAAAAAAAAAAAAGCAAAATAATTTTTTAACCAATTTACATCACATATTAAGGTAAACAATATTTAAACTAAATCAATTATATGAAGTATAAATATATTTAAACACAACAACTTTTCTTCATACCTTCTTAAAAACTAGTGTTGAACTAGAATATGATTCTATAATAAATTTTAAAGAAAAAGCCATAAAAAAAACTTTTACATTTTATAATGGTGAATTCAAAATTTTTATTTGCATCTCATCAAAAAAAAAAAAAAAACGTAATCTGCTACTATGAAAAAACAGATCTGACCGCACATTTGATTCATCCAATAATGTTTTCAAAAGCAATTTTGGGGTTACATTACACTAATTAAAACTTCTATTTTATCTTCAGTAGTTTTTTTCAAAATTTGTTCTTTGTCAGTTTCGAAGATGGATAACTCTGATTCTAATTTTTGTAACTGACTAGTGCCTTCAAGAATTAGGTTCTGTGCAACTGTCATTCGTACAATACTTTGAGTTACTGTAGCATTCTTCAGTCTCTCTGTTCCCACTTTTATCAGGCCTAAAGCTAATTCTTTATTCTTCTTCAACTCATTGATCTTTTTGTTATTTTCACTTATCTGTAAATCAAGATCATTTTTCCTATTTTTAGCTTCTTCTTTTTCAAGTTTTTCCTTTGTCATTTGTTCCTTTTCTTTTTTAAGCTTCTCTTCTTCTTCTTTCAATCTGTTAATATACTCCTGGTATGATTTATGCAAATCTTTCACTACTTTTAGTAATGTTAAAGTGATAGGTACATTCAGTACCCCTCCATAACTTCGAATAGTATCTTTCACTAATCTGAGTGATACAATAGTATGTTCACTGTGATTCATTTATCATAGCTTTATTGAATGAAAAACCCCTCTCAGGGTCCACATTCCCATGTGGCAAAATCATAACAGTTTTGATTACTTCAGTTAACTTTTCATATTTTAGCCGATTGCTAGTATCTTTCATAAGAAATAATTGTCTCCAATATCCATCTACTCGTGTTTCTTCAGATAGATTTTCACGAGCAGTAACATCAAATATGAAAAGTTTCCACTCTTTTTGAACATTATCAATAAAGTCATTCGAAAAGTTTAAATAACGTGCAATTCGTGTAATTGCACAAACACTGTTGGAGCAATTGTAAAACTTCCCAGGGTGAAACAGTTCTAAGTCCGTGAAAAACTGTTCATCAAAAGGCAAATTCGATCTTAAATACTTGACAGTTTTTATAAGTGCCGAACAAACATTCAAGAGAAAATTTTTCTTCTTGCTTTGAGATAATTTTTCTAAAAATCCTTTGGCTGACATACCAATTTCAATTGAAGTTAACTTCTTCCAATTGCTGCCGTCGTCAACATCAACATCTCGTAATTCTGCACCTTCCTTGGAAGCAACAACTTCATCCTTCAAAACTGCATCATAACCTGTCGGATCAGCTTGTTCATTTCATCAAACAACAGATGTATTTTTGGTGGTTCGCTTTGAAAACAGAGTGAAAAGGCTTCAAAATGCTTGTGCGAATAAGCAATGAGAGCTAAAAAGCATAATGTTGATTCATCCCTCAAATTTTCACAAATACGCTTATATCTGTTGGAAGCACTGAGCTTTTTATCCAACAACTTTTGTTTAGGCAAAAAATTTAAAAAATACTCAGTAGTAGGCATGCTTCCCGGCAGCAACGAGCGATGCGTCTGGCACATGGCCACCAGACATGCTCCGTGCGCAGGAAAGCTCTCTAATCACGGAACGGCGAAAAACAAGTTACCTTCCGGAGGCGGGTTAGGAATATGTGTCAGAAGAAGTGCGTTAGACTTATTTCGGTCAGCAAATGGCAGTTTTTACGTTTTTTTTAGGAACACCAACAAATTTTTAGTATAATTTTAGGAATTTTAGGAGCTGTGAAAATATTTAGGAATTTAAGGGGGAATGCGAGCCCTGTACATGTAAAAAAATTAAAAAATATACTTGCTATCAGATTACGGATAAAATATTTGTTAAGGATTTGTGATGCAGTTAAGAAAGAAGAAGAAAAACACAACTTAAAGAGATGATTAATAGTTTCTGCTAGAAGTAGATCTTTCTATGTATGTTGCCGTGAAAGGTCGAAATTGGAGAATGTCAACTTCTATTGGTAATTAAATAGAAATACTCAGTTTTCGATCAATGTCTTTGGTATATGAACACTTGGTATTCACCAGCTAATGCTGATATTTACGACATTTCAGACTTTTACCGTAACACATATGTAAATCAGATTCTTGTTAATATTTTCAGATTCAAAAATTGAAAAATATACTTGCTATCAGATTACAGATAAAATATTTGTTAAGGATTTGCGATGCAGTTAAGAAAGAAGAACAAAACACAGCTTAAAGAGATGATTCATAGTTTCTGCTAGGAGTAGAACTTTGTATGTATGTTGCCGTGAAAGATCAAAATTTGAGAATGTCAACTTTCATCAGTGATTAAGCAGAAATACTCAGTTTTCAATTGATGTCTTTCGTATATGAACACTGGTATTCACCAGCTAATGCTGACATTTACCACACTTCAGACTTTTATTGTAACAAATATGTAAATAAGATTCTTGTTGATATTTTCAGTCAAAAGCATAATTTCACCACTTTGCCTTACAGCATACAGTAGGAGTACACAATCTGTGGCCCATGTGCCAAATGTGGCCTTTCGTGAAGCAATGTGAAGCCTGCAAGTGCATTTAAAAATGTTCTTTTCTTTTTTTTTCTAAGAAAAATTTTTTACAAAAGGAAAGAAAAAATAATGGAAGTTTCTCCAGATCAGATCATAATTTAAACACCCTAGATCAAAATACTCAAAAATTTGTTTCGAAAAAGGTTTCAAGTCTAAAAATGGAAAAAGAGTAGAGGTAAAGTGGGAGAGCAAAGATGTTTATTCAATTCCTATTCTAATCATGTTCAAATAATTAACTCATAAATGTTGAAACTTCATTTTTTTATGATTAAAACACATACCTCTTTTTTTCAATTCCGTATATATAAAAATGCAATTTTTAACATCTAAATTTAGGACACATTCATAAAGTATCTCAGGGCTTAATTCATCCTCTTCAGTATATACAACAGGTGGATCAAATGCCTAATAAAATTTATTTACAAATTAAACTTGCATATTTCAAGCAAAAAATAAGCATAAATTATAAATTTATCAATTTATCATGCAGAACCAAGATCAAGCTCAAACATAGATTAATAATCAACCAGGACTTGGTTTCTATACAGGTCGAATAAGTCAAGGGCAAGAGCCCCTATTTTGTAGGACCTCTAAATTATTACTCATTTAAAACCAGAATTTTCTGGATTTAATACCCTTAGTCAACAACAAAAATGCATCCGGCTCAAAAATAGCTATTCACGAAGTATTGTGCCTCGCTAAATACGAAAATCACCATAAAAAGTTGAGATTAGCTCTAGCTTTCAAGACAAAGGGTCAGCTAAGATAGTGAATTCTCACTAATGCTCTTTCTTATTGGCAGACAGAAACACTCCAAACGGGACTGATTGTCCTCTAAACTTTTACCCTAGGTTGGGATAGGAAATCTCACTACATGAAAATCGAAACGGACTACAAGAAATTTAATTTCTGGGAAGAGAAAAATTTGCCTAAAATCTGCCTAATTTGGAGTTTTAGGTAGATCCACCCATTTCTGCTTCCACTCATGCTGATTCTGCTGGGAATAATGAAGAAGTTCGTGAAAGCTGTGAGCAAAAACAATTTTCCAATACCTTAGAGAAAAGTTTCCAAGATATATTGAAGCTAAGAAAAATAAGAGAACTTGTTAGGCATAAATGCCTGTAAATAATCCTATCTCATCAATTCATAACACCAATAGTAAAAGAATGTTTTTCCTTACTTATAATGTATTACCAATCATTCTGCATGACTGGGGTAAAAGATTCTTATCAGCACTCATTCACATTGGTCGAATCGACCGAATGTTTGTTTCACTTTCGTTCACCTTTGGCGGGAACTCCGTTGTGGATGACGTCATAGAAAGCTTCTAGAAAGAATCTGATGGCACGTGTGCTTAACGATAGCAGTGATGTGTCCGTTCACGTGACTCGGATATGCTAATGACCCGGGGGGATATTTAAACTGTTCGCGGCTTTAGTTCTCGCTCTCTCTCTTCGATCATCTTCGTCGATGTAGGCGGTCGCTTGATCGGTATGCGAACTTGCTTGTTCGTGCCGTCCGCACTTTATTAGAAATGGTTAGCTGGACTTAGCTTATTTCCCAATGGGTCTATTTCATCAAAGTTTTTAGTCAGTAGTCATGCAGTTTGCGTTGCACTGTTAGTTATCTCATGCAGAAGTAGCATGTGGAGAGATTATGTTGTTAGTATTTATTTTTATCATTTACAGCGTATTTTTATCTATTTACATTATCGTTTAAATAAACTTCATGAAAGTTAGAAATAGTTTGTCAAGTTCTTATTTCCGAACTCACTCTGCTAGTATCAAAGAAACATTAGGGAGATATTATTAGATTAGAAATTCTCCCCAACACGGGTTATGGGCCCAGTCCCTTTCCTGTGCAGACCTAGTGAAAATATTTTTGGATAAGACTAGGAAATGATAAAGAGTGTACATGCATCTGTAAAAAGGCGGGGTTGTACTGCTGCCAAAAGTACATGTACCGTTGGATGATGTACATTTCGATATTTTTCAGAAATTTTGAAAATTTTTTTTTGGAAGCTGCAAATTCGATGACCCATCTGAAGATGAAGTTATTGGAATGTTTGAGATGGGGGGGCGACCAAGATAGACTTAAAAGATTTTACCAAAATTCAAGAATACTAAAGTTTGAAAAAAAAGAAAAATGGCAAATTTCGCGATTCAGATTGAAAAGCTCAACAACAAGAATTACCTCGAATGGTCGACGAATATGAAGTTCCTTCTCATGGAACGGAATGTATGGGACATCACTAACGGAAAAGAGAAAGAACCAGTCATTAATGAGAAGACGAATGTAACAGAAAAAGATGTGAAAGAATTTATTGTAAGGAAGCGAACTGCAGTCTCTCTAATCTTCTTGAATATTGAACAAAATCTAAGAATAATAGTTGAAACTATAGAAGATCCATGTGAATCTTGGAAGAAGCTAAAATTACATTTTTTTTTGGAGAATAGATGTATAAGTATGCAACTCTTCATTGAGCTGAATCAATGGAAGAAAGAGAATGGAGAAAAGCTGAATTTATTCGCGGCGCGTCTGCAGAGAATTTTCGACAAAATCAAAGTTGCTTATCCGAATTTCCCGGAGGACTGTATTTCTTTTAAATTACTGCAAAGTTTACCAGAAACGTATGATCATCTAATTCAACAGATTTTGATGAGGAAAAATGAAGATTTCACATTCGAGAAAATCCTGGTTGATCTAATTATTGAAGAAAACCGTCAAGAAATGAAAGAAGAGAAGACAAATGAGATGCAGGTTTTCCAAGTTAAATCTAAAATTCGATGTTACAAGTGTCATGAAGATGGGCATATAAGAAGCAGATGCCCTTATGTCAAAAATGAAGACCGTCAAAGATTGACTTCACGAAAAAGAAATAAAAGAGGAAACCAACACCAATCCCGGAAAGAATGGAGGGAAGAAGGTACGAGCCCAAGGAGTAGAAATCGCCGATGGAGTTCAAGAAGAAAGTTCCAGGAGCGTCGCCGATCACCTTCAAATAATAGATGTGAGTATACTTTGTATTTCTTGTCAGAGGCAAATCTTAGTCAGACCCAAGATAAAGGGAATACAATTATTTTTGACCCTGCCGCATCAAATCACTGTTGCTCAAATAAGAACTGGTTTAGGACATTTGAACCCCTAAATGATGTAAACATGGCTGTTGCCGTGAAAAAGCAAACTTTCCCGATTGAGGGAAAAGGGGAAATCAAAGTTAAGTTCGGTAAAAGAACTGTAATTCTCAAAGATGTAATGTATTCTCCCCGTTCGAGACGAAATATTTTGTCTGGCATCAAGTTTGACCAGGGTGGTGCAAAATTTAAAGGTGGGAGAGGTTTCGTGAAGGTATCCGACAAACAGGGATTAATTTTTAAAGCTGAACTCAATAATGGAGTTTATAATGTTAATTGTAAAAAGTTTAAAAATTCTCCTAGTTCTAGTCATGTAAATAAAGAACCTTCTATAGAATGCTGTCAAAGTGACATTGAAACTTGGCATAAACGTTGTGGACACGTAAACACTGAAAGTATTCGTAAAACTAGTAATCTTTCAGCTGTTCGTGGCCTACCTAAGTTTAAACATGTTAAATTAAACTGTGATGTTTGTAAATTAGGAAAATTTAAGCGTGTTAGTTTCAAGTCAATTGATAGAGTAAGAAGTACCCAGCCATTGCAACTATTGCATATGGATGTTTGGGGAAAATGTAAAGTAGAGGGTAGAAACGGAGAAAATTATTTTCTTTCTATTATTGATGACTATTCTAAAAGGTGTTCATTGTATCCTATTAAGTCAAAAAGTCAGGTTCCGGGAATTGTAAAACAACATATTCTGAGAGCCGAAAGATTTATCGGCAAAAAGGTTGTTAGTATCAGATCTGATAACGGGACGGAATTTGTAAATCAGGAACTAGACGGGTTCTGTCAGAATATGGGTATACATCATGAACTCACAAATGTGTACACACCAGAGCAAAATGGATTAATTGAAAATTTTAACCGTACAGTAACAAATAGTGCACGCGTTTTGTTAAAAGAAAGTGGTTTGCCAAACAATTTTTGGCCCGACGCGATGTTATATTTTGTATACACATGGAATAGGATTTGTCATTCAAGTCAAGAAAAGACTCCTTTTGAACTTTACGGGGAAAGAAAACCGTCTGTAAGACATTTAAAAGCATTCGGAACTACTTGTTTTGCTGGTATCCCACGACAATTAAGAAAGAAATTAGACCTAAAAGTCGAAAAAGGCGTTTTAATCGGATACGCGTTCAATCGTAAAGGATTTCGCGTTTATCTTCCAGACAAAGATAAAGTCATTGAAACAATCAATGTATCTTTCAAAGAGAATTCCTTTTTCAAGGACAAATTTACTTCCGAGCAGGAATCACGCGGAAAAGAAAATACCCTTTTCTGGCCTCTTTCGCCTCAGGCAGAAGATAAGAATTCTTCGGAAGAAAGCGAAGATTCGAATCGCTTCAGAGAATTAGATGTTGAAAGTAGCTCTGAAGGGGGGGCGGAAAGTTCAGACAGTGAGGGGGATGATTCTAGTCGCAAACCAATGCGGGAAGCTAGGTGGATTCGGAAATTTGTCCCTAGACCTGATGGTTCAAGAAACGACATATTATTTTGAAAAGGGGAATAGCAAAAGATTAAGATCGTTGAATGATGTTCAAAAATATTGTCTTTGTGAAAACATAGCGTATGATCCGGAATTATTTAATTTTAAAGGCAATGATGATTTTCAGGGTGAAGTTTCAAATCAATCTAAAATTTTAACTCATGTTTCCTGACTAGACACAGAAGTTCAAGTCCCTAGAACATATAAACAGTCATTAAAATCTAATGAAAGGGGGGAATGGCAAAAATCAATGGAAATTGAAATAGGCACTATGCGTAAAAGAAATGTTTGGAATTTAGTCAAATTACCGGAAAATGTTAATCCTATCGGATGTAGATGGGTTTATAATTTAAAGAAAGGGGAAAATGGTGAAGTTTATAAAAGTAGACTAGTCGCTCAGGGGACTAATCAAGTGAAGGGACTAGATTTTGATCTAACCTTCTGCCCAGTAGTCTGCTTTAGTACCATTCGCTTTTTCTTTTCTTTGTTGGTATCAAGAGAAAATTGGCTACATATCCAATGTGACGTTAAAAGTGCGTACCTATATGCTCCTATTGATGAAATAATATATATGAAGCAACCCCCAGGTTTTATTGAGAAGGGAAAAGAAAATTATGTGTGCAAATTGAATAAAGCTATATACGGCTTGCACCAAAGCGGTCGTCTGTGGTTTTATGAAATTGAAAATATATTGCTTAAAATTGGTTTTCATAAATTTTTATCATGTAATTGTGTTTATTATACTGATAATGTGATTTTACTCTTATATGTGGATGACATTGTGTTATTCATTTAGAAGGACAGGGATATTAAAGATGCTTTGAATTTACTTCAAAAACATGTTGAAATTAAAATTTTAGGTAAAACTAAAAAGCTACTAGGTGTAGAATTTGAAAATGAAGGAAATGGATTAAATTTACATCAAACTGAATACATTCGTGTAGTTTATGAAAGATTTAGTAAATTTAAAATTCCTATTTCTTCTTTACCTATTAGTAAAGGATGTGTTTATTCAAAGTTAAATTGTCCTACTACTCAAGCTGAGATTGACGAAATGTCAAAATATCCATACAAGAGTTTATTAGGGTGTTTATCATTTATTTCTAGTAGAACACGTCCTGATATATCATATGCTGTTAACATTTTCAGCCAATTTCAAAGCAACCCAGGAATGGTACACTGGGATGGATTGTTGAAATTACTAGGATATGTTTTCCATACTAAAGATTTAAAATTAAACTTAAAATGTGAAAATGTTCAACTTATAACTTTTTCGGATGCTGATTTCGCCACAAATAAAGATGATAGAACCTCATTAGGCGGTCAACTTGTTTTACTTGATAAAGCTCCAATTGAATGGCGCACGTTCAAAGAACGAAGCGTTAGCCTTTCAACGATGGAAGCTGAATTTATTGCCATGACCGAATGTGCAAAAGAGCTCATGTGGTTTGATCGTATAATTGACGAATGCATCAAAATAAAAATTGTTAAAAGTTGTAAAATTAAATCTATTTTGTATGTGGATAATCAGGCTACGTTAGATTTTGTTAAATCGCCTATCGAAAATCATCGTAGTAAACACATTGATATCAAATTGTTTTTCATTCGGGATTTAGTTCATAAAAATAATTTTAACGTGAGATATGTCAAAAGCAAAGATAACATGTCGGACATATTCATGAAACCTCTCACCCGATTAGAAATTCAAAGATTTATAGACAAATTTTTTTGTACAAATATAATATAATTTAGAAACATTTTTAGAAATTTTTGAAAATTGTTTAAAGTACTTTAAATTTTTCTTCTTTGCATCATGTTTTGTGAAATGTTTTTGCAAGTTCTAACAATTTAATTGTCCACCTGAATGTTTTGGTGGCTTTTTCTTCCTATCAACCGGATTGCGAACAGCTTTTTGTCACGTCTCGTTAAAAGTGAAAATGTAATTGTCAGAGTCTTCCCGGGAGTTAGGATAGAGGGAGTTTATTGTTGCATGAAGGTCTATCGCGGGTGTATTTGTTTTTCATTTTGTGAGACCCTATTTTGGAATATTGGAAACACCACTAGTTCCCGTTAGAATTTGTAATTTTCCTTCACTGAATATATTATGGTGCAAAAATGTTATTAAAAAAAAAAAAAAAAATTTGAATTAGTAAAAATGAAATTTTAATCAGTTAAAATTATCAGACAGTCTTTAAGTATAGAAGGGGGCATTTTTTTTATTTAGATTTTTAGTGATCTTTTTGTAAATGAAATAATTTAGTGAGAAATGGATAGTTAGTAAAAGAGCTTATTTACATTTCGTTATAAACATTTCTCAATATATGCTTATACTATACTATTTTCAAGACTGTGATATTTTATATGCTGATTCGAACAGTTACTGTCTGTTTTTATTTTATATTTCAGATTAACCTACTGTCATTGTTATAAATTAAACTGGAAAAATGATTGAAAAATTAAAAAGGACTTTGATCAAGAATTTGTTTTCGAACTTTGGGTGAAAATTCGTGGAAAACGTACTATGAGTTACGACGTGAGAGAGATAATGAAAAAAAAGGACTTTTCAAGATGATTGTTCTTTGAAATTTTGAATTTTTTTTTCAGCAAAGTGTATTGTTGTTTTTCTCAAATTTTGAGATTCTAGATCTATATTGGAAGTTCGTAATATAGAGTCAAGTTTATATTTTAAAAATTTGTTCATTGTTTTTGTCATATAGTTATTAATATGTGGAAATTGTGTTAACGTCTAAATGAAGTCGAATTTTTTTGAATGTTTTCATTGTGAGATGATGAGAGGGGGGGCCTTGTTAGGCATAAATGCCTGTAAATAATCCTATCTCATCACCTCACAACACCAATAGTAAAAGAATGTTTTTCCTTACTTATAATGTATTACCAATCATTCTGCATGACTGGGGTAAAAGATTCTTATCAGCACTCATTCACATTGGTCGAATCGACCGAATGTTTGTTTCACTTTCGTTCACCTTTGGCGGGAACTCCGTTGTGGATGACGTCATAGAAAGCTTCTAGAAGGAATCTGATGGCACGTGTGCTTAACGATAGCAGTGATGTGTCCGTTCACGTGACTCGGATATGCTAATGACCCGGGGGGATATTTAAACTGTTCGCGGCTTTAGTTCTCGCTCTCTCTCTTCGATCATCTTCGTCGATGTAGGCGGTCGCTTGATCGGTATGCGAACTTGCTTGTTCGTTCCGTTCGCACTTCATTAGAAATGATTAGCTGGACTTAGCTTATTTCCCAATGGGTCTATTTCATCAAAGTTTTTAGTCAGTAGTCATGCAGTTTGCGTTGCACTGTTAGTTATCTCATGCAGAAGTAGCATGTGGAGAGATTATGTTGTTAGTATTTATTTTTATCATTTACAGCGTGTTTTTATCTATTTACATTATCATTTAAATAAACTTCATGAAAGTTAGAAATAGTTTGTCAAGTTCTTATTTCCGAACTCACTCTGCTAGTATCAAAGAAACATTGGGGAGATATTATTAGATTAGAAATTCTCCCCAACAGAACTTTTAACGGCCCATCAAATACGCGCAATTATGACAGGATTTTTGAAAAAAAAAATTGCAAGGGGAGGAAAAAAAAACCCAAGCAGACTTAAAGCGCATACTACAAGTATTTCTAAGCAGCAGAGAAGACGGCAACTAAAAACAGTTGGTAAAACAGTCCCTCTGGAAGTTCTGTGACCATTGATGAATGATGTGTATCTTAAACTCTATTTTGTTCACTTCTTCCAGGATATTTTGTTTCAAAACTAAAGCTATGAGCAGTGAGCATGAGGAAAGGTTTCACCAAGACATATTTGTAATGGAATGCAGATATCAGGGTCATTGGGCTGAGTTAATGCTCAGTAAATGCTGCTTAACTATTACAAGAAATGGTCCTTCTTTGATGTACAAAAAGCAATCCAAAATGAAGCGTTTACAGCAATAAGACAAAAGCAACCACTACTTTCCAAAAAAATAAACATTATTTAATAAAAAAGGACTTCTTTAATAACATTTATTGCACTGGGTTTTTTTTCCTTCTTAACATTACCTTCAAATCAATGTTCAGTGGGCTTTTGTGTATCTTGAAAACAAGAGCTAATAAAAAAAAATTCATTACCATATTCGTCTTTTTCCACCAAAAATAGTAGGAATTGACTATTTAAAACCAGGATGCAGACAAAAAGTTATTTTTTGTTGACTAGTGTAATTGGTTGTTTCAATTATGATTCAGTTATTACAACCAGAAAGGTTCAAAAAGATTCTTCACTTTAAAACTAATTTTATTATCTTTTTATTTTCTAGTATCTGTTGTAATGGTGGGCAAAAGCATGTAGGAGGATCAAAAATTTTAACAGGCCAGCAGCCCAATTTCTTGTTATTGGACACTTGCTAAATGAAGATTAAGAGAAACACACAAATCAGAGAAAAACAAAAATAAACTACTGAAGGCATAATATTTAAAATTTCCTTTTGAAACAGATTTGAAAAAGGCATATGAAGTCACCATGGTGATGGAATGAGCTTGCTATAAGCCTGAAATTGGATTAGTTCTTTGGTCACAAGCAACATTTCTTGTTTTGACAACACTAGATAATATGACACCTAATCACATTTCAGCTGTATGACAAATCTGTAAGTCAAACTCAATCATAATTTACCTAGATGTAAAACCTTCATTACTGAAAGAAATCATAGCATTACAACAGCGTAACTAAAGAAAAGAATTGAAATTTAAAAACAAATAAATATTTTCTTTTTTATATTACAGTTTGAAAATACATTAATTTTCTTTTAAAAAAGTTTTTTTTTTTTTTTAAACATAATTCTTTTCTGTTTCTTTCTTTCTTTTATTTTCGAGCCTGCAATTTCAACTTTCAATATAGGATTAACAAATACTGGTCACTGTTATTAGACTATAAGCATTCCAAAAAGGACTTCATTCTTGAAACTATTAAAACCTAAAATGTTTGAGCCATAAAAAGTTTTCGAGTATACGTAAAATTATATGACATTGAACAGAAGATTTATTGCAACAAAAAGATAGCGTTTACCTTTATATGTGGTACAGAGGTATTGCACTTGAAAAGCTCAGGGTATTTCTCCAGAAAATACCGAGCTGCTTTTTTACCGGATTCTTTTGAAAGTGCAAATGCTCTCTAAAGGAAAAATGATATTTCAGAACAGAATAAAATAAATACATAGCACAAAATAAAAAATATGGCATAGTTTATTTTGTTCTCTTTTCAAAATAAATGGCAATGCTAAGCTAAATGTGATTAAAAAAACTTTTCAAACAATTTCACTGCACAACCTTTTCTTGTTTTTAATTAAACTATAGTATCTGCTACCTGATGAAATCATATTCATTTTGAGACAAGCTGACATTTTAAACAATTGATTTTTAAATGAAGGGAACATTTCTAAACCCATTCTGAAACGTAAATCGCTGATTTCCATTTAAAACTCCTTTTGTAATGAACAATTAACTAGTCACACCTAAAGGTGGTTTTTGACTGATCCATGCCATGCAAAGTTCTCCACAAAACTAAAACCACTCACCTTTGCAAGAAGTTATTTTGCTTTGCAACTCTGGCTAAAATTCATTGCAAGAGTTTTTAAGCTACCATGTAAATGCTTATCATAAAAAGTAGCCAGGAAATAACTGCTATCAGACAATGAAGTTCAGCAAACGTCTTTCATCTAAGATTTGCAGAAAGTCAGAAAAGTCATTCTTCTTTTAAATGATATTTAATTTCATTAGACTATTAATTGGACTTTTTTTCCTTCTTTTATAATAAGCAGTATTGCTTTTTGTAACATTATTATAATTGTTTTATATTCAAAGTCTTAAAACATTTTACTGCTATTCAAGGTTGTTTCTATTTTGATTATATTTTGTTATTTTAATGCTATAACGACAGACAAATTATGGGTAATTTAGGTTAATTATGCTCAGTTTGACCTAGTTTTTAACAGACTCCCTGACTCCAAAAATGAAACCATTATCAGTTCCCACTATGTTTTTTAAAAATTTTTTAGCTTTAGCATCTCATTTAGCTAACCAATTTTTGATGGGTTTTTTTTTTCTAATGGATAGGAGGTGGTCTAACTTAGGTCCCATACCTTTGCTTAACCAAATTTGTGTATTAGAAGAAAAAAGTTATGGTTAAAAAACAGCAAATTTCATGCAATTTCTCCAGTTAAACGATTAAATATAAAATACATTGTTGAAAAAGTGGTTGTCATAAAACAGTAATATCAATAGCAATCATAATGAAAATTTTGAATGAATGCTTGTCTGAAGTAAACATGAAATTCAGGGTACATGAAATTCATTCGTATTTTTTTCTTAACTGTAACAAAAATAGATAACGGGGCCAAGTAAGTAGACATATTACATATATCCCAAATTCGTTCTAAGTGTTTTCGAACATTTTTTTTTAAATGAATGTTATGTAACAGGGATGATGATTCGCCTAATAGAACTACAAATTTTGCCGAATGATACTTCTATCATATTGTCAAACAAAACTTTTTGAATGATGATATTGTTGCCATATTGTCAAACAAAATTTGCCGCAGAAGAAAATTTTTGGGAGGTCACAGGGACCTCCCATCAGTACTCTCTTATGCCCCCCCCCCCCCCCCCCGCCGCTTCTCTTTTCATGGTTCAGCTGGATAAGCCCCTGGTTGTACGAGTTTTTAAAGTCACCGTGCATGCGTCAATTGTTAGTTTTCTCAACCAATGGTGCAAACAGTAGTAGAAACACATTTCAAATGCTCCAAAGAATAAAAATAAAGAAATAAAATAAAAGATGATAAATTAAAAAGAAATAAAAAAAAAGAAATAATAAATTTTTGTGGGGTTACATTTAAAACCCCATATACATATAACATGTATTCCTCAATAAAAGGTAAAATTAATTTGTATTGTAAAAATATTTAAATAATTTTCTTGTTTTTCGGAAATATTCTGTATAATGTAATTGTCTTTTCATAAATAACTGGTCATATTCTTTCACAAATATTAACCTTTTATTCTAATTTTATAGATGAAAGACATTTTACCTAATATTGAGGAATACATGTTATATGTATATAAGATTTTAAATGTAACCAACAAAAATTTATTAAGTTTATTTCTTTTGGAGCATTTGAAATGTGTTTCTACTACTGTTTACACCGTTGGTTGAGAACACTAACAATTGACGCATGTGCAATGACTTAAAACACTCGTACAACCAAGGGCGTATTCAGCTCAACCATGAAAGGAGAGGGGGAGACAGCCGTAGGGAAGCCCTGATGGGCAAATTCGGCAAATTTTGTTTCACAACATAGCAAAAATATCACCATTCGGAAAGTTTTGTTTGACGATATGATAAAAATATCATTCGGCAAAATTTGGAGTTCCATTAGGCGAATTATGATAATTCAGGGAAATTTGGAGTTCCATTGGGCCCATTGAGAGTTCCCACCCTGATAATATTTGAAGTTCAGGGCGCACCTAAAAAGGCCCAGCATTTGGGAAGTTAGGACCCAACTAAACACCAACTACTTTCCTTTTTCAATGAGCCCCCAAAGAAGATGTACAGTCGAACCTGTCCCCGGTAGCAGAAACTGCGAGACGCGAGACGTGCGTCGCAGATTTTCCGGCGACCTGCAGATAATTTTACCGAAGAACAAAAAGAAAGAAAGAAAAAAATAAATAAATAAATAAAAGAAAAAAAAAGAAATGCAGCTTGGGAAAAGATCATATGGAGATCGCTTTTTGAGCGATGGATGGTTCAGCATTTCAGCTAGAAACATAGTCGCCATATTTGGTCATTCAAAAAATCGAAGTAGAAAAGTGCAAAAGTTTTCAAAAACAAAGATGAATTGGATGTTTTATTTTTCTGCCAAGAAATGAAAATAACTTAAAGTGTACAGCAAATCGTTTTTTTATTTTTATTTTTTAAAATAATTTTCTTGAGGAATGAAAAGTTTTATGTGAAAATTACACCTTATCCTCATTGCTTTGGACGCAAAAGTGCTAAAGCTTCAACTAAAGTTTAGTCTCATGAGGATTTTTATTTTGAAATTATTTTTTTGCAACAAATTCAGAAACTTATATCTTAACTTTTAGCGTAGTCGCCATGTTTGGTCATTCCCAAGATGTTGGTACGCAAGACTCATGAAGTGCCTACGTTTTCAAAACGGAATTGGATGTTTATTGGAATGCAAACTGTTGAAAATTATGCAAAATGTGCCTTTTTTTTTTTGGTAATTCTTAATTATTGTTTTTAAAATTGCAAAATTTTATCTTCAGAATATTATCTTTTCTTTGTTGCTTTAGAGGCTAATGTGCTAAAAACTATTTCATCTAAATTGTAGTTTTTTAAGGATTTTGAATTTATTACTACTTTTATGTAACAAATTCAAATATCTATTTATAACCATGAATTTTTCGAGTAGACGCCATGTTTGGCCATTCGCAAGATGGAAATAAACGATACTATTGCTTACCTAAGTTTCCAAAAACAGAATTGGATGTTTACCTCAACACAAACTATTGAAGATAACATAAAGTGTTCAATAAATCATGTTTTTTTTTATAAAATATTTTTTTATTTTTTTTGAAAAATGCGAATTATCATCTGCACAGTTGTGTTTGATCCTCATTGATTCGAAGGCTTTGCTATAAGCTAAATATTTCATCTAAAATGCAGTTTCCTGCAAACTTCTCATTTACTAATTTAAAAAATTCAAAAACCTATTTCAACGCAAATTTTCCATACTAAAATTAATATATCTTGAATAATTGGTTTTCATAGTGTGTAGAGTTCTATTTATTTTTATGAAAGTAGTGAAAGCTGCTGCCCCCCCCCCCCCTTATTGCTTTAAAACTCAGCGACAGTGGTGGCCACTAAGTTTTTCGGGTATAGTGGCCACTGCCCAGTTCAGGGTTCATACCCTTTAGGCAGAAAAAAATTCAAGCACTTTTCAAGTACTTTTCAAGGTAAAAAATTTTGTTTTCAAGGCAATATCATAAATTTGTACTAAAAATATTGTATGCAGATTTCATTTACTACAAACACATAGAAATAAGGCAATAATACAAAAAGTATAGGAAAACAAAATTGCTTTTTCTACAACGAGAGACGCTTTGATGAAAGATCTACTGCGTTGAAAGTTATTCTGAAAATGTTTGAAAAGTTCGATCATAAAGAGAAGCAGATACCAAAAGGTTCAATTTTGAGGTTTTTCCAAGGCTGCAGCAGTCAGAGGTTTGTATATTTTCTAGAATCAGCAAATTAATACTTAAAAAAAAAACTTTCATAAGTGCTTTTAACTTTTATGGGAAGAAACTAAAATACCCAAGTTCAATGGCATTGCCAGAGAGGAGTTTTTGAAGTCACTCCCCCCCCCCCCTTGGTTTCAACATTTATTTCCAATAGTTATACAGTGGTTTATTACAATATGAGGGCGGTTAGGACAAACACTACCCAGAAAGTTATTTCAGTTTGCACTATTAAGTTCTAAAAATATTAGGTTTGCAAATCATTTTAAGTATGCAAATCAATTATTCGTATGTAGTATGTATTAGTTGTTCAGCCATTAAGGCATTTCAACTGTCCTCGAAAAATTTAAAAATAGGAAGTAAGAAAAGTTTATGAAAGTCCACAGTCCAGTCTCTACCTCAAAATTACAAAAGCAGCTTAAGTAGTGATTACTCTGAATGCAAATTTGAGCCTATTCAGCTTTCATTGATTAACTTGCAATAGTCAATAAATGTGCAACTTCAGATTTATAGAGCCATATTTCGAAATTGAAAAGATTCACAAGAAGTTGACATATATTATGACAAAAGTAGTTTTATTTTGGGAACAAATGGATTATTGTTGAAATTAGAATTTAAAATTTAGAAAGGCAATAATATTCAGGAGTGAAAGGGTGAGTTCATAAAAAATTACCTGAAAGTTTCAAAGAGAAAAATGGGGCGAGGGAGGGGGGGATAATTTTTAAAACTAAGACCCCTATTACTTGAATATGCATACTTACAACAATAACTTTTGCTATGCATACAATTCATAAAATAATTTATTAAGTCAAAAAAGTCTGCTTAGAAAAACCATGCCCAGTGCCTGTTGATAACCAGCAACAGGCACTGGGCCTAGCTAGGCTGGTCCTGGTCAATTTATTAGATCCTGCAATGACCCTCCTTAAGCTATCCACCCCTTTGCTGATTAAAGCCTTTTTCAGTAAGCTGCTCCAAGTACCCACAACCTTAATAAAGTAGTAATTTTGAACATTTGAGGAAAAGGGGAAAATTGGAGATATAGGGAGGTAAAAGCATAAAAACGAACACTGCTGGATTTCAAGTGAATAATCATAACACAACCAACCCTGTTATACACCTTAATTATTTTAGTATACATAAAAAAATGATGTACTTATAAATAAAATTCAACTCAATAAAATTATATAAATCAACTTTATATTTAAAATACAAACTTTAAGTTAATTTGTTATGTGCTCAACTACTGAAATTTGAATTTTTTTCAAAAAATCTGTTATGACCAAAAATTAGGTGATAATCAAATTCGAAATTGCAAAAATAAATAAGCAAATAATTAAACAAGACCAAGGTAATAAATTCTTTAACTCTTTAGTTATTAAAATAAAAAATAAAATAAGCTAATCTGATGTAGCAGTGTCAAAATAACTACTAATTGCCAAAAATATAAAAATATTTACAAAATGCAAAAGGATTTTCAGACAAGGGAAGCAAATTTTCGCGAATTAAGTTTAAATGTTTCCCATAAAATAAACTTATATTTTACTAAAATTAAACATAAAATATGCTAATCTAAGGTAGCAAATATGAAAATAACATCGATTAGTGAATATATTTAAATATTTGCAAGATGCTAAAAGATTAAAATTTCAAACACAAGAAGCAATTTTTCGCGAAGTCTGAGTTCGTTCGACGTGGATGTTTCCCATGAAATAAATTTATTTGTTTTTTATTAAAATTAAACAAAAATATACTAATCTAAGGTAGCATATGAGAAAATAACATTTGATTAGTGCAGGAAGCAAAAAGATTGAAATTTGTAATTTTCTGCGAAACCCCGAGTAATTCAATGTTGTCATGGTATCCAAATTAATTTCTTTGTTAATTAATGAAATTAAACAAAAAATAAACAAATCTAAGGTACCATATGTCAAAATATCTTTCGGTTGTAAAAAACTCAAAATATTTAAAAGGATTGAAATCCCAAACACGGAAGCGATTTTGCATACTGAGCACATGTTCAGAAAATTGCATTGGTGAAATACTTTTTTAAAACTTTTGAGCACAATTCGTTGATTTTTTTTCGGGTATAGTGGCCACTGCCCAGTTGGAAAATTGTCCAAGTCTTGGCCTTCACATAGGACTTGTGTATTTTATGAAAACTTAAAATAAAACTAATAATAATGCTGCAGATTATTTTTAACTACAGAAAATAGTGTCGCAGACTGACTACAAAGTTTCTGCTACTGGGAACCTGTCTATTTCAAACCTGCTTCTCTTGAAAACCTGTCTACCTCAAAATTTTTTAATTTCCCTGCATTTTCAGCCAAAATTCAATGTATTTTCCATGTTTATCTCAAAAAAAAAAATCCCGAATATCTCTATATCTCAAATTCCAGCAATGCTGACATTTTTGAATTTGAAGCCCAGCAATCTTCAAAACAACAAACAACTTTCCGTAAATGCAGAAACAGTAGCATTGTCCGCAAAAGCAGAGGGCAGTGTAAAAAAGGAAGAAATGCGCCCAGGTATTTTTTTTTCCAGGAAAACTAATGAAAGGACAGTCATTTTGAGCACTTTCTCGGAAGCAGAGTAGAGGGTAGAGAATGGGACAGTGAGGAGGGGGCTGGGCTTGACAGATTTGACATGTGGGGTGACTTTTTCAAGTGCGTGGTTAAAGGTCATTCATATTATAACCCATTTCACTATGTGGTTCAGGTACTGTTCTCTGAGTAATCTCTTGCTTGAAGTTGTGATTGCGCAGAAAACTGAGATGATAGGTGTGAAAAGAAAGCTAAAGATTTTTTCAAATGATGAAAAAGTGAAAATTCTAGAATTTTTGGACGGCAATCCATTAATGAAGAAAAATTAAATTGACGCCAAAGTCAAATATGTATAGGCCAAGATGGGTTTTCTTTCAGCCATTGCCAACCTCAAGAGGATGGTTGAATCTAAAAAAATCAGGTACCGAAAAACAATAAAAGACTATTTTGCTTGCAAAAGGTATGCTTAAAATTTCATTACTGTCAAAATGATTCCTTAAACTTTCAATAAAGTGCTTTAGTATAAAATAGAATAAATACATAACAAATTTTTTTTAATCTTTTAAATTCTTCTTGAAGAATTTTAATCTTTTGCATGTATAGTCTTTGGTATAAAATTCAAATTTTCATCATCAAATTAAAAATTTTAATAAGAGTCTCAAAACTTCCGTATCTCAAAACCTCTTTAACTTAAATTTTTTTTTAATTCTCGTGAAATTCGAGATAGACAGGTTCAACTGTATACACTTTCAAACTCAGGAACAAGTTACTACACCTGAACTCTTTGATAAATTTAGAAATTGAAACAACCGTCAATTATTATTATTATTATTTTATTCTAAATATCTTTTATTTTTGAAGTTGGGAGGGGAGAGCTGCCCAACCTTGCCCCCCCCCCCCCCCTGCCTCTGGATACGCCCATGCGTAGAGCTGGCTGTCGCCATCCTTGTCAAACGAATATTGTAAAGCACTAACTCTTCCATTCTAAGCAATCTTTAACAGCTGGCAACCTCCACTTGCAGCCATTTTTGCAAAGGCAACCTCAGTTTATCACATTCAGAAAACTTGCCGGCACTTCTTGCCAAACCTAGCCAAAACACATTGCCTTTCATAATGTAATGTAAAAATTTGATTTTGACTTTATACTCGATGAGTGCAGAATTCTGCAGCCGGATATTTGACTATGATTATGGCGGGTCTTTGACCGACTAGGATCAAACCCAGGACCACCTGGTCACCAGTTCGATGCCTTACCAATCAGGCCACCATGACCCTGAAATTATAATATGGTGGAACCCTACTTAATTCAAACACAGTTAAAATGAGTAAATGCTAAGATAAACAACATTTGTGGTTCCCATCCTATTGTATTCATACTATTTGTTATTTTTCGGATAAGATGAACTATGGTTCAAACAAATTAATTTTAGTGGTATCTTTGAGTTCATTGTAATGAGGTTCGACAGATATAATAAAAATGCCAGTTTATGGTCCTCTGATCAATGATATTAATAATTCTGTCTGTAAAAAACATTATTCAAGGTATGAAGACATCAGAAGCTTTGCTTTTGTCATTATTTGTGCCAGGCATTTTTTGGGTACCTTGATCCATACAAACATATGGCTTTGTGCAATCATATCTTAATAATGCATTTTCTATAACAACATCCAGCATTCATAACAAATAAAACAATTAAAGAAATTGAACAGCAGTAAACCAACATTCAAAAAAAGTCCCCCCCCCCCAAACTAAAAATATGTGTGTTCAAGTAAAATGCAGGTTCAAAAACAAAAATTAAGTTTTATAAATTTTTAACAGCACATGCGAAAGGGAAACCAACTTACTTTTGCAACATTACTTGCAGGAATAAAATAGGGATCATCTTCATATTTGTAACGTGGTGCGGTATAATCCTGACAATATAAAATAAAACAAAACAATGGAAATCTGAATATATACACACAAAAAAAAGTTTAATTTTTAAATGTACATCAAGTTTTTGAAAAATAATTTTTTGATGAAAAAGACAAGATTCAAACATTATTACCAGTATAATAATGTAAGTAATGCTTAAGAAACTAACCTTTGATATTGTAGAAGCTAACGCTTTCAGAATATCTGTTGGGCCTCTGTAAAACAATGTGAAATTTATTAACACATCATTATAAAAAGAAGAATTTTCTTATGCATGAAAAATTTTACCTGACCTTTCAATTCTAAGAGGTACAACAATTTCACTGTTACCTATGGAACAAACAAACAAAATGAAATAATAATAAATAGTTACAAAACATTAACTATTCTATAAATATATTACAGTTTGTGAGTAATTTGATAATTAAAGCAATTAATTTAATCAATAGTAATTGGATTATTTTATCTTCTAAAGTTGTATCATAACAAACTTCTCTTTTTAGTATTCCCTGCTAGTAGATAATATTTCTGACAAGAGGAAATTCAGAAAAATCTGGAACATTTAATCATGTTACTGGGATGGTTTTAAAATGAGGAAAATTAAACTTAAATGAACCTAATTGAAAATTATTTAGATAAGTACAATTTTTATAATCATCTATGAAAAGGTTTCTTTTTGCACTTTAAGATTTTTGAAAAGGGTGTATTTTCAACAATTGTTTCTTTGTTAATTGCTGCTTTTAATAAAATTAGTAACTCGGCATTCAAAAACCAGTCTCTTTTTTCTTTTAAAAATTCAAACTACAAATATGTAAGTCAAAATTAGCAGAGAATACTTGAGTCATAATACAGTTAAAAATAAGGATGGCCATACAAGGGATGGGGGCGATAACCCCTCCCTTGAAGAACCCTACACCAGCAATTTTTCTGAATTGAAGATCTAAAACGCAAGTGTAGGTCAATTTTGATGATATTAAGGAAAGGAACTGGATTAAAATTTTCCTCCTGGAAATGTTTTGGAATTGGAGTTTTAAAGAAACAATTTTAGATGATTTTTCCTAATATTAGGATATGGCGTTTTGAGGGCTTTCCCTGGCCACTTGGTAAATTTTAAGTCGCGGTTGTTGATATTTTAGGTAGTGTTAAACAGAAAACAGAGCCGGCCTTAACGAATGCGGGGCGCGATTCGAGAATTCTGGCAAGAGCCCTTTACAGAATGATTGCATTTAATTTGAGACACAGGAAAAGAATGGGGTTGAATTTAAAAAACAATTGACAAGTTTAACAGCAAGAAGTTTTTGATGCGAAATGTAGTGCTTTGACAGAAAAGCTATGTACCACATGCTACAAGACCTATAAACGAAGTTTAAGAGTCTTTGATGACGTTAGCAATAGGACAGAGATGGGAGGTCGACCTCCTCCAGAAACTTTTAGAAATTGAAATCTTCAAACTTAGTTTCAGTCGGGCGAAGAAGGGAGAGGGGTTCAAATGCCTCTCTCGGAAGAATTTTAATAAAATAAAATTAACTGAATTTAAAAAAAAGCTTTTGGGCCCATAAAATTTGGATGCCTCGGGTCAACTTGCGCTTTGTATGTATGCGATAGTTAGGTCTGAGGTGGGGCCTTTACTTGATTACTCACTGTACTAATCGACGATAATCATTAAAAATTAGTTCCTTGAGGGCCCATTACCTAGTTCACATTTTCCTGGCTGTTTAGTATAGGGTACAGTCGGTAAGGCTATTGTTGATTTCAGATGTTCAACTAGACAGATAATTTAACTTTTTCCCAGAAATTGACACAAGTAGTTTTGGAAATAAATTCTGCTAATTTTACTCCAAATGCTTTTAACGAATTTAAAATTACCTAAAAGCTTCAGGAACCTCCTTAAAACCATTGATTGAACTAAAAGTAGCTCAGCATTCCCAGGTTAATCATCAGTTAGATATTAAATTTTAACTTTTTATTTTCATACATTTTTTTTTACTTGTACATCTAAAGAAAAAAAAGTTTTTTTTTTCTTTCGGCGCGGGCCCGATTGGACCCTTTTGCTCTAATCAGCCAAAGGCCGGCTCTGACAGAAAATGGATCAGTGACTTCCCCCTGATAATTTTTCGAAACTGAAGTTTCAAAAAACTCCATTTTAGAGTTCGAAGATTTTAGTAATTGTCTTCTTCACAGTTTCAGAGCATCTGTTTCAACAAAAAGGAAAAGGGTTGGGAACCCCACTAACTAAATCACTATATTTTAGTTGTTTTAGATAAAAATGCTGCAGTACCCCCCCCCCCCCCCCTCCACCAGACCTGGTAAATCAGTTACGTAGTAAAATATAACTTAGAAAATCAACCGCTCCCTTCCTTGAAACATTTCTGGATCCGTCCTTGGTCAAAAATATGACAATTGTAGAAATTTAACCCCCTTTTTTTTTCAGATATGTTTTAAGACAAAAAAATATTTTTTTCCTTTTCAAAAGCAATTGAAGTTCACAAAATATATATATATATATATATATATATATATATACAGGGGTCTGGCCAGAGGATATTTGGGTCCGTTAACGGACCCTTCACAAAAATCCGATCAATCAAAACGGACCTTTCACAAAATCCCGATCAAACAAATGAGAACCTTCACAAAATTCTGATAAACAAGATCGGATCTTTCACAAATTGTGTATTGAAAGAGCAAATCTGAAAGCCGATAATTTTTGGAACCTTTTTTTAAATCAAATTAGAGGGATCAGCTTATACATAATCGGCTAATTTTGGAGAGAAAAAAAAAATCGGCACTCTTGCGATGCTCCTGCAAGCGATAAATAATTGCTACTGCCAAATAAATATAATGGTTTTTTTTTTTTATCACAGCTAATTAGCAGGGGTGTTGTTGTAAACTTTTCTGAAAAGGCATTGGTTAGCACTTTTCTCCCCGCTCATGATTTAATAAACAATAATAATATATATATCTGCGAAACGAACTTAGAACTGCAAAGGGATTGTAAGGGTGGGGAAAAAATATGATCGCTTCAGATAGGGTTACCAACTTCAAAATTCTGACCACTTAGCGTCTGGCGTTGAACCTTTAATGACTAGATTAGAAAATATTCTCATCATTTTACCAGCTTGTCAATATTTGCGTTTTTACGGTGCGATGTTTTAATTGTTATTTTGGGAGAAAATTATATGGGTTTTGATTTTTCGATGCTAACAAGGATGATTAACTTTTAAATACCGTTTTTTTTCTTTAGATGGCTACATTTTGAAATATGCAATCTTTCAACATCCGATATGAGAATCATATTTTGTTCTTTTTTCAAGCTAACTTCGCTTTATTGGAATGCAAATAAAAGAAAAGTCTCTTTCTTTCTGTTAGAACTCTCATTTCAAGTTTTTAAAGCAAAATTCCATTTTCTGTTACGAGTCAAAAATTAAAATGCTGAATAGATGGTTTAATTTTTTTTTCCTACTGTGTCTACAGATATTAATGAAATGTTTATCATAGGACTTTAAAATGCAATTTTAAAATAATTTTATCAAAAATATTTCTTTTACAAGCCGTTTTTATACTTTTGATGCTTTCACTTTAAGAATTGCGATCTCTTTGCATCCGCTATGGGAATCCGATTTTTCGAATTTTTGATGATTATTACGCTTTGTTAAGAGGTAAACAATCAAAATATCTTTTTATTTTTGTTAAAATCACGGAATTTACAAGTTTTAAACGAAATTCTGTGCTTTTTAAGAGTGTCTTGGGTCAAAAAGTTAAATGCTGAACCCTATTCTGAATTTTATTTTATTTATTTTTTTTGTTACAATTATTTTAAATACTGTACAGAAATATTTCTAGTATAATTTAACATAATGTGAAATGGTAGATAAATATTGATACTTGAGAGAGCGTTGCCCCCCCCCCCCCCGCCAAATATCAGAAAAACACTCCAGAATGATTTTCTCGACATAGAAGAAGAAAACATTCAACTTTAAGTTTAATTGATGCAGTTTGTGCCATCTCTAAATTCTAAAATTTCGTTATAACAATTTTTTTTTTTTTTTTTTTTTTTGCGAAATTATTTGATTTTTCACAAAATTAATTCATTTTTTCACAAAATTATTTGATTTTTCACAAAAAACGGACCTTGTGAAAAATCCTGGACAGACCCCTGATATAATAATAATAAATTTTGAGAAAAATTGTCTTGAAACTAACTTGTAGTAAAAATTACAAGTTGAACACTTTCTTGTTGCAGGGACACATACAGAACTGAAAACGTGGCAAGTTTCTCGGTAAAAGCCATTCTATGAGTCACAATTGGTCGGACATTGTCACCTTTATGTCTATTTTTTATAAAATTATAAAGCACACACACAAATACAAACTTGATAAAAGTCTTCCCTCCTCCCTAAACGGATTTCTTCATTAGAAAGAAAATAGTGCAAAATTTACACGATGGAAAGGGGGGAGTATTTACAATCCGGCGGCCTGGGAAACAGTCTACATGTGATAAAAATCAGAACAAAATATTAATTACTTACTGCTACCGGCGTTTTTGACAATTGAAGACGAAGAAAACTTCGAATTCCTGAAAATAAATTACCAATTTTTAAATGAAAAAACATAATATTTGCACATTTCAAAACAAACCCAGAACAAATGCAAAAAGGTCAAAGCGGAAAAAATAAACTTCTCCTCAAAGAGAAAGAGAATAAGCTATAACTCAAAAATTGAGGCAGATCTGGATCTTAATTTCGAAGTAATGCACATTTGAATTCAGATAACTTACCTATGTAAGAAAAAATTACTTTTTCCGGCTAAACATGATATTCTCCTGCAAGCAGCCATCTTGCATATTTTGTAAACAATGAGGCAAACTTAGCGGTTGAAGTTAGAAATCAGAATTTCCATGCATACTTCGACGAGCTCAACTGGTAGCGACCGGTAGATTAATCACGTGATAGCTACTGACGTCAGCTAATGCTAAAGCTTTGGAGGTAACTTCATTATTTTAACCGGCAGGCTGCCGGTCGCTCATCGAACACAACTTTTTGCGAAAACTTACAACCAGGGGTCCCGTTTGCATAGGAAGGTCGGTACAGAGATTCACTTTTGCCTCCAAACTGGATTAGAGTCCCTATATTTCTTTTGGTAAAAATTGACGATTAAACGGCAACAAATTGAAGGACATTGGAAAAATGTTCATATAAATGCGGAGATGGGCCGTGGTAGCCCGATCGGTAGCGTGTCGGATTCGGGGCCGGAGGGTCCTGAGCTCGAACCCCGATGGTCGAAGACCCCACCGTCGGCATTAAAGGGGACTGGGCAACGTTAAATATGCTCGTGGTCTCAATGTCCTCCAAGTGAAACGATACCTCTGGGGGTGCTAGCACCAGGTAGCTATTAGCTCCTGGACTAGTTCTAAATTCTAATTAACTGTTCGATCCGGTGATGGTGCTGCCATCTATCGGTATATAAAATAATGGAGGCAAGGCACTTAGTATGCAGTCCTCGACATAAATACAGTTGTAGTCAGTTGTGACTCTGAATAGGAATGAATAGGAATAGGAAATGCGGAGATAATAGTTTTTTCAAATAGAAAATTAGCAACATTGCTATATTTAAATCTCACCCCCCCCCCCTCTCCCATCTCTCCACCTTACTCATTTACTCTTTAATTTGAAACTTTCTTTTTTAAAATCAGAGTAGCATAAGTTTTATGCAGGAGGGGACCCAAGGACTCTAGGCCCGAGGACCAAACTGACATGGAGCCCTCCTTCGCTCTCGGAATTTGAAGGTTGGAAAAGCAGAAGAGAAGATAATGATGTCAGTTTCAGTTCTTTACACAAAAAGATTTTCGGATTGTTAAATGTTAAAAAGCAGATTTTGAAGGAAAACCTTTTCATATTTTGAAGGATTTTTACTAATTGGTTGGCTGATAAGGAAACATTCATTAATTACGTAAGGGTCCCGAGAGGAAGGAAAATTCTCTACATACCCTTCCCTTAAGAGGGTGGGTGTCAAACCTATTCTTACAGAATATTTCCCAAGTCAATATTCTATATCATAAATTGTGCGGTCAAGTTGCTTGGCAGGAATCATATTTCCTTTGTGTCAGAAAGGTAAAACACGCATGAGAGTGACCTTGAAACGCATTACTTATAGATTTTGAAAAGGCTTTTGACCTTATAGTTAGAGAAAAATTATGGACTATAATGAAGAAAAGAGGTATCCCTATACACCTAATACAAGTATGCCAATCCTTCCATCAAAGCACAAAATTAAAAATTAACACAATGAAAATGAAAACCAACCAGGGCGTGCGTCAAAGTTGTGGTCTATCACCAACCCTTTTTAACATCTATACTGACGACGTTTTACGCACTTGGAAATCATTGGTCAAGACTGGTATTCCACTGAACATGACAACTGTAATTAATACATTACTGTTTGCTGACGATTTGATCATTGTTCGACCGAATGAAGATGATCTACAACGATCCCTTTACACACTATAAAAAATATGTCAAGACTACAATATAAAGATCTCGATACAGAAAACTAATTCGATGGCATTTCGGGGAAAGGAGCCAGTAAGAACTAAAATCGTCCTCAACAACCAAATTATTGAATAGGTCAATAATTTCAATTATCTTGGCTGCAACATTTCATATAAACACGATTCTGATATCCAGAACAAAGTGTATAAGTTCCAACATATTTGTGGTACGAGAACCTTAAAAGGAAAGACAAGAAGAGAAACTCAGATGAAGTTCTATAGGGTTATGGCAGTGC
This sequence comes from Uloborus diversus, assembly GCF_026930045.1. Lineage (NCBI taxonomy): Eukaryota > Metazoa > Arthropoda > Arachnida > Araneae > Uloboridae > Uloborus > Uloborus diversus. Next base: position 30,135,524 of record NC_072735.1, read on the forward strand.
CAACACTGCCCTATGAATGGGAAACATGGACCATGAACTCTCAGACAACAAACAGAATTCAGACGGCGGAGATGGGATTTCTCCGAGCGGTCAAACAGTGCACCATCCTAGACAAAATAAGAAGCGAAGATGGAGAGACCCCGTACGAAGAATGCCGAAGAATGGTTGGTTCGTATTATCCAAGTACTTTAAGTACTGTTACGTGCAGCGCATTGGCGTCGTCAGCTGAAATTTGTTGGGGGGGGGGGGGGGGGGTCCATTCTGACTCTATCATTTTCAAGTTGTATTAAGAAAAATTCGTGTGTGTATACATATATACAGGGGCGGACTGGCTAACTTTGGCCCAGTTGGCGAAAACATATTCTAGCCCACCATTGCAAAATAAGAAATTTAAATTTTGCAGGATCCTCGATTTTTCCTACACAGAGGAAAGACATAGAGCTGCCACCCTTGCCTGTTTTTTCAAGTTTCTATACCAAGTTTTAATTTCGAAAAAAAAAAAAAAAAAAGGGTTGAATTTATAAAGTGTAAGATAAGAAAAATACTGAGATTTTTTTGATTGCTATTTATAAATTTGAAGGAAAGATGGACTTCTATACTTACAACACAGGAAAGAGGGGGAGGAGACAAAATTGTAAGCTATCAGTGGGCAATGAATTTAAAAAAATGGTGATGTCACGAGGACTCTCTCTGCAAAATTTTCATAGTTTAGTTCTTAAAAAATGCAATTTCAGTCAACCTTTGGTAACATTAATGAATTAGGAAGAATTCGTGGGTTCTTTCTTTAAATTTTTCGACATTAAAGCTTGAAAAACAGAACTGCAGACTTGGGGGAAGTCTTGCTGCCCCAAAAATAAACACAAGGCTCAAGATTCTCTCTTCAGAAAATGTTTCAAATTTGGGGTGAGGCTTTCAAAAATGCTCAAAATTGGGGCTTACGGGCCCTCTCCAATCAACTTTTTAAAATTGGAAATGTAACTTTTGGGGTAGCTTGGAGACGCTAACTGAGAGGGAAAGGAAAGGATTTGCGGAAATCCCACGAAGTTTTTTGAAACTAAAATCTTAAAGGTGCAATTTCAGGTCATCTTGAGTAGTAAGACTGATGGGCTGGGGCTTTGTGGACACGGACACGTTCCTTAAAATATTCGTAACTGAAAGGCAAAAAACGCATCTCAGGCTATCCTGAAGGACGTTAGAAGATAGATCAGGATTCGGAGGCTGTGCCTAGAAATTTTTTGATATTGCAGTTTTGAAAACGCAAATTTAGATAACGTACGAAAATCCACCGTTTAACTATCGAAAATCTATAGTTGAGAAAACTGAAAAAAGAAACAATATCCCTTGAATAAACGAAAACCCAACCCTTGGTGTAAAATAATCGTTTTCCTCGACTAAAATGCTAAAACACCCTTTAAAGAAAAACTTATAAACAATTCTTTGCAATTTAAAATTTTTAGCCAAATAAACAAAAATACATTGAAGTATGTTAACAGTAGCTTTGAATATAATAATCCCACAACTCTATTGTTTATCGCCAAACGACTACGTAACCGTAACCCAGTTGAATAACGAGCGAAACGAACTCCGATCGATTAGCGATTCGGTCTTTTGAACGAAAACGTTTAAACGATAATTTCGCTTTTTAGCTGAGCATTGGTTTCATTAACTATTTTTCCACGCGTACCTTTAATGACCTTCATATACTGCATGATTTGTTCTTTCAGCCAAGGATAGCAATCATCCACTGATCTTTGGTGTACATCCTGTTGTGATTTATCTGGACGGAGATAAGATATGTCTTTTACAAATTCGACCATCTTTTCCTTTAATAGTTTATTGATTAGTTTGATAATCCTCAACGTCTTCTTGCCAGTGGCGTCAAGACTCAGATGATTTGAGCGGGGATCAAATGTTGTTATGTACGGTACTTTCAGATTCAACTTCGACAAAAGGAAGACACGTTTTACTTGAATTTAGCAAGAAACCAGATTTTTTTCAACACTTCACTTTCAAATATTTCAAGCGAATTGAGATCTTTGCTTCAAGAAATGAAAGCTTTACTCTCTTGCCTTTTATCCCTTCGCAATTAATACATCAAAGCAGGAAATTTTCATCACAGAAAACAGAATTGAATTTCATATTGCCCTTGGGCATTGGGTTAAATATTTATTTCAGTTCTCGCTTTAACAGTGGGCTGGAACGCTATATAACTTTTTTGGGCTAAGTTTTTTAGAAATAAATTATAGCCTATCCAGTAGTTTTAAAGCCTATTATATATATATATATATATAAAACAATCTTTCATCTTTCTAACAGTTGTTGTTGTTGCATGCCCCCATGGTCAGCAGAGCTAGACCAGGTCCATGAGTTTGTTTACCCTCAAAAAATCCAGCTCCGTCAGTGGGTCTCCAGTCAGATCCCTCCTGGAGAGCCCCAGGCACGACAGTATATGGTCAGGCGAGGCCTGCTCAACGGAACACGTGGAACAAGTCTGAAAGGTCTTCGATCCCTCCGAAAATTTTAGTTTTAAGATGTCCACTACGAAAACGGGCAAGAGTTGTTTGTTCCTGTCTGTCAAACCCAGGGGTCAGGGAGCCACAAGGTCGTGAACATCTGTACCAATGGTGTTCTGGCTGGACAATCCAAGTGATATTATCTCTGTGTTTAATCTTTGAGTGGATCTCCTGAAAGGTGAGTGGTGCCGTTGGCTCTGAGACCTCAGCAGCACCAGCTTTCGCCAAGGTATCCGCGATCTCATTACTCTCTATTTCGACATGGGAAGGGATCCACTGCATGTGAATTTGATGAGAGAAGGAAAGTTGTTTTAGTTTGTTGAGTATTGAAACTCCTACACTATCTCTCACACTTTGCCATCTGGTCAGGTGCTGTATTGCACTTCTGCTATCGGATAGAATCCAAATTTCGGTTCCGTGGTGGAAAAGCTCCAGAGAGTCTAGGGCTTCATCAATGGCTATTAGTTCACTACGGAACACAGAGCAGTAATCAGGGTTTCTCCTCTGAATCCTCAAGTCAAGGTTTTGCGATTTGATGTAAATTCCACTACCAGAGTGTTTATTATCGTCTCTACTGCCATCCGTGTAGACTCGAATAGCGTCAATTGGAATCTCTCCAATTCTCTCTAGAGCTACTTGTCTTAAATAGGCTGGAAGATCTGTTTGTTTATTCACTTGAACCGGTAAGTCAGGATGGAAAAAGACGCCGTCAAGATCATCCGCTGGGTCTAGACATTGTTTCAGATGATGTGATTCCACGGTATTATCGATTACATTAAGAGAGGCTAATTGGTTGAAGGGACTGTTCCTTCTGAGCCTTTGGTTATTACGCCAATTTTCGAAGTAAATAGAGGTACGATTTTTTGTACCAAGAGCTCTGATCTTGTTGTAATATTTTGTTAGGTATGCTCGTCTCCTAAGACTTAGCGGCTGAAGGTTTGCCTCGTAAAGCACAATATCACTAGGACAAGTGTTTCTCAGCCCGGTAATAATCCAGGCAGCGCTGAGCTGGACTTTTTCGAGTTTTTGCAGATTTGTAGCAGAGGTAGAGCCATAAATTGGGATGCCATACTCTAAGATTGGTCTGATTAGTGAGATATAAGTGTTTCTGATTGTTCCAGCATCAGACCCCCAATCACGCCCAGAGATGCACCTCAAGATGTTTAGTCTCTTTCTATCCATAAGCACAAGATGATCAATATGACTGTTTCCCAGTATTTCAGGGTCCAACACAAATCCCAAATATTTTGGATGTTTATCCACATTCAGCCGTTGACCATTCAGTAAAATATTGGATGGTAATTATACATCTTTCTGTTAGTAGTAAAGAAGGCTACCAAAGATTTAGTTGGATTAAAACACAGTTTGTGATCATCAGAGAAATTCCGAATGTCTTCTAAGACTTGGTTAATGACACTCTCCAAGCTCTTCAAGTCAGAATAGGACTTCCAGAGGAGAATGTCGTCCGCGAAAGCGCCAACTTCACATTTTTCCTTAATAATTCTTTCAATGCCTGATAAGTAAAGTGAGAACAGAGTTGGGTTCAGCACTGACCCTTGAGGTACCCCTTGAGAGATCCTTAAACTCCTGGAGAAGGAATTGTTATACTTCACTTTGAAAAATCTATTTCTCAAGAAATCGTATATCCAGGGAAGAGCTTTACCACCAATTCCAATTTTTTTAGATAGTTTTATAATTAGTAAATTATTCCAGACTTAAGTCCAGGAAGACTGCGATTGAATGACTAGTCGGTTTCCTGTTTTGGGCATCTCTAATCCCCTGACAGAAGTAAAGTAATTGGTCAGTAGTGCAATGTCCCTCTCTGAAGCCGTACTGCTCCTCTGGGAAAAGATTGTGCGAATGTAGGTGAAAAGTGAGTCTTCTCAGAACCATTTTTTCCATGATTTTGCATGCAATACTGGTTAGGGCTATAGGTCGATAGCTCTCCGGGGAGTTGTCGGTTTTGCCAGGTTTCTTAATAGGTATGACTGTCGCTCTCCTCCAGTCCCTAGGAAGATGTCCCTTATTCTAACAGTAGTCTTTTCTTTCTAACAGTAGTATAGATAACTTGAGAAAAACATAAAATCTACTCTTATTAAATCAATTTTTTGTTCAATAAACTCGTGAATCAATCAATTATATGATTTTTTGATCTATCGTTAATTTTGAACTTAAAAAATTGGAGGGACAAAGCCAGTTCATGTAGCATTTCAACACTTCTTCAGCTGGGGTCTCTAATTGGTGATTTCAGTACATTTCGCCCTTTTGTCTGTATGAAGTTGGCTGTTTAACGAAAATTGATAAAGAGTAGGGAGAGAAGCTTTGCTCATTTCAGGCAGTTTTTTGATATTCAAAGGATTTCATGTACAGGGGCGTGCATAGAAATTTTGGGGCCCGTCACAAAAGACTTTTACGGGGGCCCCCTCCATATTGTTTACCCTTACGTCCCTACATATATTTCACCCCTCATTTAAAAATCTCGGACCCCCTTCAGGCTCGGAACCGGGCCAACAAGTGTCCCTCCTCTCCCTCCCCCCTTTGTCCACATCCTTGCTCATGTATAATTTATAGCAGGGCCGGAGCCGCTTTGTCTAATAGTGCAGGCCCATTAAATTTTTGTTAATAGACGTACAAATATAATTTTTTAACGCTCTTTTTTCGTCCCGTACCCTTTTTCAGGCGGCGTCCGACCCCAATTTCTGTGACCCCCTTCCCGTTTTCTCAATGTAGGAGCCATGGCCCTCAGGGCTCTAAAAACTAGACAGAAAGTTGATAAGAGAGGAAAGCATTCGCACGTGTGGACTTCAGCTATTTACTTTTTCCCTGCTTAAGATGAAAAAAAAGTAAACCTGTTTTCAAACGCTTTTTTCACATCGAGTAAGCAAATTATATGCTTTTTTTAAATCATTTTAACACTTTGAAAAGTGTTAGGCTTGAATTTAAATGTATTAAGTTCGAAAAAAAAAAAAAATGCTTGAAGTGGCCCACTCGGGGATCCCCGACTAGCCTGTATATATATATATATATATATATATATATATATATATATATATATATATATATATATATATATATATATATATATATATATATATATATATATATATATATATATATATATATATATATATATATATATATATATATATATATAAGACAAAAATTTGACATCAAATAGGAATGGGTTTACATTTAATACAATACTTTTAAATGGGTACATCTTGATTTACATAATTACACAATAAGAAAAAAGAAATACCAACGAATACATTTTTTCTAGACTGCACATGGGATAAGAATATCCGTGCTATTTTTTGTGATCAATTTCTTCCAAGATGTTTTTAAGAACGTAACATAAAGCAATATGATTCAACCGCTTTTGTGTCCTAGTCGACCTGAGATAAAATTTCAGCTTTCCCAGCGCACTGAAGCTTCTTTCAGTTTTACACGACGAAGGGCGGCATACCAAGAGTAGCCGCACCAAATTTTCAACATTTTGAAACAGTGGACAATTGAATTAACCGTTCTTAATGAATGAAATCATCAAAAACGAAATCCAGCTTCACTGAATCAGCCGCTTTATGGAACCAAAGCTGTTTAGAACAAAATGTGACTCATATATATAAGCCGCGACAACTGTATAATTAAATTTTTATATTACATACTAGCAAAAATACCCGGCGTTGCCTGGGTTAGCAATAGTTATCAGAAACAATCGTTACTTGCATTTGTTTTCTGTTTTAAGTGAAAGAATTTAAAACACACCTTTTTGACGTGACTTAAAATCTAGCTTCTTCCTTACTCATAAAACTAAATTAGCTTTAAGTAAAAAGAGCAAAATAGTATTCATTTAGAAACGAAAACACGAAATTTAAGCGTATACAAATTTGAAGAATTTCCAAATTATGAAATTAAACTTCACATCTTTAAAAAGATTTATCAGTTAATACTTATTTTTTTTTTAACATTGAGTCTTAGCTTCTCTGTATGTCTATTGAAGAACGAACTGTTTAAAAAAATGTAGCCGCGCGCCCGTGATCCCCTTAAACTTGCTTTAGTTATTTTGGAAAATCTTAATTATTGTGGGTTCTAGGTGCGGTTTAAAATATTATCGAATTTGCGGGAATCGTTTTGGGATACCTTTGATAATGCTCCCCCTTCTTACTTTGTAAAACAGTATGTTACTAATTTTTGTTAAAGAGATATTGTCGCCATATGCTAAGATACTTTTGGTCACCATAAAATGGTGCTAAACAATTTCATCCGTAATGTTTCCAAAATAAGTAGTAAAATTTGGCGATGGTTTGAATTTGTGCACAAAGTCACATTAATGGAAGTTTTTGTGCTGTTTATGGATTTGCCTAATTTAGTTGCTGGATTATTTTACAGTAAAAAATGTTCTTTAAGATTCTTTGATTGATGATATTTCGTTTACATGGTGAAAGCTGACAAACATTATTACGTAGTCTTTGACTTCAAAAACCATGACAGTTGAAAAAACTGCCAAAGGCATCCGCTACTGAAATCTTTCTAAATAAATTTTGGCGAGGTTTCTGCTGTCAGATTGGATAATGATTAAAAAATCCAATCAGCACAAATATTTAAAAAAAAAAAAAAACCATTAATTACATTAAAGTTCCGTTTAAATGGAAAATAATCAACCAAATCTATAGTTATTATTAGCCAATCTTGGGGAAAAAACGTTACTTTAAGATTTGACTTGGGAAAAGCCTCAAACAGTCAGACGAAACACAAAAACATTCAACAATTCTAACTATGAACTGGGAGTTGAGATGATACACTAAATAATGAATTGGGTTGAGGAAAGCCTTTGAACATGGAGCAAAAAAAGCCCATAACTCGTTTTTCATACAACTTAGAACTTTCCAACAGATGCCATCTTCAGCAGAAAAATAAGCGCTTTCACATAATTTTAATATGTTGCACGTATTTTTTAACCGTATCATACCATACACATTGGTTACGTGTTTGGACAAATTAGAATAAAAAAGGAACTATCAATCGGATTTTTATCAAACTGGTCTACAAACCTCCCCAGTACCAAAAAGAACAAACGGTGAAAGTTTCAGCCAAATCTGCCGGGTAGTTTCTGAGATCTTAGGGAACAAATTTACCAAAGTCCATTTATATATATAGATTGATAAATCCTGCAGCTCTAAGTTCTTGGAACAGGTTGGATTCGAAGGAGTTTAATTTGATGTTTTTTAATTAAAAAAATAAAGTATATAATTCACCGTTATGACATTCACGATCCTTCGAAAAATACAACTACATAAATAAAATAAGACACAAATAATTAAGCTCTCATAATATCATATTTTAATAACGCCACCTGTTAAAGTATTCTCTTAATTTTTTCAGGTTTTTTGTAACAAATGCACCAAAATGTTGCTTTTTTGTTGAATCCTCCATACACTCAATGCATATGAAACTAAAAAACAGCAAAAACCATGCCCATGTAAATACATTAATTTCTGATTTCTCAAAGTCAGCAGGGAAAGTGCCCCTCCTGATTCTCTTTAAGTGACAGGCCTGCCTTGAGAGGCACACCCCACAGAATGAAAAGTATTGGCCTACACGGAGAACAAACAACATTTGGTGTATAATTGAATTCTGATTAGCGGACGATGGGAAAGAGATAGAGAAATGAACTGCTTTTTTCTGACACGTGACAATAAGTTTTAAAATGTTTATTTCAATAAAATTTGTTCAGTAAAAAGCAGGACTATTGATGGATAATTTTCTGTTAAGCTTTAATAACTAAAAGGAATATTATTTATTCCATTAAAATTTATAAAAGATGAAACTTTTCAAAAAAAAAAAAAAAAAAAGAAGAGAAAGTTGAACGCATTAGCTCCGATAGGACTCATAATGGCAAAATATTGACTGTAAAGCATATCTGATTAGCAGGCATTCATGAGCTACTCGATAGGAGGTCACTGTGAACTTTCATAAACTTTCCTTTCCCAGAAAATTTTGTCTGACGAGCCTTCAAATTTCGAGTAGTTTTTTTTGTGAAATATTGCATTAAAAAGATATTCTCATTAGATGTATTGATGTGGGTAATTAGGAATTTCATTCGGAAAATCGAGAAGTAACCCCATCTGAATAGTATAAAATCGGGGAGTCCCTGCATGTATTGCACTAAACAGAATGGTACTTACCTATCACGGTCGTTTGACTTTTTGAAGATGGTTCCGTGGATGTTGATGATGATTCAGTAGTTAAAAATTGCTCAGGTTCATTTGATGTAGAAGGTTTGCTACATTTTCCCTTATCAAGCCACCTCTCCATAGCCGTAATCAAATATGTTAAAAAAAGTATTTTTACCAAAATAGGAGCGCTCTTCAGGTCATCTTACTCTGAGAGAGACCAAACGACCACATGAAATTATCTTTATTTTTGTCGGAACGTTTCCCAATAGGGAAGCTCCTTTTATTTTTGTCTTTTTTTTTCTGGTCATCTTGCGCTTTTTTTTTCGTTGGTCCACCGGAAGTGACATCACAGTATCCATCATTATGCTGGCTTACGATTTGCTTTTGAAATTGCACGTTAATTTTTAGACTCCTCCTCTTTTTTTCCTGTAACGTAACGCTTTTATGGTCAAATTTGAGATGCCGCAAACACATTTGAGAAACCGCGGTTCGGTAAGGTACTTTGAAGTCACGTGTTGAATAATGTCAAACACATGACACGTCCTTTCCCTTTCTACCCCAAACTTAACCTTTGACCAGCTAAGTGGTCTTCTAAATTTTTGTGCATCCTTTGGCCAGGGTGTTGTTGCCAGCTGCAAAAAAACCCCAAAGAGGTCTGATGCCTCATTTTGTTTGGGTAACATCGGGGTCACTATAAATTGAATCGAATCGGAGAAACAAACACTGCAAAACTTGAAACAGAAACCTGGAAGCACCGAGAAACGAGATAAGAAAGAAAGGGACAGAAACTCAGATCCCCGTCTGACTTCTGTTGACTTATTAGCACGAGAGTCGTATTAAAAGGGGGGGGGGGGAGGGAGATGTCCATCTAGTTTCAGTATCTCAAAGTTGTCCCGTTGTTTCCCCCTAAATAGCAACAAATACGCTGGAATGACTTTCATGCTGGGGAGGCCGGCGACACGACTCGACTATGGATGGTTGACATTGCACTCGGGAAAAGGTGTCCCCTTTCTAGCATCCTCCACTGAAGCTAGTTCACTTTCCGACTTTCCGTTCACTATACACATCACATATTTTGTTTTTTTTTTAGTACTTTTTTTCTCGATGTTCATTTCGTTTTATTTGATATGAATTAAACATGGTAAAATATGTATTATGCAACTGTTTAAAGTCTTCAAAGCAAAAATAATTTCTCCAAAATAATGAATTTCATTTTTACAGTTATCGATGGGGTCCGATTTTCAAATATTGAGGGGGTCCGGTCCTCAAATATGGGGGGGGAGGGGGTGCGGACCCCTTGGACCCCTCGACCGTGACGCCCATGGATTTAGAGTTAAAACATTTATGAAAAATCTCAATTTGAGTGCTGTAAAAGTTTCTGCAGAGTTAAATGAAACTTTTTACATTTAATTTTCACCTCAAATTGTTCACCAAGTTCTTTGATTAGCCTGGATTAAATAAGACCTCTTCCCGCAAAAATTTTCTTGTTCGTGCGAAAAACAGAAACCTTACGTTTCCGCCGTTAAACAAATAATAAATAAGCTCAAAACGTTCTAGAATAACGTCATACTTACAAATGAAAATTAATTCAACATTTTTGGTTAAATTGTTGCATATTTGTAAATAGGAGAAAAATTGAGGAATTAAATCTTAAGAACTTAGTTGGATCAGTTAATCAGGACGGGGGAGGTGTTCTTGTGTGAGGGTGCATATCAGCATCAGGATTTGGTAGTTTGGAATTTTTTGATGAAATAATGAATCATGCTGTTCATTTAAATATTTTAAAAACCAATTTTAAACTCTTAGCCAAAAATTTGGTTATCGGAAGCAACTTTGTTTTTTTTTTATCAAGGTAACGATCAGAAGCACACGGTTTTCAACGTTTGCGTCTAGTGCCTCAAAAATTGTCCTAAAAATTAGAAAACACCCCATCAATCTCCAGATTTGAACTTTATGCGGTATATTTAGAGATATCTGGAGGCTAGATTACGAAAATACTACTTTGAAACGAAAATGGAGCTAGAAACACTAAGACTCGAAGTGTGGTTGAACTCATGCTCAGAAATTACGCAAAAAAAGAAAGAAAAAAGAATGAAATCTATTCCCAGACGTTTAAAAGGTGTTGTTGATACTGCATAATATTCTGCTAAATAATAACTTAACAAAAAGTTAAATTATTCGATAATATATAGACATTTTATAAAGTGTACGAATACTTTTGTGAGATAAAATTTCCGGCATTTTTTCGTTTCTGATTTTTAAAAAATTAAGTTTTAATATTTTTTAAAAAAAATTTATGTAGTTTTGTTGAACATTGATCATATATCTTGTAATTAAATACCTGTTCCAAAATATTAATTCTAACCAATGGATAAGGTCCTATTTTATTGAAAGTCGTAGGTGTACGAACACTTTTGGGAGCCACTGTATATATTTTGGTTGAAACGGCACTTCATTGCCCAAATTATGAAAAGTTCTTCCGATATTTATGACCCTACCCATTTGCAATGCTCTTTTTTGTAACTTGCTTCGTACATACATATTTTGCACTTATATCATCATGGAAGCATTTTTTGTCAAAATAAATTCCAAATGGAAGTAAAACCTCCACTATACAAATTGTGAAAACTTCTTCAGATATTGAAGACCTTACGATTTTGCAATGCTCTTTTTTGTAACTTGCTTCGCACATATTTTCCACTTACAACACAATGGAAGCATTCTTGGTCAATGTAAATTCCAAATGCAAAGCAAATTAAATCTCCACTGGCCAAATTGTGAAAACTTCTTCAGGCATTGAAGACCTTACCCATTTGCAGTGCTCTTTTTTGTAATTTGCTTCGTATATATTGTTCTCTTATATCACAATGAAAGCATATTTTGTCAATATAAATTCGAAATGCAAATTAATCCTCTGCTGCCCAGATTGGAAAATTTTCTTCAGATATTGAAGACTTTACCTATTTGCAATGGTCTTTTTTGTAACTTGCTTCGTACATATTTTGCACTTATATCCTAATGGAAGCATTCAATACAAATTAATCTTATACTGCCCAAATTGTGAAAACTTCTTCGGATGTTCAAGGCCCAACCCGCATGTATTGCTCTTTTTTGTTACTTTCTCGTTACATATTTTGCACTTATGTTACAAAGGAAGCATTCCTTGTCGATGCAAATTCCGTGACTCGTTCTATAAAAATCTCCCCTTTGACTCCCTCGTCCGACGAAGCGTATCGAGAACGAGTAAACTGCGACCAAAAGCGAGGTGGTAAATGGATCTGCTCGAGTGCTGCTGTCAACAAGACTTAATGCTTCCGACATCAAGGATACGGAGGGGTTCCCCGACCCCCTCGGTATGTTCCACAACCTCGAACGGACGAGACTGCGTCGCGCCACTTCAATGGTGTGTTGGGGGTGACCTTGCCAAAAGACGGGACTTTCTTCCTTCTTGAAAATCGAATTAAATTACAGCCATTTTTACTGCAGTTTTATGGATTTATAAATGACCTATTCACGATTCGCTTGTGAAGCGTTTCAATATATTGCAGAATTAAATTCGAAATTTCGCAGATAGATGTTATATTGGTTTAAAATAAATTTTGAAAGTAAGATTGAGACCGTTGACAATGGGGTTGTTTCCTTCAGTCAAAAGTACTACGTTCAGTCACTGAAATTGTTAGAATAAGCAAATAAATAAATAAATAAATAAATAAATAACACAGACCCCGAAAATATTTTTATTTTCCCAACAGTTGTTTTTTAATTTTTTTTATATGTCCGATTTTTCAAACAAGGCGTGGTCTTGATGACGTCACAAATGATGCATTTTGGCGCATCTTTCTACCACAGTTCCACGTTATGATAATCTACAACCGAATTAAAATTGCGCTCTACGCTTGCTATCAACCATGCCGTTGCCAATACACGTGAGTAAAGATGCAAATTAAATATTTTGGTCTGTGAATGGCAACACAGAATGGCATTTAATCATTTGTGATGTAATCGGGTTGAAACATAAACAATGAAAGCGCACCGATTTAAGTAATTTTTTAAAAATATTAAACTTAAACAAATTATTTAAAAAATGGTCAGATCCCATGTTCCCAAGCATGCTCTTTCAAAAAAAATATTTTTAAAATTTCGGAAATGACCCCATTCAGAAATAATTCGAAGAACCAATTTTCAAGGTTGAACAATTAGTGTGTGTTGATATTAAAGATAAATAAATTAGTATGATACCCGCTCGTACTGTCTGATCATCGATTGTATGGAAAGGCAAATATCCGGTTTACAGGCGAAAATGGACACGTCTATTGCCTTTCAGGGATGGTAGTTTCTCTGCTATAGATGTGCACGTTTGCCTCTTAATTACTTCTACTCAGTTTTTAAAAAATGACAATTTATTCACTGCAATAATTTTTAAATCAAAACTATATTTGATCTAGATTCTCACTCAAAAATTAATTGATTTATTTTGTTTGCTACATAATTTAGAACTTACCATTAAGCTTTTACATTTCCGAACAAAATGATTTTTTTTTTCTTTTTACTGTTTCCATAGAAACTCATTTTGTTTCCACTTATTTTCACCTCAATTAAGACGAAAAATAAATAAGGCCTTAGTGAAATTACGAAACGCGTGCTGCGTGCATCAAAATCTCATCACTTTTTTCCTTCTCCCCTGCTAGATTCATTCAGATATAATCGTTTTAATTTGGCCAATTCACAACTCCAATAAACTATAGGGGGCGCTGCAGCCACTGTCTAATGACGGATGAAAAAGGCAAAACAAACACACGCCGTAACTTATAATTTGCTTTGACGCTTAGTGAATGACAGTGATTTTTCATCGTGCATGAGGAAAGCTTTCTTTTCTATTCTTCTGAAATTACATTACATCATAAACTGTCTGAAGCCTGTAATTTACCCCAAAGAAAACACGTGGAATGGAATGTTTTACCTTTTTCTTTAGTGTTGTTATTCACCGCAAGGTAGCGTGTTCGAGCTCTGGAGTTGCATATTGCCGAATTACATACAATGTCAAAGAGTACATTTTCTATTTTTCTCTTTTTAAGTTTCTTGGAACTTAAATTGAAACTGAAACACATAAACGTATATTTAAAAAAAATGGTGAGAAATATGCGAAAACATTTAGTATTTTACTGAAAACGGTATCAAGATTTAGTAAAATTAAAAAATAGTAGTGATTTTTTTTTTCAATAATTATGAAACGAGCCTTCACTCTACTGGAAAATATATATGTCAGCAAGGAAGTTATATGAGTATGAATAAATAAATGTTATGCGAGGAGGTAAACATAGAACCCGAACTTAAAGACGGATTTGCTTCAAACAAACTTAGTCGGAATAAGCTCTTGATGAAGAAGATGCAAAGAAAAAAAAAAATTTTTTTCCCTTAATTCACCTTTATATATTAAGGGTACTTTTGAATAATACAAAATATTTTACATTGAGCCCTACGGGGGGAAAAATCAAAATATTGAAGATATTTCGCAGATCCCGAACAGGTTCTCAATTTTTAGTTTCTAGAAATGGGAAAAAAAGTTTTTTAAAAATCGAATACCTTTTCTTGTAAATTTAACTTTGACACAAGTCAGAGATAAATATAAATATGACTGAATACAAACAAAATGAATTCAAAACGCAAATTTTTTTTCGAAGGCTGATGAGTAGAACTCCGACTCCTAGAATTCTACAGCCTTTGACTCCAACTCCTGAATCCCAAAATCAATCCGACTCCTCTGATTCCGCAATTTTGGCAGAAATAGACTTGTAAGGGAAATGACCGACCCTGACTCTTGCAATTTCGATGCTCTTTACTCTCGACTTCGACTTTGACTACTTTACCCCCAAAATCAACCTCGCTCCGGCTAAACGACTCCAACTCCGACTTTGCAGTCTGAGTTTTGACTGTGAAATAATGATTGTTGAGATGATTAACTTTTATTTTCATTGTAAAGTATTAATTAATTAATTTATTTTTGGAAACGGGAAATAGAAAAAGGGAAATCGGAGACCTCTGATTTTAAAAAGAAAGAAAGCTATGCAGATGATTTAATTTTTTGCGAAAATTATTTGTTTAAGAGGATATTTTATTATTTATTAATTGATTTTCTGAAGCGTACTTATTTGTTTATTTTTTAATTTTCCACCCGGGGGGGGGGGGAACCAGGAGCTGTTTTTTCACCCCCCCCCCCCCCAAAAAAAAGCAACAAACGATTTTTTGTTTTTGATAAAATATATTTACTTTGATGTACTTTTTATTTTTACTTCTTCTTCTTTTTTTGAAAATGATGAAATAATTTTAAAGTGAAAAAAGTATATACTAGCTGCATTGTTTCAAAGGTGCTACTACTTTATTTTTTCGTTTATTTATTTTCTACTGATACATTTTATGATATGAGAGAAACGTATTATGTCTCTAGAAATAAGTTTGAAAGGTTAAAATGGTATGTTTGACTTAATTTGCCGTCTTAGTTAATACTGATCAGATGTTAGAACGTCGATATTGGTATACTGGAAAGTAGGCTCGTTCAACTCTGGTCGGAACTTCTTGTTGTAAGCACTGAAGTTGCCCCCAAAAGAAAAAGTTTATCAATGTAAACTTTGGAAAGTTATGAAGCGTTTAGCAAAATTTCCTTAAAAAGATTTAAGAGCCATTAGATTCGAAAACACAATTAAATAAATCCATAAATGTTTACAAAGATAATTGTTTTAAATTTCTCAGATTAAATCTGAAATCTGCTAAAAAATATTCTAAAAATCATTAACGGAAAATTAAACAATCAAAACGGAAACTGAAAATTTTGCCACTATTCTTTTATGTGAGGGAAAACATTTACACAAATAAAGCAGACGCTGATAATCAGAAAACAGTATCATACTCTTCTTTTTCCTCTTCTGAAAGCAAGTTAAATAAAACCAAAACTAAAATGAAAATGATTCCCCCAAAAGTTCCTACTTCAGTTATTCGGGTATTAGCAAAACCACCCCCTAAAGAAGTTTATCTATTCTGTTATGCCCTTCGTCTATTCATAGCAGAAAATAATTCTCCAAAAGTCAATTCCAAAGCGACAAAAACCTTTTTTTGAACTTCGCGCGCCCGCACCTGCAAGTTGCCTTCTGCAGCTGCACACCTCCCTGAGTCCTCACCCTCTTTTTCGAAAGCCTCTTTCACGTGTCCTTTGAATGGGACACAAAAACCGGGCTTGAATTTGAAGTCAGATTCCTTGACTGTTGACACGATCGGTGACAAAAGATTGAGAAAGTGTCCAGCTCGAGTGTCCGATTTAGGTAGCTCATACCACTTGTTGTGCAAAATGTGGATTCTTGAATGGCGGGCAGTCTTTTATGGAAGGATTATTATGGCCCCCTTGATCTAAACGTCCATAGAAGAATGGAGGAATGCCTCAGCTTTGACTGGGGCCGCATATTTTGGACATATCTAGCTTTGTCAGCGGGTTGATCATTGTGAATGGGTTATTATATTCTTCTGAAATTACTAGATGGTAAGGAGCTATGGGTGAATATCGATTGCCACGGTTGCAACAGATGTATAGAGTGGAATGAAAAAATATGCGATGAGATTTGAAAGTTACATTTTTGTTGGTCGGATAGATTCTTGCCATTTTGAAAAAAAGAATGTGAACCATCGTCTTCGATATAATGAAAGGTCCTTCACAAAATAAACTTCTTCATAATATCCCTCCTTCACAAAATAACAAGGCGTGTCTTATACTCTTTGCATAGGTCATTAGTCGTATCAGGGCCTGATTACTCTATCAGGCCGTGACCTAGTCTCTCCCACATTTTAGTCCCCTTACCAAATAGTTAAAACTGTTTTAGGCAATGTCTAAAATTGTACTGATCAACGATATGGACCCCCCCCCCCCCCCGCAAAAAAAGTGTTTGACCTAGGGCCCCTCGATGTCGAACGTTTCATTCGCTTTGCTTTGTCCTTTTTTTCTCAAAAAATTGTCGTTTATTTAAAGGGTTGTAATTCTACTTAAGTCTTAACTCTTCTTGATATGTTGTCACTCCATTTAAGAAAAACTCTGCCTACTTTGGTTTCTAACTTTATATTGAACGAATCCGACAACAGACAAGAAATTTTATTACTCTCATGTTCTAAGATAATTGAAAAGCTACGATGTGTACATTACATTATAAGTTATACGATGTTCATGTTTCTGTATTTAGTGAAATAAATAAATTAATCCAAAAGAAATGAACCGAGAGTCTCACCATAAAGCATACTGCAGCTTTCCCCCATTTCTTTTAAATTAGCATAAAATTTCTTAGCATACAAACCAGGGCCGTCGACAGGATTTATGGGCCCCTATGCAACTTTCTTCAGGGCCCCTAACTTTTTACTTAATCTTTAACCTCCTCTTTCTAGGCTCCGTTTTCACATAAATATTAAAATTGATTTGCGATTTCAAGTATGGGGGACCCTTTTTGTAGCTCGGACATATATATATATATATATATATATATATATATATATATATATATATATATATATATATATATATATATATATATATATATATACATACATATATTTTTTTTTTCTTTTTTTAGTTTCAAAACTTTTGTATAAGGCTTCAAAAATGAACTGTTCTAAAAAAAAAGATTCCATTTGCTCAAACCAAGTTTATTTTGGATGATTTCTTCCTAAACACAAAAAGTTCAATATAAATAATCTTAAGCATTAGTCACTTTCCAGTGTTTAATTCTCGCATATTCTGACAGATAAATCTGACCCTTAATTGAAAACTTAACAGTAAAAGCTCATTCGTAAGAATAGTGCGGGAAACGCCGAATTCAAGGTTTGTATGCTGATTAAAATCCCTAAAAAGTCATCATTTTTCTTTCTCGATTTTAAGATTTAAGTAGAAGACGAGTTTTTTCGCTGAAATCCTTGTCTGTGTAATTTTATATCTCATCACCTTAGAAAGTTAGTTGCATGCTGCAATTTTACTTTCACGGAAAATAAAAAAAGAAAACGTGAGGAAAAATGAAAAAAGAAACATTTTCTTAAGTTACATAGTCAATCCCCCCCCCTCTCCCGATTATATTAGCATGAACTAATTAAGAAAATAATTTCTACAGCTACTAAGGTGAGCGACTAAAGACAGCGAAATCAAGAAATTTAATTTAGTGAATTCTAATATTATTGAATGTAACAAACACTTGCATAAATGCTTTTAAAGAGTATTAGCTATAAAGATATTCACAAGTGAAAGTTTTATTTAAATTTTTGATGTATTACTATTATTATTAATTAACTAGAAAGTCGCCCGTCAAGGTATGACGGGTGAAAATTGCTTCGACATTTGAACGAAGCAATTGCCTGTTTGATGCTAGTTTGAGAGTTGAAATCGTAACTCTAACTCCAGTGGATTAACCCTAAACTCCAGTAGATAGCGTTCATTAAATATTACCAAAACTTTTTATCAAATTATCATGCCGTTTCGCGAGTTTCATTGTTGAAAGATGCGGATTACTCGATCATCGGCTATTATTTATATGAGGATATCCAGTTTTGCTTTAAAACACGAAAACAAACCATCTTTGGTTAGGGGGAGGGATAAGATTTATAAACTCTTCTGCGGTAGTAAAGTTCTAAATACAGAATTCTAGGCGATATGTGACGAGGTTAAAGGGGGCGGAGTTAAGGGACCACCATTTAACACAAATTTATAAAAAATAGAAGTCCTAAAAGAAGTTCAAGAAGACCCTTACAACTCCCCTTCGAAATTGAAGTCTTAACTATACGATTGCAGGCCCCAGCCTGGCACCTATGGTAGCGAAAGCCGAAGAGTGGGGTTTGGTAACTTGTCCTGAGTAATTTTCGGAAATTGAAAGTTCTAAAAACGCATTTTTTTTTTAAAGAATATGTTCGATGATATAAGTAGGACTCTCCCTCCACAGGAAGTTTTTAAAGATGAAAGTTTTAAAAACGCGATTGTAAGCTATTTTGGCAACGTTGAAGGAATGGATTGAGTTCAATGACTTTCTCACGTAGCATCCTTTCAAAATTAATGCTTCAAAACACAATTTTTGGCGGTATCCAAAGATTTTAGAGGTAGGGGAGGGCTCTTCGCCTGTAATTTTTCAAAGTTAAACTCTTAAAATAATTTTCGAAGTTCTCGAATCATATTGAGAGGGAGAGTTTGGGGACCCTCCCTGGTATTTTTTCCGAAATTGAAAGCTTAAAAGCGCGATTGTAGGCCATCCTTTAGTAGGCCTTAGGCGAAAAGATGGAGTTTCTAGACTCTCCCATGCCAGTTTTTAGAAATTGAAGTTTGCAAAAAAAAAAAAAA
The DNA here is from genome assembly GCF_026930045.1 of Uloborus diversus. Classification (NCBI taxonomy): domain Eukaryota; kingdom Metazoa; phylum Arthropoda; class Arachnida; order Araneae; family Uloboridae; genus Uloborus; species Uloborus diversus. The sequence goes on from NC_072735.1 coordinate 30,154,561, forward strand.
AAAAACGCAATTTTAAAGGGTTTTTGCAGGTGTTGCGTAGAGAGGGCTGTGAGGCCTTGCCCCGGAATGTTTTCGAAACTGTAATCTTGAAAACGGGATTGCAGGCCATCGTTTCAGAGGAAGGGATGGGGCTTAAATACTCAACCGCAGCAATTTTTTTAAAGTTTAAATTCCGAAAATGTACTTTCGTGCTACAATTGGTGCCAACGAGGAAAGAATTGAGTTCTAGGGCCGCTTCTCTTAATTACCCTTCTTGCCAATGCCAGTATTTTTATTTATTTTAAATTCAAATTTTCTGCATAAACTTCCTTAAGTTTTTCTTTTCTAACAACATTTAAAAGTTATACTTTTCGATAGTAGTAGTTTAGATTTCTGTCCTTATACTTTTATCTGTTGAAATGCAATAAATCTTCAGTTAAAGTTTTGTTTTACTTTAGTTTTCACCTTTGAACTTTTAACTGCTAGTGAACTGGAGTAACTTTCCATTACAATCCTTTAAATCCTTCTTTCTCATTTATCTTTTCTTCTGTTAGAAATATATTTCCGCTGCCCGGGTATTTTTTCTATACTTTGCTGTGATTTTTGACATACTATTTTCATTTAAAAAGTAAGAAACATAAATATGTCAGAAACCTCTATGTAGTTGTCATATTTATTTGTCCACTCATTTTTTTTTAAATGGGACTTGCCATCGATTTGTACAACGTACTGAATACAGTTTTTTTTCTAAAAAAAATTCATCTTTAGTTAGGTGTTTCCATCAGCCATCGGCCATTTGAAGCAAAAAATAATCGGTCATCGGCCGTCCTCATACCATCGGCCAACAATCGTCATCGGCTCATCAGCCAAATATTGCCATCGGTTGAGTCCTATAAAACAAGACATTCCCTGAAAGTAAGCACAAGCGTATTTTTTGTAACAAAAATTTATTTACGAACAGTCTTTATTTTCTGGAAACACGTTACAAATAATATTCTCTACTGTAAACATTATAACTCCACTCCATTGTTAATTTTTTACACAATTTTTTTTTCATTTAACCAATGAAAATGTTTTCCTCGTCCTACTTTTGCTACGTAAATATATTTTTTTCAGTTAATAAATCTCATCCAATAAACCTAATGTTAAAAAAAAATCAAAATAATTTTTACTTTTAGTGATTTTTACGTAATGAAAACATGACACACAAGTACTCAGTTTATTTTACATGTTTATTTATTGTAATGTATGAATACTATATTACACTAAAATTTGTTCTTTATTTTTCTCTTATGGCAAACATGGAACAAAATAGAAAAGAGTTTTGACTTTTTACAGGAAAATAATTAAAACTTCATTTTTTATATCAAAATTTAAAAAAAGAATAATAATAACCACATCAGGTTTTTCGGAAAAACTTTTTTAATAAATATTTTTGCAGTACTTGAAGCCAAATATGCTATGAATGAATGATGTCACAGTTATTACTCACTATATTAAAGATTAACAATTTGCATAAAAAGTATTTTTTCTGCTCATCATCAAATTAACTTAATCATTTACCATTAATTCAGTTTAGCTACTGAATCAATGGCTCTTTCATGCATTATCTAGTCTATTTGGCTTCCTGACTTTAGCTGAGTCACTTTGCAAAGCAATCGAAATAAATTAACATTTCTTACCCTTTTTTATCAAAATATTTTCGTTTTGGCTTTAAACGTAAATATCATGAAGTCGATTGATTAATTCTTCAATTGAATAGTACGTGTAAACATGAAAAAAAAAAAAAGCTACACATATTTATTTAAACATAAATAATGTACAAACGGACGTAAACCGTTTTGGGGTCATCCACAAATGATGGCACACTTTGAGGCGGGGGGGTCCTTAAATCATGACACTTTATGACGAGGAGAAAGGTTGAGGGCGGTAACAAGTGTGACATCACATATTTTGACCTAAATAAAATTGTTTTTTGTAGTAATAGGTTTAAGTAATTTATTGTGACAAGTGGCAAAGAAGGTAAGGTGTAGTGTCACTTTGTAACAAACAGGGGGGAAAGGGTCAAATATGTTGAAAAAAGTGTGACATTATTTATAGACAGCCCCTTAGTTCAAATCAAGACTACAATTTGTACTGATTCCCTACGTCTTATCGTATTATAAATAATAAATTATCACAGTATTTTGATTCAGTAATATTATACACACAAATAAAATACATTCAAACTATTATGATGGCTTCAGATAAGGAGAAACAGCGACAAAAACTCTGTTTTTTAAGCTTTTAACTTGCGCTATGCTTTCAAATATGTAATATTGCAAGTAGCGCACAGTTGAGGCACACTCCCCTCTCTGGTGCTCACAGGTAGCACCAGAGAGGGGGGAATTTTTGTCACTGGTACATCCAGTCTGCAGTCGGCTTTATTGTCTTACTAGTTGATAGCCTGAAAACTGTCTTTAAAATTACGAAAATTCATATATGAAATTCATTAAAAAAAGTATTGGGAGCAGTTTTCTTTTTAAAACATACTATTCTCAAAACCATAAAACAAAATGCTTCGTTAAAGTGGAAAAAAAAGATTTCAAATGCTCCGTTTTGTAACGACATTTTTTTTTTCACTTTGTAAAGCAAGCGAAATACTTTACAAAATTATATGTTATTTCTTTTTTATAATTTTGTCTCTTTTAGTATCTACATAAATATTCAAATCTGCGTAGTAAACTCTTCAACTAAGAATGTTTAACTGAAAGCCATGAAACTAAAAAAAACTATATTTTACATTTTTTTTTTCATCTTGTTATTTTATATTAAACTTCAATTCAAATGTTTCAAGTTATTGACTCGATGAACAACGACTTGAAACGTTTATGTGAAATAAAGCTCTTAGGTGTTTGTGTGGGAAAAAAATTTAAAAGTTCATTAAATTTAAGATAAATTACACTTTTTATATAAAAGTTTGTTTCATATTGATATTTTATTGAATCTAATATTTTTTTTTTGCATTAGTTCCATTGTAATCTAATACTTTTAAGTGTGCATCAGTAACAGTTCTTATATTACTTCATTTTCATTGCGAAGAAATGAAAATTTGGAAGTTATTGAATTTGCAGCATGTGTAAAAAATCAAATATATTTTTTAAAAGTACATGAGCTCAACTATCACAAAATATAGACTTATTTTTTGTTTTATGGCTTTCAGTAGATACATAACACTATTTCTTTTGTTTTATGGCTTTCAATAGATACATAACACTATTTCTTTTGTTTATGGCTTTAAGTAGATACATAATACTATTTCTTTTGTTTTATGGCTTTTAGTAGATACATAACACTATTTCTTTTGTTTTATGGCTTTCAGTGGATACATACGTATATAATTTTCACCGAGAACAAATTGCGTGAGTTAATGACTCATTAATGCCTAGTAATCAACACATTTTTCAATCAATACAAATGAGCATCCAATATTAGGAATTGTTGTTGACTTGTTCCTGCAACTCAGTTTTAATTTACAATATGACTGATCACGTTGAATTTTCAATAACAGTTTATCATTTGCACAAGTCGCATAGTTTCTTTTATTCTTATTATTTCAGTTCATTCGCTCTTTCTTTTAGTCACTGATGAGGATCAATATTTACATGAAGTTCGGCGCTATTGCACTTTGGGCCACGACAACACTCGATCGAAGTTAAGTAATTTCTCACACGTGATCACACTGACAGAAGAATAATGTTCTTTTAGCAAACTTGATAAGCTTTGACACTCAAATATACACTTATCTGTATAATTCCACATTTGAAGCATACTACTAAGATTGGTTTAAAATTAACACGTTTTAACCAATCTTAGTAGTATGGTTCAATTAACGTTTGCAACGTTTTAGTGCCAATGTCTTTTAATGATAGTTCCTCACAGAGCAGCAGTGAATATTGAAATGATAACATTAGAATCTACTTATGAATCTACATTAGAATCTCCTAAACAAAGGTTCATTGTAGTCTTATGTTGCAGGTAATGTGTTTTTCTTGGAACACAGGCATTACAAATTTTGTTGTTATAAGCAACGATGTGAAGTGGGGACGAATAAAATAAAATAAAATGAAAATAAAATAAAACGTTTCTGTAAATTTAATACAGTAAAATCCCTCTAATGCGGACACTAACGGGACAAATTTTTTTGTCCGCAATAGAAAGGTGTTCGCAGGACAGGGGTTAAATAATGTTATTTGCATTGGAACTGGGGAATTAAAAATTGTCCGCATAAGAGGGGTGTCCCGTCTTTGAGGAGTGTCCGTTAGGTGGGGTTTTACTGTAGAATATTTCAGCACTCAATAGAGGATCTTCGAAAAAGGGATCGCTCCACGGTAAAATAAGTTTAAAAATCTTCTGCTCGTGATCACGTGGTGAGAATTTACTTTGTCGATTCCGAGCCATGCATCGGCCGGCGAATCCTTGGGAACCATGGCCTACTAGATTCACTCGACTGTCGGAAAGAACTAAGTAGACGGCATACTATCCGAGGATTCGTCTTGCTGCCGATGATGAGATAGTTCGTTTTCTCTCTTCAGGCGTTTACTGTCACGACAGTCGAGGTCGTCGTGGTCTGAACAGTCGTCTTGTCGTAACTGTTCTGCCTCAGAGTCATGTTTCTTCTTTGCTGTCGCCATTTCGGCGGCGTGCTTTTTCCGCCACTTCGTGCGTCTGTTCTGGAACCACACCTGGAAGAGAATGAATACTTTAGCACGAAGAAAATATGGTTAGTAATAAACCTCAAATTATGCATTTAATCAAGGTCAGTAGAGAACAGAGTGGTGTAGTGATTAGACACTGGTCTCTTACGCCCAAAGGCGCAGGTTCGATCATGGCTCCAGTTGATGGATTTTTAAGATGCAGGAAACCGACAGCGTCCATGTCATATGATTATGCGGCATGTAAAAAATCCCTCGAATACTCGTTTGGCTTAGAATGTTGCTGGAAAAATTAAATTCCCAGTGCAGTTTGCATCGAATAGAGCCCAGGTACAACTATCTGGTGGAGAAACTGGGCATCACAATTCTCATGGTGATAATATCCTTCGATAGTGGTGCTGAATGAAAGGAATAGATGCTATATCGAGGGATCGCTCTAGGTCTGCAAGAGGCCGTGTCTCTAATCCAGCCCCATTAGAGAGAAAAAAGTATCAAGGTCAGTGTCAGTTAATAAATGAACATGGGCTTTGAACAGGGCCAGAGTGCAGTTCTGCGGTAACAGACGTAAAAACTGCTGCACTAAGCACCCTAAAAATACTGAAAAGATGGTAGATCCTTGTTTCATTGCATTAACTTAATGAAGACCATGGACTCTACTTTTACATAATGATATTAAATTTTGAATCTTTCCAGAGACAATATTTAACTAACATGTTTTGACTCAGTAGCAGACGTATCTGGTAAAATACGTACGCTACTAAATTATTCACGAAGCCCCAATGCTACTTTATGGTAATCCACAACAAAGAGGAAAATCATTAGTCATGATATCACTGGCTATCTCAATACTTAAGATGCTTAAGGATTTTTAATCTTCAAAATCTGCAATTTTAGAGAAAACATATTAGTTATGCATAATTTAATTCTGAACAATTTGATATCTTATTCATTAACTGATGCAAAAAACTTTTCGAATAACTGGTAAAAAACGTAAACTATCCTCACTGAAATTTCTGTCATCAGCAGCGGTTTAAACCTCTTTATCTCAGAAGTCTGTTTTTGGTTTTGCGCGCATATCTCAAAATGTTTAACATATATTTTAATAAAACTTTTTATGCATATTTGTCTGACTCATTTTTATTAGTTAAAACTCTATTTTTAGTTAAAACCAAAGTTAATTACTAAAAAAAAGAAGAAAAAGAAAAAAAATCTCCCAACTTGTTAGTAAATTTTGATGCTTATTTTTAAAATTTCCAAAAAGCATTTTAAATACAATTTTTAATTAAAATTTAGGTTCAGGTACCGAGAGAACTATATGGCAATACTTTAAAAATAATATTTGAGTTATACATGCATTTTACAGTAAGAGAGAATGCGCGCTGTTGTATGTTGTTTTTGCTTGAGAAAAAAGTAACTTTTATTATGATTTTTTCCTGGAACAAAATTTTGCTGTTTCAATGCATATTACATCAATGTTTTATTAATTATTTTTCCTTCAGACTTTCAGCTTTCATTTTAAACTAAAGTTTAATCATAACCTATATAGAAATCTAGTTACAAGCTTTTAACTAATGAGTATTTATCATGTCGTGTTAACATTTGAAGAGGATTGAGACCCCTTAATGAAACACAAGTTGATCGAAAATCAATTTTTATCTGATCTTCAGAATCGTTGCATGTCTCTTAAGTACCAAAAGTCGATCAATCGGAATGAAAGTTTTTAGAAATCACTGTTTATCTTAGGTATAGGAAAAGTTTCTTGATAGACGAGATACCTACTGAATGTGAGATATGCAATAAAACCTCCGAGGCCACCTTCTCTTCTTTTCTGAAAATATCAAGGTTTTGTCGCCAAGTTCCCATAAACGTATTCGTAAATTCTCAATGAAACCTAATGAATGCTGTAAAAGTTGTTCCGCTGTCAGCACAGTGTGAATGCAGGAAAAACAGCCAGCCATCGCTACATAGTAATCTCTAAACAATGGGAAGACTTCTAAAACGCTGTTCTCTGTTCTAGTAAACTGCTTCGTGATTTTCTATGGAAGTGGGTACAAGACATCATTTGGGCGAGCAGTATCCTACACTTTTCAAAAAGAAAGTTAGTTCATGAAAAGTAGGGGGAAATGTGAAGTGTATAAGATGAAAAGAGTCGATGAAAGTCATTATAATTTTGTTTGAACGCTGGTTTTTGCATTTCAATTCACAGGCTCAATCGCGTGGAAGCTAGCATTGCTTATTTTATAGAAATTGGAGTATTTCAAATGAACTCGGATTCCTGAATGTCTAACTTTCAGTTGAAGAAATTGGCTCAGACTGAGGAACAATTTTACTAACTAATGCATTCTCTTTATATAAGGTTACTTCTCTTTATATAAGATTTTAAAAATATGTATTCTTTATTCTGCAAAGTCATGTCTTCTCAATCTTCGTGATCTTATTTTAGTAAGGAAAGGTAGCCTAAAGTAGATTTATTAAAATTTTTGAAATTTCTAGATGATTAATGTCACCGATTTCGTGTATATTTTACCATCAACTGATGTTCGTTTTATTTTTGTTGAAACAGGTTTTCAAAAGTATTGTTAGAGGTCAAAGATTGACAGTAAGGAATTTGTTTCCTATATTTAAAAATGCTTATTAGCATAATAGTTATAAATAATGCTATAATCGTCGGATATGAATTATTTTTCCAAAGGGTTAGGAATATACGAATAAAACGGTTTAAAAAGCTTTATTTAAAGTTCGTTTTCTGTTTCGAACCTAAATTTAGATTTAGTACACTCTAACAACATTCTAGCTGACGTTTTCGAACAAGGTGGATGATTGCACTACTTTACCCAACTAAGTATAACAGTTATTTCATGTGACAGCATGTTGTTGCCTATTCATGTTTGGAAAAATTATGGGAGTGCCCCACGTAAATGTCTCTGTACAAGGTCATGGACAGTATAACTGTGTAATATGTTAAGTTTGCACAAAAGGTGGTTATTTCGATTATTCCATTCATTTTTCTTTTCCTGACAATCAAGTACCTGTAATGACAATGCTCCTTGTTTTATAGTATCTCTATTTTGTAAAAAAAATTCTGAATATTACCTCTTCTGTCTCAAAAATTTCTTTAACCATGACGTTCATTTAACGTTTTAAAATCTAGTATGAAGAACTAATGGAAGAAATTGTATAAGTTGATGCTAAACCGAATAAAAATAAAGAAGGACTGTGAAAACCGAATGTTACGTTCTTCGAAGGATAATGTTATGCAAATTGTTTTCCCATAATGGCTAGAAGCTTTTTCGTTTCCAAAACGAATGACATAGTCAAAAAGAACCAAAACAGATCAAAGAACAAGGTTTCCACTTCAGAAGCGAGTAGTATCTGAATTCCAGTTTGGTAGAGGAATTGATACACTAAAAATAGGAAATCTATTGGGGGAGGGGAAACAAAAATGGGTGCACGGGGCTTTTTCTCTTCTTTAACTTTTAATTTTAAAGTCTGATGAAATAAAATGCGCCTAGCTTTGATGATTATAGTGCAAAAATGTTACGCTTTCCTTCTGCTGTTTTCTTGTGAGAACTGACGTATCGCTTTAACTGTATGGGCCAATAACTTTCTGTGAACTTGCAAGATTCATTGGTCATGGATTTGCAAATCAATAGCAGTTTTTTGCCAGTAAAACTTATACCAAGAAAACGAATGTCATGTTTTTATCGAAATGACAAGCCAATATGCGTAAAGCACTGAAAAATTCAGTTTTTTTTAATCCACATTTTTGGGTTTTTTATTTAATTATTATTGTGTTAATGTTTCTATATTGGTAAATTCATTCTCAATAATCTTTGTGAAAGGTTAGAATGGAACACAACTTCGGAAGTTGTGTTCCGAAGTCAAATTGGAATTACAACTGTAATTGAAATTTAACTTTGGAACTACAGTTGTACCACAAAACATTATTCATTCTAGTATATTCATTAATTACATGAAATGTTCTTCATTTTCTGAATAAGGAGTTATTAATAGGATGGAACATATTATTTTGTTTGATTTTTGAAGAAATCGCAGGACATAAAAGTAGAAATTTGATTATTTATTGGAAAATTTCCGATAAAATTTGACATTAAGATAGCCAATTAGAATCTCTCGTCTCCTTCAATTAATAGCATTATTTAAACAGGAATGCTGAAGAGTTTTAATTGTGTATGAGCAAATGCTGATAAGGATCAGTCGGGGTGCAGTGAAGGGGAAATTGGGGGCTCAACAGGCCCTCATGAACGTGCTGCCTAATATGGTATTTCAAATTGTACGAACTAGTATGACCAACATCCCACTCGCTCTCTCCCAGAACCTTTGGCACACATTTTTCTAATTCTAAAACATTCTAAACACATAATTCTAATTCATGGTATTTCATGAACTTCATATACTCATACGGGCTCTTATGGTCAACCCCCTCATTCGACAGAAGGTAAATCCCCGCTGCGTCAGTGGAGATTAGACTTTCCTTTTCTGTATATATCCGATATTTTTTGACACATTTTTAGGGACATGCTCGTTAAAAGTACAAGGTACTAATCAAGCGCTTTTGGTCCCTGTTTTTTTTTTTTTTTTTGTCTTAAAACTAAATTGCAACTTAAATAGTAAACTTCAAAAGATTTTATTACCTTGACTTGACTTTCAGACATTCCTAATGCATAGGCAAGCTTCGCTCTTTCGGGTCCAGCTAGGTATTTCGTCTGTTCGAAAGTTTTCTCTAAAACGTATATTTGGTGCCCAGAGAACGTCGGCCTCGTGTGTTTCTTTTTGCCATCTTTGTCCACTGCGTTCTGTACAGCTGAAAGTTAAAAAAGGACCGATCAGATGAGGGCTAAGCATTGAAAAACTGATATAACACTTATTCTCCACTAATTACACTGAAATCAAAAGTAATCATTTAGGATTCATGCCTGCAATATCAAACTTTAAAAAAAAACCTTTCAAGTCAGTAAGGTAAATCTGTGACGCAAACTTTTAGCCTCAATAATCTTGAATCATTATTCGTATCAAGACAGTATCCCTAGGTTTTCTACTTTACTAAAAATCGCAATTAGAAGGATGAAAATAAAGAAAATAGGTACTCAAGTGGTAACCCGTGGACCATTTTTGTCAAATGACAGCTTATCGTGCGTTTGGCGAAGTTTTGGCTTTGATAAAAACGGTCGACAGAGTAATAATTCAGTTCTGGAAAATATACAGGAAACACAAAGGCAACGTAAAAAACAAAAACTGCTCAAATGAACAAAAAAAAAAAAAAAAAAACTAATAATAACAAAATGGGTGTGTACTAGGGTAACCAATCCCGAATCCCTCAAATTTTTTCCCATTCGAGTGTTTTCCGGTTTTTGCCGCTCATAAAACGATTATTTTCACAAGGATCATCTGAAATTTGAATCTTCTTTCTCGTATGTCAGCAAGAAGAGCAAGTAAAACTGTGTCTCATATGACCAACAATGGATTTACCATTTCAGAAATACATTAAAAATTGAGTATATTTTTCTGAGAAGGAATTGTTGTTCTCATTCGTGGTTTCAATTTTCATACGTTCAGCAATTGAGGAAATGCGTAAAACTTATAAGCATTTTTAAAAACTATCACTAAAATTTAAAATTCAGTAAATTCCGCTTAAAAAATAGAGAAAGTGTATTACTCTACAACTAAGTCTAAAACTCGCTGAGTAGCCTGAATGCAATGTTGGAGCACTTCTGTAAGCCTTAGTAATGCACTCAAAACCTAAAAGTTTCAAAAAATGCACTCCAAAGAAGAAAGTAATGAAAAATCTGACATCATTTATATGTTCGGCATGACTTTAAAAGGGGTGACAGAAACGTGTATGAAACACAGGTTGACTACCGTGACAGTGCAGTAAGTTAAACTGCTCGTGTTTTTGAATTCCTCTTCAAAGTAAAATTTGCGAAGTTATCCAAACGCTTATACTGTGACTGCAAAATGGTGAAATGGTGAAATCAAGCATTATTTACCCCTTGCTGTAATGAATCAAATTCTCTGATACAGTGAACAACGTTAATGAAGCAACAAAGGTATTTTCAATGCAAGTTAAATTGGATACAGCAAAACACATATCCAACAGACATTGTCCAAAATTAGCGCAGTTCTTGAGCAAAAACCCAGCACAAGAAAAGAAAAATCTAAGGTGATGAAGTTAATGCGGATCTTTTTCTTACTGCCCACAATTATTTAATTTTAGTAAAACAAATTGCAGTGGAACCCACATTGTGTTTTCATCAAGCGCATTATTTTTAGAGTTAAAAATCCTTTACCAGGCAAACTTTTGCTAACCAAACGATAATTGCTAATTCGGATCTGACACTGCAGTACTTTACAACTGCTTCACGGAATTCAAGAAAAGTACTAATTTAAGTAATAAAGCAGTCCATCCTAAAAAGCACAACATTTTCTCTTTGTCATAAAAATTCAATCTTTTGAAGAATATAGTCAATTCCGCGGGACTGAATTCGGCGCGGGATTGGAAACCCTAGTGTGTATACTGTGGAATGCAGGTTAGAAGTTATATTTCTTTAACCCATGATTTTCTTAATTTGAACGAATTTCTGGTTCTTAACTTCTAGGAATATTTCAGGAAGAGAGCGTGATTTCAACAAGCTACTGAGTTCTTGCAAGTAATGTAGACCAGCTGTAATGTTAGATTTTTACTACAGTTTGTAAAAAATGGAAAAGAGACAGTAAAATGGCATTTTCTTTTCAGTCGCCTGATTCAATCTCATTTGTTAAAATCATTAGTTGCTGTTATTATTTGAAGCCAGTTCAAAACAACTAATAAAGGTTTCTCCAAGCTTCCTCTTAAATTTGTTTATGTCGGTGGTATGGGAAAATTTAGTAATTTTATACAAAAACTAAATTAAAAAAAGAAAAAAAAACTGCCCAAAACAGGTTTTTTCTTATTCAGTTTTAAAGTGGCATCTTAACGTACAGTTAAGAATTAGGGTTGCCAAAAGTCACCTCTTTTCAACAAGGACAGATCCAGCTTCTGGTTTTAAAGAAGGGCGGTCATAATAAATTATGACCATACAGATCAGAGGGGGAAGGGAGTTCATAACTAATTTTCGACTGAATATGAATATCCGTGACTTAGATGGATTTTCCCCTGCTCCAATCACCTTTCTTAAAGCAACTAAAGATAGCCTAAAACAGTTTTTTCGGGTTTCAATTCAAGAGAAAATGACGGAAGAAACCTCAGATCCTCTATATGGAACTGAATATTACTCTTATGACCCACTTTCCTCATACAGATTTGAGGGGTTAAATTTTAACGATGACCCTCTCTCACTTCCAAAACTACAAGCTGGATCTGTCCTTGGCCAGTGGACGTGCGTGAAGTTTTTATGAATCATTACTTCAACGCACAACTAATAAGTGAACATTTTCCACAATAATTAAGAAAAGGTACGATTTAATCCTTAAAGAAATAAACATGGTTGAGAGAAACCATTTAGCTCTCGGTTTCTCCAGGTAAGCGATAGATTTATTTCGCTTTACCGATACCAGATGGCGCTGTTCTCCGGAATGAAATTATTCTCCTCATTTCTCTATTCTTTCTCCGGCAAAATAAGTTCGCTATCAGCTAAGCCGTAGCTATCAGCGAAACATGATTATTAAGGAAAGGAAGGATATTAAGGCGGCGTGCGCAATTTTAGCCGCTCCTTTTATCTCCGAAGACAAATTGTCTCCGGAAAAGAGCGAGGATTGCGGATAAAATGCGCTACTTCATCTTCTCCCTGCCTGATATATTCAAGCAGACTGCTAATTAGGAAGATAAATTTTTCATTGCTTCTTAAAGTACCCGTCCAATATTTAATTCCTATAAAAGGGGATCCATAAAGAGTCGAGTTTGTGATAAAAGAGTGTATTGTGCTAAAGTGGAAAAGAATTAGTTTTTTAATTCCAAGCCTGTCTTGTAAAAGGGATTCTCACTTAGTTTTTGGCGGTGCATTCGTGATGGCTTATTTTTGACGGCATTTGAGGCTTCGCTAATGAAGTGAAATTTTTATGAGTTTTAATTAGGTAATGATTCAGTTTAGATCCTGCGGTGAAAATAATTGAAGTTCCCGTTTGAAAATGTTTTACAGGAAGAGGAAGTGAGAAAAATGGCCTTAAATTTTTATTATAGTAGTATCGGAGAAATGGTTTTCTTCCTGTGTGGAAATAAAATATTTTAAATCGACATATTAAAAGAAAAGGCTGATTGAGTTTTGTTGTTAGTTTAGTTATAAAGCAATTGTTTAAAGTAATATTTTTGTAAAATACTTAAAACACATAACTAAAACCACTATTTCGCAAACCGTTCCAGGGAACTGAACGCTAGTTTAGTGGTGTTTTAGGCAATATTTATTGTCTGCTACTTTTACAAACTAAGCATCTTTTATTTCTCTTCTTGTGTTTGAAACATTGTTAACTTGGACTAATTTATGTACCATTTTTTTTCTAGCACTGAACATTTTATCAGAGGCAATGTTGCTAACATTCTGTCAAACAAATGTTCATTGCCATTTTTACTATGCCTCGTGGAAAATAAAAAGTGCAACATTGAAATATGAATTTATATCACAACCAACTTCACTGGCAAAAAAGAATTTTTGAGGATTTCACCGTCTAAATTTCGTTAAACAATACCCCGACTTGTTGTAAGACGTGAATTCTGGATAACTATACTATCATACTTCTGAGTTTGTAGCTATTTTAAGCAGACAACCAATATCTATCTTAAAAATAAAACAAAAAGTCAATCAATTTCTGGGTAAAAGCCACATCTGGATTTTTACAAACTGCAGCTATTTATTTATAGCAGATTGTAAAAATAAATGTTTACGTTACATAATTTCTTAGTTGTTCGACTATCTTAGCTGTGAATGCTTTCTAAAGCAGTGTTTTTGAGACTCTTCAAGATGACCAGTTAGGTACGGTGAAAGTCCAATTATTGCCATTCTTTTCAGTATGTTATTTGCAACTGGTAAGGATGATCATTTTTAAGTATTTCATGTTGAAGAAGAGCGACTAAAAATTTGGAACGTTAGTAAATTTGAAGGTTTAACTACTCATTTGGAAACACAATTTGTCGCAGCTCTAGTGATATTACTAAGAATGCTAATAAAAATAATTTCTCTGAACAGTAAGACGATTTTTGTTAAATAAAACAGAAGAAAGCAAGAAATTCTATTTCATTTCCAGTAGAGTAAAGATGGAAAAATGTACGAGAGATCGATTGATAGTGACGACAGACGAAAGAAAAGGAGAAAGAAAGAAAATATTTTCGGTATTCTTCACCTGCAATTAACAAGAAAAGCTTTTAAAAAATAAAACAAATGATTCGAATATTTTCTCATAACAATGAATTTTATTTAAGTAATGACCTCAGCATTTAAGAAATATTTTTAATAACATCTCTCTTGGAATCTGACGATGAAATTTATTCTGCCAAAAAGGAACTTTTTCTCAAATTCTTTTAAAAACGTTCTTCTCAATCTGGAAATCTTTATATTCAAAGACCCTCTCAAAGATGTAAATATAGTAATTCAAGTTTTAGACTTTTAAACTATGGCGAACCATTCATCAAAAGCCCTTTATTATCAGATGTGGTGAGGGGGGGGGGCTCTATTGGACTTGATTTTATTTCAGAGACATCGAGCTAGAATTAAAAATGTCCTTCATTCAGTTATTATCATTCAGTTATTTTGCCATTCCATTCATACATAATTCTAACAAACCGTTTATGATCTGTAGTCCTGAACCCCCCCCCCCCCAAAAAAAAAAAAGTAAGTAAGAGAGAGAGAGAGAGAGAGCGTGAGAGAGCTTTATGCGCCAAAAGAACTTCTAAAAACCAAAAAAAATATATTATTAAGTGTCTAATTCTAAGATTTCAGAGTCATAAGGTTTTTTTTATCGAATTGCTTTCATTTTATGCAGAAACCGAATTTTTCTGCAGTTTAAACCTAAATTTTAAACTTTGTTGTGTTCACATTTTTTCGAAAGTTTTTTTTTTTCTTGCAATAAAACCACTTTTTGAATTTCTGTGACAGTAAAAATTAAGTTTTACTATACTGCTGCTAACCACCACAAATCAACTTTTGACCTACTAGTAGGTCGCGATTCAGTTTGGAAAATGTTATTCTACTCCAAAACGGTTACTGAATTTGATAACGCGGTTCGAAGCAAGTGAGCAATTGTAGCCAGATTTTAAGTACCTTAATAATAGAACATTCATTGACTGAAACCGAAAGAACAACAAATGATAAATGTAAAAGTTAAATAAAGAATCTGGCAACAATCTCTCCTCAAGCATTTCGAGGAAACGCATCGATCAATCTCAGGCTTCATCCTTGTTTATTTTCTTCTGACATGCCAGCTAAATCAAGGAAAATAGAAGATTTCTTTTCGGACTTTTAGGGAGATGAAATAGACATCTTTCACTTATAACCTTTACAAAGTGTGTAGAGAAAAAAAGTCATGCATCGACCCTCAAATGATGTTCATTAGTAGGCAAACAATAGCGAGTTAATAGTTATTAAATTCTTTCTCGTAGTAGGGGTTTTCTCTTCTGATTATTTACGAAAAATAATAATAATAATTATAAACTCTTAATTTCAGAATTTTTTTTTCCGAAAACACTTTTATTAAAAGTAATCTTAGATTTGTATGGTACATTACAGACCGAATTTCATAATCTGGTTTTAAAGGCATTGTTTAAGATCCTATTTCCGATTTTCGTGATAAACAATTTGGTTGAAATAACAATACCAAAAACAACGTTTAAATTCAAATTCAACAGGTACACACACAATAGGAAAACATTCCCTACTTAATAGTTATTGAATCCCTTCTCGTGTTATGTAATTTCTTCAGATTTACTCCAAAAAAGATTATTTATGAAAAAAAAATCCTTAAACAGTATTTTATTTCATAAAAATTCCTCCAAAAACTTTTGTTAAAAGTATTCTTGGATTTATATGACATTACTGACCGAATTCAATTCTCTGGTTTGGAAGGCAACTTTTAGGACGCCAGTTCAGATTTTTATGAAAAACTACCTAGTTAAAATAACAGAAGGAGAAACAACTTTATAATCGAACAAATTTGCATTAGATTTCAGACACGTGTTTAAAGGTTTTAAGGAACTCCTTTTTCAATACAGAAAACCGTGACTTTTGGATATCTAAAAGCTCGCACTTTTAAATTGTGCATTTGTAACGTATTTTTTCTATTTTTACTTGCCCAAAGGTACTTATTCATTTCTTAATTTATTTAAACCCGACATTATAGTAAAAGCGAAACGCATAAGTTTTTGAGATCTGTATGAGCACGCGTGTAGTTTTTTGTAATGAAAACGTCTGCCCCAAAATGTATCACAATTGGCCAAATTTTTCAAATCCTGGACTTAACATCCCCAATATTTTTTTTTTTTAATTTTTTCAGTCGCGGAGTATTTTTGAAGTTATGTTCTTTTTATTTTTATTTATTTATTTATTTATTTATTTTAAGAGTTCTTGATTTTTGTGCCTTATATTGAATTTTATGTCACCGAAAAAAAAACAGTTCTTTTAAAAAACACAGGTTTCCCCCCCTTTTATTAACCCTATTTAGAAACAATATACAACAGGGGAGAACAGAATATAGGTAAAGCTTCAAAATGTAAGATAAGAGTGAAAATGAGAATGGTAAGAGTCTGAATGAAAACAAATATAGAATAATCGACAAATTTAGCAAGAATGCAACAAATTAAGCACATAAAAGCATGAAAATACCTCCTGTTTACGAAATGTGTAACAACATAGAGATATTTTAATTAACACAATGGAGAAATAATTCTGATTTACAAAGAGTTTTCTTGAAATTAATAATGTTACACACACACACACACACACACACATATATATATATATATATATACATATATATATATTAGGGCTCTACCGATGGCATTTTTTGGCCGATGGGCCGATGCCGATTGTTGGCCGATTGCCGATGGCCGATGGCCGATGCCGTTGGCCGATGGCAAAAAAAAAAAAAAAAATAAATAAAAAGATTAATTTGAATTCTGATATTTTTAATTCAAATTATGTTTTTCGCAATCACGAGTTGCGACAGGACACTACTTATTGGAGTTATTGTTTCCAGAAACTGCTCCTGACCTCCCAAACCAGCCCTTCTCCTGGGCAGTTACGTGTGTATCGTTGTGTGTGTGTGTGTGTAGGCGCGCATGCATATGTAGGTTTGTGTGTGCGTAGACTTGCGTATGCACATAGGCGTGTGTGTGTGTGTGTGAGAGCTGTGTAGGACATATACGCCACTGACCAGGAGAAGCGGATTTCGGGGGACATTTTTCAGGACAGGAGGAGCCGCGCCTGCAGAGGACGATGGGCGGGAGTTCGGCAGAGGGAAGCTGGGGGGGGGGGGGAAGAAAATCAGCCTAACGTCAAGGACAGTCAAATGAGAACAATAAGCAATCGTAATTGCTCAAAAAATCTAACAGAAATAAATTGATAAGATTGTCAGGGATTTGAAGGATCATTGAAACAAGTATAAGAAATACGCAAAATGACATTTCTTAGCCAAAATAAATAATCGCTAAATATTTAAGAAATGCTTGAAACGACGAGTGTGGGTTTGGGGGGACAACCAAAATTTTGGAGTAACTCACAACATTAAACTTTGGCCCCAACTTCAGTCTCATTTTTTTAGTACAGAACCGCTACCACCAACGCCTCGGAAGAGTTTCTGAATCTACTTCAGCACTTTCGAAGAAAAAATTCGAAAGTGCCTTTGATTTCCGAATTATGTCACCATTCAAAACGTTTTTAATCAATTTCTTACATTAACCCCTTAGAGGGGCCGAGAAACAAAAATGTGCTCCATGTCCAATACCAGAATGATCGGGCTCTGGCCTTAAGCGATCACTAATGATGAAATTCCAGCGTGGAAAAAGTTGAAATGGCGCGCAGTTTTTGAATTGACTTAGCATTTAATTAAACTGTTTATTTCAAACGCCAATCCAGCACCAATCTTTAAATTTTCGAGAAGGCAAGAATTTCTCTATGGGTTACAACATTTTAATTTGAAAAGGATGCATCTTTTGAACAGTTGTAATCCTATTGAACAGTTGAATAGGATGATGATGATGATATAATTTTTTTCTGAAATTAAAAAACTTGTCGTTTGACACTTTTTTGAAATACCTATTCAATTATTCTTTTATCAATAAATTTGTCCTTACTATGACAAAAAATACTCCTAGGACATTGTTCTTCACGAAACCCAAAATTGCTGAAAAAGTACTTTTTTATGCTTTAAAAGTATTGAGTATAAATTCTAGTGATTAAACAAAAACAGCACGTTCGCGAAGACAAATTACTCGACAGAATTGCTCATTTTCACGTCCTAGTTTCTTGCGTTCGCTTGCCTCTGCAATTTCTATGAAGCAGTCTATAAGTTCATTTAGACTTCACGCGTTGCATTCCGAGCAAGGTGTCCCCCCTCCCCCATTCGAAGAGAAATATGAAATTCTTTCCGTCCAGTGACTTGATATACTGGCATGGTCTGTTTCAGCGCAGCTTCCGATGAACTTTACCCCGCAGACAACAGTCGGGTCCTTTCCCTTTCTCCCTGAGTTACGCAGAGGGGGTTAGGGAATGGGAAATGCACGTGTGCCTTGTTTGTTCAGGTGCCCCCGGAGTCAGTCCCCCGCCAATGAATGGGGTCAAAAGAGTGAACCCCTTCACCATCAAAGAAATATAACTTCGTTGTGAGTAGCCACGAGAAATAGAGTCGATAACTGATGTTCAAATTCTTCTTAAATGGAAAATTGATCGACTACAAAAAAAAAAAACCTCTTTAACTAGTGCAGTTAAAAACTTACATAAATAATAAATACCAAACATAAAGAATTCCAAAACCTGCCCCCTCCCCCTAAATAAAGGAATGAAAGGAAACAAAGTCCGACAGTTAAATTTTAATAAATTTAAGCTGTCATGGCACCTTTTTAAAAAAGATCAAACTATCGATTTTTTTCTATTGCTTTTTTTTAAACTTAAATATGTTTGAAATACACTAAAAAAAGTTTTATTTCTCTACTTCGATAGTTCAAAAAGATGAGAGTTTTCAGGTGACGCATGCTAAGTGACTTAAAGCAGAAGCAAATCCTGAAAGCGGTTTCTACAATTTCTGTATTTTGAATGCCCCACTGATATTTTGACAGTTTTATAGTACTTTTATATAAAATGGAAGAAACACTACTAAACTACTTTATAGTGATCCACAAATTATAAAATAATAATTATGAAATCCTAATTAAATGAATCATTCGCCTCGTTCAAAGTTGACCTGCCATTTAGGGTTGCTTTGAGCTACGTTAGAAATGGGATGAAAATAAATTAATTTAAAAACATTAAAGCAGAAAAATATTAAATGTCTAAATGCTAAAACAAGCTCTCCTTTGTACTTAACAACGTCATATGATTTCTACTTTACAACACATATGATACGTGCTATTTATAATATTGCCTAGAGTAGGAAGAGCAATTGCAAGAACTTCAAAAAAAGCATATAAACAGCAATTTCATAGTTAGTGAATGACACAATGAGATATGTACAATATTGCACACTTTTCTTTTTCGGTAAAATAAAAAGTAGAAAATAGTTCGTAAATTTTCCAGGAGAGTGAAGTGCTAGGCCTATTAGTGTTTTCAAATGTCAAATTGAACAGCTTTAGTATAATCCCCAGCTTGGCGACTTTTCGGCTTGGCAATATTTTTTCAGCAAAAATGAAAAAAAAAAGAAGCGCAGGATGGCAACAGAACCTGTAAAACACAACCAATACACAAGGCAACAAACACACTTGATGAGTTATCACTGGAAAAAAATCGAGGGAAAAATGACACTAAACCGGGAATTATATAGAAACTACACGGGTGAAATAATACTAAAAATTTTGAAATGGCACAAAATTAACCGTTATGGCTCACAGTTACCCAAAATGACTGAATTCAAGATTTTAGATTATTGAAGACTGATAAGTTTTAAATGATGACGAACCTCTTAATAAATGAGCAATTTACTCAGTGTTCTGAAACGCAGAGTGGTGTTCAAAAGCTTGGCATAATTCCTACAAATAATTAAACTAATTCAGTAAATTATCGCCCATTAGCCAGGGCTAAAGCAGAAATACGTGAAATACACCGCCAGCTCAGTCCTCGGCTGGAAATGACTGAGCTGGCGGTGTATTTCACGAATTAAACTAATGTTTGAATTATTACAATAATTGCTGTTTAAGATTTCAAAATCGATAAATGCATGAATGGTTAAAGCTTTAACTGCTGTTTAATTCCCACTATTGAAATGAGTAGTTGTATACAAAAACTAAGACTGGTATTTAAGCTCTTAAAATGCAAAAATAGATTGAAGTTTAAAAATTCTGGTTGATGCCCAAAATTTCCACGAAACTGCACAATTGAGAGTGTAAAAGTGATGTATAGCACTAAAAATGCATATAAAAATTAAATCTATAAAAGTGCTCATGATCTAATTAAATACAGAATCTAACATAGAAATTCTGAGTCTCTAGGCACCAATATTGGCGGTCCTATTCGAAATTTAACATTTGGGGACTAACAAGAAAAAATAAATCCTTTTCAGCTATAGAACTATAAAAATTTTGATAAACGATAATAGCTTAAAATAAATAAATTTATATCACTATCTAGTTTTCAATCCATTTCGATTGAATTTCATTAAATCGATTTTGCTATCAAATTGGTCTGAATCCTCTGGAGTTCCGGCCCCCTATATGCAAACACCCCTTTGCTCCTCTCTGACTTAAGCCCGGTATAAATGCAAACTTCATTCAGAATAGAAAGCTGTTGACTCATCCTAGACTCTTTTTTTTTCTTTAGAGACGAATTTTACTATTTTTTAGCATATTGATGTTTAAGTAATTTGTAAAACATAAGTTCATGTGAAAATGTAACAGATTCGTGCAGTCATTTCTTAAAATCGCGGTTTTTATTAATGTCCGCAAACTATTGTATAAAATTCACAATAATATACAATTTTTTCATGAATGTAGTTGAATTTAATAGCACTACGTCTCGAACTTTCTCTTCACAAAAGTTAAACTCATGCATTCTCTAATTATACCTAATCGTCAAAATATTTCTTAACCTGCGTGGATAATCGAACAACTACAACAGATTGTTGCTCAAGCTGCATAGACTTCACCTTTGTACTTAAACGTAAAATAAGGAATAACTTTTATTGCACAAAATTGCAGATCACTACAGACACATGTTTCGGTGTTACAAGGAACACTTTTTTCAATGCAAAAGAAATGAGATTACGGATAGAAATCCAAAAGCAGATTACCGCTAAAACGTGTCTGAAAATGATAATTTCACTTCTTTACTAATAATAAAACTGAATGTCTCTCTGTCTGGATGTCTGTATGTCCGGAGGATGTCTGGATCTCTGTGACGCGCATAGCGCCTACACCGTTCGGCCAATTTTCATGAAATTTGGTGCAAAGTTAGTTTGTAGCAGGGGGTGTGCACCTCGAAGCGATTTTTCGAAAATGCATTGTGGTTCTTTTTCTATTCCAATTTTAAGAACAAATTTATCATAAGATAGACGAGTAAATTACGAAACTATCATAACGTGGAACCGTAACATGGGTACAAGTTAATTGGCGAGAAAATTCACCATACATTATTTTTTAATATGCTGGCGAACCAAAAGACCTTTTATTTTTCTATTACGGGCAAAGTCGGTTACAATTAGTATGTCATAATATGCAAATTAGTTTTTAAACTGCTCTCGAAAATAAAAATTTCTTGCCGGTTATAAAATACGATTTAATCCTTATTCTTTGCTTTAAAAGCACGATCACAACAAAAACAAAAGAAAAGAAAATATAGTTTTGTACATTTTGCTGAAAATTACTGTATATTCTGAATTTACACTTTTTGAAAGGTATTTAGTGTAAAATACTTACATCATCTATATAAAATGCATTTGAGAAACAAACGTAAATTTGAGTACAGTGGAGTGGCGCTGAGGAAAACACACACTCCATCGTATCATTAGATAGCAAGATAATTGTAAACAACTCTCTTCATTCCAACTCAAGTACATGAACAATACAATATCAGGCCACACTTTTGCAGCAAGATTAAGTGACGTGTGGCCAGTTCTAAAACCGCGTGCCATTAATCTTCCCTCGAAATATTTACAGCCTTTATGTCTATTTGGCTTTCCGCCATCTTGAGAGATTCAGAGATTTCAGGATAAAATGTGCCCCTGAGCAGCATTTAAAAGAGATCGAGTGAGTTACAAACCTTTTTACCGAAAGTGTTGGAAGCTCTGAAATAGTGGGTTATTCTTGCGAAGGACCTTCAAAACATTTCATTCTGTGAGAAATATCTCTCTGAAAGACATTCATAATAGTTAGGATGTTAGTTTTGTTTGTTGTGGCATCCGAGATTTATTGTAAAGTGTTCTAAGAAATCTTTTAGGAGAAAAAGTGAATAAAATTGTTTATATAGTCCTTTTTTTTTTGAGCAATCACGATTGCTTATTGTTCTCACTTGACTGTTTTTGGCGTTACGCTGATTTTATTTCCCCCCCCCCTTCCTCTGCAGCACCACCGTCGACCGGCCTCACGATGCTGCTCCTCTAGCGAAAACAGTCTTCAGGTTGCGTCCATATCCTACACACACAAGCATGAATACACACACACATACACACATACCCCCCCTCACACACACACATACCCACACACTCATGCCTGCAAACAGACACAAACACACGCATCTACACACACACTCACACCCCACACCCACACACACACTCACACCCCACACCCACACACATACACATATATACACACACATACCCACACATACACACATGCCTGCACACAGAAACAAACACACACGCCTACATACACGCATACCCACACACACATACACACGCAAAAAAAACACGGGATTGCAAAAAACATAATTTGAATTCAAAATGTCAAAATTCAAATTTTTTTTTTTTTTTTTTTTTGCGATTGTTCAATTTGCAATGTTCTGCGCCCCAGATACTCATGCCAAATGGTGCTGCGGTCAAAAATTAATTTCAGAACCCCTGCCCAACCCTAAAACAGCTTAAAATGATCATGTAATGTGGTTCATAATTTGTGCATATACACTTCTCAATTTGTGCATCTTTAGCAGTTGTCGCATCTGCAAACACTGCGGTTAATCATAAACTCTCTGACTACTCAATTTTTGCATGGAAGTTGCTTTAAAAAATACATGTTTTTTAGTTAAAACCAATGTAAAAATATATGTGCAACACAAATTATGTTGTAATTGAATTGACGATTAGAGATAAATCACAAAATAACGCTATATAATATTAAAAAAAAAAGGGTTAAGTATATAATTGCTTGGAAGCTGTATGCGGATAAGAAAAATACAATTTACTACAGTTAATAGATACCTATTAAAAAATAAGACTTACTGAAAGACAAGGTTTCGGTTTAATTATGACTTATGATAATAAAATTACGGCAACACATTTTTTACCCTTCAAGATGGATTCTTGGGTCAGAATTGTTGATTTCACTCCTTTTATACTTGAAGAGGCTACCTACTGAAAAGTCATGCGCACTAGGGGGGGGGGGAGACGATTCTCGGAAAGACAAAATGCTCTTAGTTTTGCAACCTTTGTTTAACGTTGGTATTAAGACTGATCTACCCTTTTCATCTGTTCAGTCTTTACTCATTAGAAAATGATATTATTTGATCTCGAAAGAATATTTTTTAACTATACCTGTTTAAGTGTTTGCTTTGATTAGTCACTTTTCTTCTCCTATGTACATAAAAAAGAAACTGATTTACTAAGGTGTTTTCCGTCAATTAGTATTTCAAAAAAAAAAAAAAAAGTGAAAATAAATTTTGTTTTTGATCACGGTATTAGCCTATCCTCTTCTAGAGAAATAGGTGACAGATATAGCTGACATCTACTCTTGCTCTAGATCTGAGTCAGGTTTTCCTACTAACAGGCAGGGGTGCCCCCTTAAGTGCAAGAGCGCAGCCCCTAACTATCGCAAAGATCCTCCTCCCCCCCCCAAAAGAAGCAAGAGCCCCCCCCAAAAAAGTGAAAAATACTCCTCAAAACAACCACTCTAAAAATTTCAATGGCGCAATCTGCGCCATGACTCCTTTCCCTTGGTGAGCCTTCCTGTAAGAGGTATACGTATACCTGTGATATAAATTATAAGTATGCCTGTAACCCGAGTGAAACATATTTATCGCCTTTTCACAGCATCATACTTGCATCAGACTTTAATCGATTTTCAGTCTCTTGACGGATAATGAAGGCTTCACGTTTCAAGGCGTTGACTAATGTACACATATTTTTTCTATTTTCTATAGTTAATATCGTTTAAATTTAGTTTTTTTTTCTGCACTTTAACACGTTATCTTTTGTAAAGCAACAACTCTCTAGTGTCGTTTATGTTTTATTGTATCATTGTAAAGCTTTTATGCATTGGTTTTGTCTACTTTATTACATATATTGATGTTAAATTATCAAAATGTTTCTCAAGAGCAAATCAAAATTGTAACAGATAATTATGTAATGTTTTATGTATTTAAATAAAGTTCCTCAGAGACCCACTTGCTCAGATTTATCTGAGCATTTAAAACCGATAAACCGAGCAATTAATAGGTGCGGGTGGTCTCGGAGGGTGTCAAGTGTCAAGTGTAACCCGAGTGTCAAGGTTCACCGACTGACTCACATTATAATTTCAAGGCTTCAATTTTGATACTAAAATAAAACAAGTAAAACAAATTATCAAACAAAAATATGAAATGCACATTTAATGAATACATAAAAAATAAACTGAAAACTTGTAACTAACATTTCTGATTGGTTATTACAAAGTCGTAGTTACGAAAATGCATAGTTATTTTCAAACGGTAAATATTATATCATTAGTTTCTAGGAGTATTATGGTTGGATGAAAATATCGTTGATGACAGTACTAGCTGATCCAAAATGTCTTCTTAATACAGACTTGTTGGTTGATTTTGACCAGTAGCCAAAACTGCTGCTCTTTTTACAATCAATAATATTTTCGACGAATGTATGCCAAAACTTCATTTAGAGAGCAAACTTAATTTTTAATTTGTTTTAGCTGTGTTTTTCGCAATAACTCTACTCATATTATTTTATAACATTAAAGCAGAGACAGAAAAACAAAATAGGAATAAAATAAGGACTTGTTTCATGAGGACAAAAGAATAAGTAATTTTTTTTTAACTTTGAGATTGAGCTTGACAGTGAAACGAAAAAAAATAAATAAATAAAATAAACAAATAAATAAACTTTTAGTAGCCTAAGAATCTCGAAAGTTCAATTAATTCTGAATTGGTAAAGAACAATATTGGAAACAATTAGGAGCTCAAATAAAATTGGCGAAATCAGGAATTACATGTAGGAAGATTAGAGAAAATTGTAGGCGATGCCATCAAACTGCAATTTAGAATAATTTTCACTCAAATTCAAAATGAAGTCTCCGCATAGAAATAATCAAGCGAAATATAAACAGCAAATTACATTTTTTAAAAGTCTTAAAAATCTAAATAGAAAATAATAAAGTTGCTTGATTTTGATTCCTCTAATAAAATAGTAAATTACTAAGACTAATTCAATATTTACATGCATTACTTTGAGCTCAAGTTGTTTCAGAAACTACAGTTTCAATTCTATGTTCGCTATGTTGATGACTGTTTTGTTCTTATGAATCACGATCAACTAAGCATTGATGATGCTTTATCTATTTTAAATTCCATTGATCCTCATATTCAATTCTCTTGTGAAAAAGAACAGAATAATTGCCTTCCATTTCTGGATGTTCTCGTTTCTCGAACTGAGTCCGGTTTTGAAACTACAGTTTATCGCAAACCTTTTGCTGTTTCATTACCCCCACATTGATTATCGTCTCACCCTCCTAATCAAAAATATTCAGCTTTCAACACATTTGTTTATCGTGCAATGAATATTTGTTCTTCTCCTGAGCTTCCTTATGCGAAACTCAACTATTTAAGAGCTATGGCTGTTGATAGAGACTATTCGCCCACCTTAGTTGATTCCATTTATAAAAAACTTTGCAAAAAATCTCAAAATATTGCTCTTAATAGAACTTTTAACACTAAGAATTTAGTTGTTCTGCCTTTCTTCCCTGGTATTAGTTTTCAGGTTTCTAAGATTCTGAAGCGATTCCAATTCCAAGTGGTATTTTCTCCTATTAATAAACTTGCTTTCTCTTCTCTTAAAGATCCTATTCATCCTCTTAATTGTTGTGGGATCTATAAAATTGTTTGCAATTGCGGACTCGGATACATCGGACAGACCCGCCGTTCTTTGAAATTTCGGTTAAAAGAACATCAATACTATGTGAGGAAACAACAGCTGAATAAATCCAGTATTGTCAGCCACTGTTGGGAATCATATTATCATTCTTTTGATTTTAACTCTTATCAAATTATCCAAAAATGCCCCAATTCGTTGGATCTTGATTTTTGGGAATCTTTCCACATCCTGAGGAACCGTTCTAATTTAGTCAATGTTCTTACTGCAATTCCCTATTTTTCTTCTGTGTGGACTCCTTTGTTAAAATTGGTTTAGTTTTTATATTATTTTTTATGTAAACGTCGTACATTTCTTACTTTTATTTTTTTTTTTCATTTTTTGCTTTCTTATTTCGTTTTGTGATTAACTAATTTCAATATGTTTATCCTTCACTTTGTTCTTAAATGCATTTCTCCATTTGATACATTGCTTTCATACATAGTTTTTCCCGCTGGTAAATTTATTGCTAATTTATTCAGAGTGGTTTCATTTTTGGACTTTTTGCATTGTTTATGGGTATTCTTGGAAAATTTATTACTTAACGGTTTTTTTCCCTGATGGAATTATATAATAAATTTTGCCTCCAGGTGTCATTTTATCTTTTTTGTTTTGCTTAATTTCTAGTTTTTGATATTTATAATATCTCCTGTTCCACCGTGTTGCTTTTCTCGGAAGCTCACATTTCTTTGCATTGAAAAAGGTGTTCCTTGTAACACCGAAACACGTGTCTGCAATATTTTGCAATATTTGTGCTTTCTGACGTTGGAATACTGATTTTTTGAATTTTCAGCACAAAGGTATTTATTCGTTATTCGTTATTAAATCAGTAATTACTTCAGATTTTAACTTTTTTCTTCTGAACTGCTTTAAAGACTAAATCGATTACATCGAAAGAATCGATGTCTCTTATCTGTTCTTTTTATTGAAATAATAACAAACGTATTCAAGAACTTTTAATACAACCCAAGGCACACGTGCCAGAGTGTGGCACTGCGATTCATTATACACTTCTAACTGATAGAGAAATAAGAGTGACATCTACTGCACCGTAAAAGCATCTGCTTATTTCACGGTATTTCGCGCTGGCAATTTAACTCGGACGAAACGCAAACCACCACTGAATCTAAAAAACTCAGCAACAGCTCCTGTTACAGACATGAACTTGGACTCCGGTGGACGACTATGACGGACTAAAGTTACTTTGTTTCGTCAATTACGTTTATTGAAGTGGTACCAGTAATGAGAATTCCTTCTGTTTCTCACTAAGCAGAGTAACTTCTTCCAAGGTTAAGTGTCTTGCTATCGAAGCTATACTATATGCATACACAAGAAACTAAATGGCATTAAAATTTGAAAAGATGAATGGAGTTTTATAGCGTATAAGATAAGGTTACAATAGTGATAAATCACAAAAATTGTAGATGATGTTTACATTGCCTTTCATAAAGCTTTTAGTCCCGCACGTTGCTCTGCTAAGCAAACTGACTCGTTTGAAAAGGAGGAAAAACTTGAATTTCGGTTAGAAACGAAGAAAGGAGAAACAAAGATTACTTGTTAGGGTAATTGTTCTTAGGAAACTGAGGTTCTACAAGGTTCAGTTTTGAACCTTTGTTGTTTATTATTTTTCTGAACAATTTTTTGTAGTGGCTTTCTGGAATAATTGATAAATTGGCTAGGATCAGTCCAGATGGGTATAGAACCTGTGTTTGATAATTCCTTTTGTATTTGTATTTCTTGGTGCAGTGATTCTTTTAGATAAATTTTTGCTTCAGCCAATCTTTAATTTTGGGTTTATTTTAATTTATTCGTCCCCCCCTCCCCCGCCATATATACCTATAACAGAGAGGGACAAAGTGACATTTACCGCACCTTAAAAGCGTCAGCTTCTGTCACACGACATTTCGCGCTGCAATTCTAATAGCTGCATACAACTTCCCGAACGAAAGACAAACCACTGCCGAATCTAAAAGGCTCTCCAAAAGCTCCTGTTCCAGGCATAAAAGCTCTCTGTCGGCAGCGTGCGCGATCCCTTTTCTCTCCGCAGCTGTGGCCGGGATTACGTCTGCTGTCGCTGAAAGGGGCTGAGGCCGGCACGACAATTTACAAGCACATGCTTGACTCCCCTTCCTCTTGTTCAACACCGCACGGTTAACTTACGCCCACCCAGATCGCAATTTGTCTTCGGAATTCCCCACCCCCACTTTCCGATTTTTTCCGACCTTCGCATTTTTTTGTCTTTGTTTTTCCTTTGTTTTTCTTTTTTTTTTTTTTTTGAGGAATAAAATTTATCTACACATTTCGGAATTCTTCTCTTCCCTGCAGCTTCTACCTAGTGAAATCTTTCATCATTTATCCAACCAAAATTCGATAAAATGATATTTATTATCTTAACAAAGTCTTCGAACATGGATATATACCCTAAATAATTTACTATGTAATAGTTATGAATAACATTTAAGGGCATATTTATTCTTTGTTCTATTTTCCCTTCTTTTTAAAATGTTTAATGGCAGTTTACATGTTATTGCATTTGTGTATCTATAACTGGGAGGTAAAAGGAACTAAATCACAGATACAAACTAAGCCACGAGATGAGTTTAAGGATTTTTTTCAATTATCCTTTTTTGCGATAATTTCCACATAACTGTAGTGCTATTTTTGGACTTGAAAATTTTGGATTGAAAAATCGTTAATTTGTTTACCAAAATTTTAGATATTCTTTATACCACTGAATAGAGTATGAAATGGTTAGAAAGATGTCACTTACATCTCAATTTTGAAAAAAAAAAAAATAAATAATAATAAAATAAATAAATAAATGGATCCTTTACCTCCCACAGATACAGATATAATTTATCACATTTAATCTCGTGTTTATTGATGAATAAAAGCTTAGACAACTGTTTAAATACATATATCCACCAGTTAAGACTTTAAAGTGCATATTATATTATGTACTTCAGGTGAGTAAAATGCCTGTATTTTTTATTTATGACTTAAAAATTTTGTTCTCTTTGTCAACTTTCTTCTGGATAATTGAAAAAGGCGTGCGAGACATTTTATTACGACTCATTAAATGCTGCTTACCCAAAATTAAGCATTCTTGCTTAATCTTAAAGTCTTCAGCACCAAAAAATTGAAAGTTATTCTAATTTATATAGTTACTATAGTTAACTCTGTATTAAGTATATAGTTCTTGAAATTTCACAAGATCAATAAAACTCAGTCTCAGAAATTGAATATCAATCAATAGTCTCAGAAATTGAAGTAAATATTATTTGGTGTAAAATTTATAACTTTGCATACTTTTTTTCTAAAAATGCGTGACAGATAAGTTTTAGAATATTCTTAATAAACACGGATACTCGCATCGTATGCGACTTAACACATTCGAATACTATACAGGGAAGGGAAAACAAGAGAAACTTTCATTGGTTTGATATTAACTTTTTAAAGAGTCGATGCATTATTTTCTAGAGTTTCTTTGATCCTATATAGAATGTACGAATATAAATTTCACTGCAGTGCTTCATGAACTTTTCATATATTATGCAAAACGATATTCCACCTGCCCTGTCCTTGTCCTCTAGAAAGGATGTGTATATGGATTCCATAAGCAACTGCAGTACACTGTATAAATATTTATTTCAGAACTTATTAATACTTTCTATAAGATCTGCAACAAGTTTCCGTACATTTCTAGAGCTATTTTCCTTAATTCCTGAAGTAAATTCAAATATTCTTCACAGACTATGGACTCAAATCCTGAAGTTATCCCTTTTAAATGCTCTAGTGTCTATGGGCTTATTCTCTATATTGTAAAAAAAGTGAAGATGTAAACAAAGATGTAACAGATGTAAACAAAAAAAAGCATCATTTGGCGACCGCAATCACGTGTTTGACTTGGACAAGAACTAATTGGTAAACAGACGTCAATGTGAATACTGTTGATTCACTTTCTTTTTTATTCCAGAGAAGATTCGAAAAATTATCATGTAGTGGCAACCCTTCTGGCAACCTGTTTGTTTACATTTGGTGTACCGTGATCGAAGTATAGACGTATGCCAATAATACAGCCTAAAGCTGCTACATCTGATGAGCAAGCTATAAATATCTTTTCCCTTTTTATTTTGGAATAAATGCAGGGCTGTCTTATCTCTCCAGCTGTAACATTCATCCCGATTCTACCCTAAACATTTTGCTCGAACTCAATAAAGAAAGATTTTAAAAGTTCCAAAAATTATCTTTTTATACTTTAGAAATATTTACTACTTTGAAAAAATCCATAGTCTCCTTGAGGAATTTTTAAGCTCAACTGCTATTCTTCATGTAGCGTAAATATTCTCTATGACTGAATATGAAAATCTGTTCATATATGCTGAACGGAATGTATAAACACATTTTAATATGAACTAACAAACATTTCCCTTATAAAGTTCTTTGAAAAATGTCTATGAACTTTGTAAACATTTATTAAATACAATAAACTTGTCTTTAGAATATAAATGCTTAATTTTCATGTTCAATTATTATTTTTTTCTTGTGAAATTTTTGGGCATTAAGATATTTTTGCTATATTCCACAGACGTCCTATAAACACAGAAAAGCGAAAAACGTTGTTACAACTACATTTATACCTCAAATCAATTTAGCTTTTAAAATGTTACTCAAATGAGCTATAGGAGGCACTGTAGTCTCTGTCAATGGCTGGTTAAAATATGTAAAACGAAGACCCCATTTACATCTCTCCAATCAGACATCTGCCCGTGCCAAATTGCAATGTTTTACCTCTGTGTCTAGTTTAGTAAATCACCCCAAGGCGGTGTATCCAAGCTTTAGAACTGTGAATTTGTATTCTTTCTCTTTTGTTTTTGAAGCAGACAATCTTAAGTAAAATTTAAAGATCAAATTAGAACAACCGTCTGCAGCTTAAATTTAGCAAAAACACCAGATTCATACATAAAAAATCTGGCAACTGGATAAAACATTCAAAAAAGGTATTCTAAAGTCTTATTTAAAATATGATTTCGTACGAAATGTTGCGCCAGAGTTCTGGAATAAATTCGTTAAAACCGGTATGGAAGTAAATTAGTTTACATTTTTTTCTTGCAAATATTTTTCAATGAAGCGTGCATCCCGCACATTAATGATATTTTAGAGCCTACTTTTAGCATCTGGTAAAGGTGAGTACTGGTCTTCTCTCATACAGGGGCGCCCATATGCAAAATGACATTTTAAGAAGCAAATTTCCTTAGTTAAATCATTCAAATTTAATTTTTTAACGAAATAGAAGCGCTTCTAACTTAAGAATTCGATGAACGAAAAATAACAGTCTTCTTAAAATACAATGAGACATATAATATTTGTTTCATATATCTAATTTCCACTCTGTACAATGAAGTCTAAGTTTGAGTATTTAGTAGCGTTTTAGGGAGAAAAATAGGAACTCTTTGAAATAATTCAACTAGTAGTTAATAAAATGACAACTCAAAACTTTCCATCCTTCTTATAAACTTCAATAACCGTGGAAGGAGAAGATACAGAATGCTTTATATTTGGTTTACCGTTACTTTACACAGTTTATGGAATGAGGAAGACGAAGAGAAAATCGCTTGTAGCTTTCGAATTTCAGCATGCGCCGTAACACAGCAAACTTTGAGTTACTCAATTAAAAATGAAGCATTATATCTACCCAAAGAATTAAAAACAAAATTCGTATTTTCTACAACAGCGTGACAGTATAAGTCTTTTTATTAGTCTGTGTATCTCGGGCAAAGAATTCGACTAGGCACTTTCTGGATTTTCGAAGAAAGTGAAAAATAAAAATAAAATTGACATGTTTGTAACATTCCAATTTGCTCTTAAACACAGGACCATTTTACAAATATATACCTTAAAGTGACAAGCTACAAGCATAATAACAATGTTAAAATTTCACAAATAGTAGCTAGAATTCCAGACACTTGTTTCGAGGCTTCAAAAATCTCCTTTTTTGTTGTAAAAGAAAAAAAAAAAGCTTTTGGGTGAAAAGCATCTAACAGAAGCTTCTTATGTGTTAAAAAAAAAAAAAAAAAAAAAAAAAAAAAAAAAAAAAAAAACGGGTAATAATGTTTTCAAAACATGTATCTAGAAATTTCATTGTTTTTTGAGCAATTTTAAGGTCATTCGTGTTTTTGAAACATGACTTTTATTTTAGTTAATCTATCTCAGA
Organism: Uloborus diversus; assembly: GCF_026930045.1. Classification (NCBI taxonomy): domain Eukaryota; kingdom Metazoa; phylum Arthropoda; class Arachnida; order Araneae; family Uloboridae; genus Uloborus; species Uloborus diversus. Next base: position 30,186,901 of record NC_072735.1, read on the forward strand.
AATAACAAGGAAAATACAGCATTCAACATCCATATTCGTCCTATCATTGCATCGTGTTATAAAATTAATATACTTTAGTGTCAAAGGATATTTTTACTGTCATTTCAGCTGTGACACAATAGATCATTTCAAAAGACAGAACGTTTCAAATAAATATTATTTTTAATCATCTTTCTTTAAAAAATTCCTTTGTATTGCCAAGAAAATAAAATCAAATGGCATCAACAATCCATTTGAAATGGTAGATAAAAAAAACACCATTAACTCGATACGTTGCCAATAGTGAAACAATTGTGCGTTTTCCAACGAAAAAAGGCCATTCAAACAACGTAAGGAATAGATAATACATCCTAACTTATACACGCATTTGGAAAACTTGAAATTCATAGATCTTTTCACACCCTACCGCATCCCAAACATTAATTCATCTCTCATCGCTGGCGGAAGAAAAAAGTTCCAACTCACAGCAAGTTTTCCTTCCGCCCAAATATACGCCGGAAAGTGGTATGCGGCCGGACTCTTAAATACCAGGGGCCGGATGACGGAGTGATCCCTTGCGGGGGAATGCCGGATAGTCCGGGATTCGATGCACGTAGGTGGCGGTCCTCTCATCTTACGCACGGCTTCGGTAGCTTCGATAAAAACCGTGTTTGACGGCATTTAAAGTGGCAAGTACAAGTTGGCTTGAAACGGAAGAATGGCATTACGATATTTTTTATTCCTTGACTACGCTTTCAATTCTTTTCCTGGTGTTTATTTAAGGAAGGAAAACGACACTATGGGGGAAATGTTTGAAAACCAAATGTAATAGGCTTTATTTTTTTTCTTATCCAATTCCTTTAAAAAACTAAATGGTTTCAATCACTAAATGCCCAAATCGGTAATATAAAGCGATTTTCACCTGTTTACAATAAATCTTCAGCTAAAAAGTTATTCTTCAGTATAAATAAGTATATTCGGTGAAATTATTCTAAATTATGTCTGTTGAAAAATTTAATGTTGTTTTTGAGGAAGGAAAATGACACTATGTGGGAAATGTTTGAAAACCAAATGTAACAGGCTTTTTTTTTCTTTTCCAGCTCCTTTAAAAAACTAGATAGCTTCAATCACTAAATGCCCAGAATTGATAATATTGAACAATTTTTAGAGTTTACAATAAAACCTCAACTAAAAAGTTATTCTTCAGTATAAATAAGTATATTCTGTGAAATTATTCTAAATTATGTCTATTGTTCATTGAAGGAAAGAAAATGACACTGGGGGGGGGGGGGAATGTTTGAAAACCGAATGTAAGAGGCTTTTTTTTTCTTTTCCAATTCCTTTAAAAAACTAAATGGCTTCAATCACTAAATGCCCGAATTGGTAATATTAAGCGATTTTCAAGAGTTGACTATAAATTCTCAGTTAAAAAATCATTTTTCAGATAAATAAGTATATTTAGTGAAATTATTCTAAATTAAATTGAATAAAATGCTTTGTGAAATGTCGGAGAGTATCGATTGAATTTCGCACGAAAAGTCAATAAAATTAGTTTTTTTTATTAATTATTTAATAGAAATATTGCAACTACTTCAGTAAATGATATTATAGAAAACATAGTTCAATTTACGATTTTTTTTCGGTTTTGGGTATTTTGCTTAAAAGTTTTGGAAAATACTTCTGAAAAGGAACATTTTAGATTTGTCCAGTATCTAAATGCTACACATTACTGAGCAAATTGCAAAAACATCTCAAGTTAGAAAGAGTGGTACTTTCAAAAAAAATTTCGCAACCACCATTATCGGAACCAGCGAACGGGAATGGTGAAATTTAGTTTGAATATGCAGTATTTAAGTTACACAATCTAAATTTTAGCATTCAGTAAATTTTGATATCACTCCTCTGATACGCAGCTGAGACTTTATAGATCTGTTTCTTTACAATGGATTGATTTTTTTTTTAGTATTTAAGTCTTACAAACTATAGTTCTTTGGCGGTCCTATAAATTTAATTAATCTCTTTTGTATGACTTAATTACTTATCCCTCAGTCCCCCCTCCCCTAAAGAGTGTAACCAAATTCGTCCGTTGACGTTGTTCATTGATTAAACAAAAGAAAACGGAAAACGACAAAAATTTATCCTTATGTATATTTTATAGTAATGTTTTTGTACATTAGCTTGGAAACATTTGTCAATAAATAAGTAAATATTTTTTCTTGAAGAATGACCTTTTAATTTCTTACCTTTTGACCAATATAGATAATGCACAAAAAATAAATAAATAAATAAATAATATATATATATATATATATATATATATATATATATCCAAAATGTTTCTCCAAAGTTTGTTTCTCAAATTCAATATTTAAACTTGAATTAAGAATCAAGTTCAAAAGGCTCTGAATCTGAAATTCCTTCTAAATAAAGCTTACAATTCAGGGGAAACTTTTCAAGAGATCGTTTTAATCTTTGAGTACGTTCAGCTTCAAAAAATATTTTAAAATGAGAGAAGAGGTGCAAGAATGTATTGTTGTAAGATTATGCTGTAGGAAAACATCATTTTTTATTTTTTTTATTAATATTTAAAATTCAGGTTTTTGAAATGGTTTTCTAACAAACTGCAACGATCTGTTTTTCTCTCCCCCCCCCTCTATACCATAGATTTTTGGAACATCGGAAAAGTTCTCAACTTTTCTCCCTATTTTAGAACATTATTGAAGTAGTATGCTAAAATAAAGAGAAGGGAGGGGGGGGGGGAATTAAGAGCGGGAGATGAAAACAACTTTTAAACTGAAATCAAAATCAATATAACAACTATAACAACTTAGTGTTTTGCTAAAGGTCTTTGAAAAGGTTTCTTTGTCACTAACAGCGTTTACATTGAGCCCCTCAGCTATTTTAATTTAACAAATTCACGAGTTAGGAAACGTATAAGAGAAGTATTTGGCCAAATACTAATGATTATAGTTCAGATTGTGAAAAAGCTCTAAAGGCAAGAAAAATCGACAAAACTGACATTTATGTAAAATTATCAGAGATAACCATCCTGCGTGTGTTAAATTTCTTTAAATGATTTTAAAAACACTTATTTAGCTAAACCATGCGCAAAATAGAAAATTTACGAAAAAATATTTTTTTTTTTAATGTAACGTATCTCAAAATTGTTTATAAATGAATAAACAAGTCATTTAAAATCGATTTATGTGAGAGAAAATAACAAAACCATCTTTTTGAGATTGCACCGTTGCACGTTTGTTTCCGAATTTCATCGTACAAAACATTGTTCAACACGACTCGAAACATTTTCATCAGCACATCAATAAAAAATAAAAACTTAAAACATAAACTGCTTTATGGTTTTAATCAAGCTTTTCGTATTGGTCGCATAAGCAATGATCTTCTTTTTAGAAAGATCTTTTAGATCTTCTTTTTCTTATTTTTTTCTTCTTTTTTCACAATTTAAAATATCGTTATAAAGCAAAATTTGAATATCTTCTCTCTGTAGTTAAAGAAAAATATGTATAAAACTTTTATCAATTATTTCTATAAGAATAGTCAAAGCAAATGTAATCTTTTACTGTAAAATTCACATAGTACATCGTTAAAACATTTCTCTACCTTTTTGTCCTTGCATATTGCACAAAATCACGTAATCTTAACTGCTGCACGTCCTGAAAACCCAACACATAATATCTTTAATTAACGTATCCCTCCTCGTCCATTTCATTTTGGCCATTAACTTTCACAAATTGAGATTAAAAATGAAAATATATTGCATAAAAACACCCAAAGCAAAAATTCAAAAAGTATTCTTGATTGAACCACTTTATTCCTGACAAACTGGGAAAGTTTTAAGTTGCACAATTAGCATTCAAATATAGCCTCACGTTTAAACTACTTTAGCGAAACTATGTTTAAATCATTATCTTTTGCTATTTGTTGATTGTAAATTTTGTCTCTCGGGAGATGTACTTTAAATTTGCTGTTCAAAATAATGCAAGTACAATTTTTTTTTTTTTTATTGTTTAATTGACAGGACCTAAATGTAAATTCTTTTTTCCTAACTGGTACAACTGTTTTATTACATGATTGCTGCAGTATAACTTACCTACTTTACACTGCATATTTTAAATTGATTATGTTCACTTAAAGGCTACTTCAGGAAAAGAATGACTAAAGAAAAAACATATTTTCTAAATGTGACGTAGATAAGGAACAAATAAAATTTTACATGATGTTTTCATATACAATTACGATTATGATCTTTTTAACGCAAAACAAAAGCCATGTTTACCTTATCTTTAAATACTAACCTACAAGGGTATTCATTAGTACCAGATCAATACTGCGGACATAATGCTGATATTACCTTTTCAAACATTGATCAAAATCTGGTTTAATGCTGGAAAAAACTTATTCGTTTTCTTAAAACAGCAAAAGATTATTTCATTTTTCTTCAACTGGCTCCGCTTTGGAACATAACTTAATTATGTACTTTTCCAGATTCATGAATATTCATCTTTTACTCCCGGACTCTGACATAAATCCGGCAAACTTTCAAACCTCCAGGGCTCTAGTCATTAAACAGTTCTTTCGGGGTGATTGCTAAGAGCTAAAGGGACATTTCCTCCTGAGATAAGGAAGCAGTGTTTTCACTCGGCTTTACTTATGTATCATCGAGGGGGAATATTACGTCCTTAACGACCACCCTTAAAAAATAATCACGGTTAATGAGAGATTATTGCATAATACCATTCCCGTTTTGATTGCTCTATAATAATGAAATTAAAGATAGTTTCAGCGAGCATGTTTGGTAGGATGCTATTTTTTCGTTTTATTTTATCAAAAATATTTTTGATGAAAATGCTGAAATTTTCGTTTTGAAAGCAGCTGTTTTTATGCGCAAACTAATTCCTCCATATTTGTATAAATAAACTAATGTGACTATATTTGAAGTTTTTTAAGTATTCTTGCCATCGGTTTACAAAATTTTTTAGACAACACAGTAAAAAAAAAAAATAAATAAATAAATTAAAAAAACTTGTTAAAACTTTTTACATAAAATTGAGAAATGACTTAAGAAAAATAAAATTAATTTTTAATCAGTACGTTATTTAATTTTTCACTTTAACATTGTTGTCACTTTAAAAAAAAAAATGTGGAAAGTGTGGAATATTTAACAGCAAATAATGAAACTGCATCATGTGATTCTGAAAAATCAGACAGCACATATTACTGAAGCCTTAGTTTGTTTTCTACAATATTATTAACCCTTTTTTTTTGTAATAGAATCCGAAGAACAAGTTCCTTTTATGTTTTGAAATGCATTCTTACTTTGATCTTTTGATAAAGATCTCTTTTAATACAAAAGTAAGTAAGCAAGATCTGCAGGTTTTACCCCGCAATTTCTAAGCTTTTGCATGCAGTAAGTTTCATTTCACATTACAAAAGATAGTAAATGCACAGTTGAAATCGTGAGAAAATACAAAAAAGTGAAAATGAAGGATACAATTTGAAATACAAAAAAAAAAAAAAAAAAATCTGGATATATAGTTCTTGAAAGAAAATATTTAGGGAAAATAAGCAAATGATAATAGGAAAAAAAAAACCCCTCTGCGTCTGAGCCTTTAATAATGTAGAAAGTTAAAAGCTGAAATAATTTTTTTTTCATTTAAAAATTTAATTATCTGAAGAACTAACAATTTTTGGAATAACAATAATTTGGAATAATATTTAACACTTTTATAAGAATAACTAGTGGTACCCGCACGGCTTTGCCCGTAATAGAAAAATTAAAAGGTCTTTTGGTTCGCCTCTGTATTTACAAATAATATATAGTGAATTTTCTCGTCAATTGGCTTGTACCTATGTTACGATTCCACGTTATGATAATTTCGTAATTTACTCGTCCATCTTATGATAGTTTTGTTCTTAAAATTAGAATAGAAAAAGAACCACAGCGAATTTTCGAAAAATCGCTTCAAGGTGCACATCCCCATGCTACAAACTAACTTTGTGCCAAATTTCATGAAAATCGGCTGAACGATCTAGGCGCTATGCGCGTCACAGAGACCCTGACAGACAGACAGAGATCCGGACAGAGAGAGATCCTGACACAGACAGAGAGACTTTCAGCTTTATTATTAGTAAAGATTAAGTAGCTTTTGTCGTAGATTTATACAGACTATTAAAATATGGACTTTTTAAATATGGATGCTTCACTTGCCAAATCGACTTACTCCATAAAACAGAGAGTAGAGAAAAGTGATGAAGAAGATGGTGTTATCCACAGGACTATATAGGCCCTCATGATGCATTTTCTGCCATCTCATGGTCAAAAATGTACTGAACCAAAAATTTAATATATATTCACATGCTAAGCATTGATAAAGCACTATTAAAGCAGAAGTGATGGTTTTTTACTTTCTTCTACATCTAATACATGGAAGAAAGTATTGGATTTTCGAATTTCGAATGTTATGGATTCGAACGTTTTGAGGTGTGCTGAGTCCATTTCGACCATTTTTGGAAAATGTCTCTCTCTCTCTCTGTGTGTGTGCGTGTGTGTGTGTGTGCGCGTGTTTGTGGTACGTATGTGTGAGACCAGTTTTTTGTGGCCACTCTACAGCAAAAACTAACGCATGAAATCGAACGAAATTTGATACACTTATGTGCCCCTATGTGAACTTGTGCCCATTAGTTTTTGGCGCGTATTCCTCCAAGGGGAGTGGAGCAATGGGACGTTTTTTGAGTTATGCGTGCCTGCTATTCCCCAGGAAGTAACTGGCGGAATCAAAAAAAATTTGGTCCATATGTTGTCCTTAACAGGCAGGGCCTGATTAAGGCACAGGCCTACTAGGCCTGGGCCTGGGGCCTCATCTTCCTAAGGGGTCCCAAATTTTTGAGAAACTTATGCATAGCATTAAAAATTCACGTATTTTTATGAAAATAATAAAAAATTCTCTTTTTAGTAAATGTTAAACATCATTTTAACATGAGTTTGCGGACTTAAAGTGGTATAGAATAGAGAGGGGGGCCTCCAAAACATTGTCGTCTGCGTATTTCGCGTGATTTTGATTGTTGGAAAATGACCAGAAAATCGCGATGACTTAAACTTTTTAACTGTTGCCATCTTGTGTTGTTAACAAATAAATGTTTGTAATTATTTTTAGTAAGGCTTTTAAAACGAATTTCAATTTTTATTCCTTGCTTTGCCTTTGAGATAAATCGGAAATTGGGATGGTCATCACGTTATGGCGTGTGTAATTTTGTTTTTGTTGGAAATATTGCTTCCTCGTCAAGCATGGGGAGGGATCAGAATTATAAGAAAGGTATAGAAGAAAGTTTCGTGATGGCCACAACATACTGGTTTTAAAAAGTGGAGTTAATAGATTTGGCAATTGAGGCATCCATATATCATATAGATATTTGTACGAATCAAACATTTATTGAAATTTTAGAGGTTTGAATAGTCAAGGCGATATACAGCAAATAAAGGTATAGATTAAACAGCGATTATCGAATAATATATGCTTATATATTGAAAAATACTCATAAATGGATTTTAAGATCACTCAACTTATAAGGTCTTATAAGGTCACTTTTGCGAAGTCCCGAGGGGTCCCCTTATATTGAGGCCCGACTGTATACTAGGAAATAAAGGTATAGATTAAACAACAATTATGGTATAAATTATGGCACTAATTTCGAATTCCGAGAACTATTCTTGTGAAACTTCGAAGTAGTAGGCAGTTTTTATTACAAAATATTCTATTATGGTATCGGTTTTCCTCGGCTCAGACAAGGGAGGAAAAAAAATCTCATTTTGACTTGGAAAAGTTTTTTGTTTATCTTTTTTTCTTGTATGAAAGATTTTAAAAACATATGAATGATGCTAATGATTAAAAAGTAGAAAATGTATTTTTTTGTATTTAGGAAGGGTAATTACAAATGTGAAATATAATTTGACAATTTGGCAAGATATATTAATTATGATACGAAATACGTCTTAAAACAAATTAAATATAAAACAATTTGTATATAAAAATATCATAAACTGAGCATGCAATTCCAATCAAATACAAATATAGTTCCTTTTCGCCGGAGAATTTTGATCAAAATGCAGCTTACACTATTTTTAATAAACAAAAATAATCTTGTGTTTGTATTTTGTTTACACGTTAGTTATGATTTTTATTTGGTTCAAGCAATGGAAAGAACAACATCAATGAACACAATAATATTAATTTTTATAGCAATCTATTCCGTTCCTTTAAAAGTAACAAGTAGAACTTTTATAAAACTCGATTTCATAGAAATAAATCCATTGTTAAAATCATGGTCGAAAAAAAGAATCCATCACTAAAAACCATTTTTGATGAAGAATGATTTCCTAAGTACATAAACTTCTTTATTATCACAACTTAATCTAATTCTTCTCACGAAAATTTCCCATAATGTATTTCATTTTTATAAACATTAAAATGCATTCCTCCTCAAAAAATAAAAAATCAGTCAATAATTTACGGACAGGCCTCTAAATAAAAAAAATAACAACCATGAAAATTTTGCGAATAATATGCAACGAAATGCAAGAATATGAAATGCGCACGAATACACTATTTTCGGGTACATTGACACCTTTTGTTTGAATTTATTCATTTGGAGCTCTCGAGGTTGGGATAATGAAATACTTCCAAGTTTGTGAAACTAAATTTGTCTGCTTTCTCAAAACTTTGTCTCTCCGCACGAAACGAATGGGAGAAACCCGTGATGATACGGCATCTGTGCTTAACAATTAAGAAACGTAAGAGCATTTGATCTAAACTCTTGAATTACAACCGAGTAAGATAACTTCGCAAATGTGGCCATCTAAGACCTTCTGCGTAATGAGGAGCATTCCGGAGAATACGATATCTGCCTGGAACGGAAACAGACAATGTTCCAATTTCTCATCAGGAGTTTATTAAGTCTTCTTCTCCATGATTCTTAACGGTCCTGGAAGAATTAATTGGAGGAGAGAGAGTGGGAGGAGAGATTCTGTAATCTTCTTACGGGATCCACCCCTGGGATGCGGAACGTTCTGCGCTTTCCAATGGGGGTGAGCAAACAAGGAGAGATGAAAAGGAAATGGTTGATATCGCGTGGGAAAACACTCCACTTTTCAATCTACGATGCCATTGATACACACCGGAAAACACCCCTATAAAATGCTGGTCTGTCTCGTTGCTTGGGGGTCGTCTCCATGTGTAGGAGTGGAGCCCGTAACAGGTCGGATCCATGGAGAGGATTGAATTTACCCCCAGGATTTGCTGTAATGAGGATTTATTTATTTTGTTTTTGCCCATAGATCTATTTAGATGTTTACCATCCTCATATATATAATGGCGAATGATCGAGTAACGCTTCTGACGTCACCAACAGTGAAACTCGCGCCACGGTATGATAATTTGATAATACTTTTTGGTAAAGCTTGACATGTAGGGAAATGTTTTATTTCGAGAGGCTGAACTGGATCCGGCAACTTAACTGTTTTACTGGTAAGACTGTCATTTTAGGAGAACGAAGAAACGAAAAAGTAATCGACAATTGACGCTATTTACTGGAGTTTAGAGTCAACCTACTGGAGTTAGGGTTAAAATTTCAACTATCAAAATATCACCAAACAGGTAATGGCTTCGTTAAAATGTAGAAGCAATTTTCACCGTCATACCTTGATGGGTGATTTTCTAGTTTAATTATAGAAATCAGTTTTCACCCTTTGTTTCTTTATTCTTTCTGAAGTCTCTGTCTGAGTAAAAGAAGAAATAACCTTTAGTTCCACAAAATTGCAGATTGCTACATACACCTGTTTCGGGGATGCAAGGAACATCTTTTTCAATGTAAAATAAATGAGCTTATGTATGAAAAGACATGTTCGAAGCAAGCGGTCGTTAGTCATATTTTTCAGCTAAAATTTTAGTTTGAAGACTAAGATTTAACAGACGGACATCATTTTTGGCACCAAACTTTTTATGAAAAGTAAATTGATGATTGTAATTTTAGACACAGTTGATAGTTTTTTTTTTTTTTTTCTAAACCAACGTTAGATATAATGTAGAAAACTTTTCTCCAGCTCCTTAAATTGCTTTAAATTATGCCTAAGCAGAACATTCAGGCAAACTACAAGAAATGAGTTAGGCGCATGACGCCTAATGTTTACATCCTAATTTCAAACCTTGGTCCCTGTGCTTATATTTATTTATTCCATATTTTCTAAAAATATAATTAGATAATTAATTGTCCCAATCTGTTCTTTTGTCAATTGAGGCAGTGAAAAGCAAAGGGATGTAAGTGTCAAAATTAAAAATTTTGTGAAAACCAGTACAAATGGTAGGTAATACCTCTCCTCTGTCTTGGGGCAAGAGATGGTACTAGTGGCCCTGGTCGGTGCTGCTATACAGCATGATTTAGAAAAACGTTTCAGTGAAAGCCTACCTAGGACTAGAACTTTAAACGCGTTTTACTCATAACTTGAAAATGTCCACTTCCATCCTTTTACTTCTCACTGCCTCAGTTTTAAAATGTCCCTACATCTTAGTCATGTACTAATGTTTGTTTTTGCTTACATTTTTTCTCCTTACTTATTCTTCTTCTTTCTAACATACATTTACTTACATTTATCTCTATAGTTTTCTTTGCCTTGCATATGTTAAGTTTGATTGTTACCCAGAAAACGTTTTCGTTCCAAACGAATGTCCCATAGTGTATCTGTCTACATTTTTAAGGATTCAAAAACTACTGGAACGGTGAATAGTTAACCAGAGTCCAATATAAAAAGAAAAGTTATTTGAAAACCTTTTGCAGAGTGTCAAAAATAAAAAAGGGGGAAGGGGAGCCAGTTGTTTAAATTTCTTGAGCTTGGAAACTAAATATTTCCGCACCTTTTACAGTTAAAATAAAGCACACGTTTTCAATGGCAATTTTATACTCCTTAATTTATCATTGAATGATTTTGTTCGCTGGTAAATAGTTTTTGAGGTGTCAAACAGAAGCTGGAAAAAAAAAAAAAACTCTATTCAAGGTAACGGCCCAAATTTCCCCTTCTTTACAGATAATTCGGTAGGCAATCCGACAGAAACAAATTTTTCTTATCATAAAAAAGTATCAAAATCGTTTTCGTTTTAAAAAACAGACGGGGGTAAAAATATTGCATCGGGATCTTTAACTGTTATTAAGACTGTTAATTACATACTGTTTTAAATTAAGTTATCAATGATTACTGTACTGGAAATTAAATTCTTGAGTCAAATTTTCATGAGCTACTGTACCTAAAAGTTTGTACACTGTTAAAAATTTTCCGGAAAATTTACGGTAATTGTTACTGGCATCCATGTTGCCAGTAACTATTACCGTAAAAATCAAATGTTACTGTAAAATTTTACGGTTTCCTCGGTAGGCCACAGCAACCAGTTGGCGCTGGGATCGCTTATTTCTCCGGTATAAATTACCGTAAAAATCAGCGAAGCGTCGGCGATGCAATTTTACAGTAACAATTACCAGAAAATCTTCCTGAATTTTTAACAGTGTAATTGCTTAAGATTCGTTAAACTCACATCCTATCTATTCTCACGCTTTGAAGTTGGCTTATTTTGATAAAATTCCGCATCAGTTTTTAATTTTGGAAGCATAAATCATTTTCTCCCCCAGAAGAACTCTTGCTTTTTTTTTTTTGTAGGAGACCTGCTTTTAATCACATACGAAAAGACAGGTAAAATTGATAAATTACAAGCATTGAATGTCAGAGAAGCAGCATGAAATCGATCAGTTGACAGTTGATTTTTTGAACATATAATAAATTTTTTAACTTAGTTAAATACGACAAATCTTTTCCTTTTTCTTTTCTTGGTCCATTTTATAAAATGAGCTCTCAATCATAACTGAAAACTGCTTTTCTGAAACTGTATACCAAAAGCAAAAGAGTAATTTTAAGCATTTATTTTCAAATTATTTGAACACAATTTTGATAAATACTTAGAAAGCACATTTGACTTCAAGTTAGGCGACGTTTCATATTTTGTAATTTATAACCTAAATAATTTCCTTAAAGTAAATAGCAGTGGAGTAAAAAATAATTTGAAACGATTGTTAGATTTAATTTTGATGGAACTACGAGATTTTTGAATTTTTAAACGTCATTTACAATATATCAACATTTTTTTTTTTAACTGTAAAGGTCAACCTGAAAAAAAATCAAGAAATTGAATTTCAAGTTTTTATTAAATATTCTTTAACAAAATCGCTACATATAGGCCAAAATATAGAGCCTTAAAATAGGGATGCACCGATTAAAATATTTTTCAAAATAATTTTTTTTAAGCATACCTTCAACAAGAAACTGATAAATACGCTTATGAACAATAAATGAACGTAATTCGCTGCGAAAACTTTTTTAGAATTGCAGTATGAAAGTGTACAAAGTAAAAACAAATAGTTTAGAAGTTGCGTGAAACTGAATGAAATATTTAAGAATTCTCGCAGCTGAAATTCACATGACACTACAAAGAATAATTAAATTACTGGACTTTTAAATTGGAATGCGAAAAATATCCCCCCTCCCCTCTACACCCCTATACTTTTCATATCACCTGCCTTGCAGCTGTTTTTTATTTTTATGCTATTAACGTTATTTCAATTTATCTTTTGAAGGACAGAAATTAACAGAAATAAACAAATGATCCCACTGGAACCTCCTAACGAAAAAGAAAAATTTCCCAATGCTTTGGTTTTATTTCTTAAAGAAACTCAGGATCATTTCCTAAAGTTTACGATGATACCACCCTAACCCCTGCTTTTGGTGACACAACTTGATTATTATTTCAATTATTTTTTTTCTCTTAACTATACATATGATTACATCATGCAACTCAACAATAAAGTAAAAAAAAAATATATACATATATATATATATATATATATATATATATATATATATATATATATATATATATATATATATATATATATATATATATATATATATATATATATATTTGATGTAAAAAAAGAAAAAACTCATACACTTTACTATAATTATTTTGTAACAAACTTTATCATTTTTATTTTGAATAAATGTGCAGATATATACTAATTTGCATCATGTTTCATGAATCGATACTTTTCCCCTTTAGAATAGTGCTTTTAGATAACCTTATAATATTTTTTAAATGAATAAAAAACTTAGATTAAATGTCGACTAATAATTTTAAAATAAATGTTAATTAAAAAATGCTCTTAAATTTGCTTGATGACCACAGGCTGCCCCTAATATTTTTTAAATTGCGTGTTTAGTTAACATTTTGTGATTTTATTAACATTAACATGAAAATTGGCTGAAAGAAATCGTATGGAATTTTGAAATTATTTTTGGAAAATTAAGAAAGAGGAGAAAAATCGTCTCTCAGAAATAAACTGTTAACTATTTCTAAATTCAGAACGAAACGAAAAGAAGTGACAGAGGAATTGATAACATTAAAATACCCATTATGATCACAACTCTGCCAGAGCCGATCAATCGGCCGATTATCAACAACCGATTAATCGGTAATCGGTAATCGGCCAATTTGCTTATCGATGCATTCCTACCCTAAAATATTGGGCAACTTTTTTCTCCATTTTCAACAGCATAAAACGGAAGAAAACTGCTAAACCAATGTACATTGCATGGTTCTTCACAGTAATGTTATTATGTAAGAGATTTAAATTGAACTATTAACCTGGTTCCAAAGTATCCCGCCGACTTAGAATGTCTAACCCCAAACGCTTAGCTTTAGGCTGTGTTGCGTATCCATCCTAGTCTGTCAATATGTGCATGTAGCTATTTAATGTAATAGCCTAATCAAAAAATTCTGGCTAGTTGTGACCATCCCTCCTCAGTAAGAAAATTCTGGCTCTGATAGTGAGTGTGTAGATAAATAGACATAAATGTTTTTATTGACATATAACCTCCTGGTGGGATAGTAATTCCACTTTATCAAGTACTGCACAGAATTCAGAAGATGAAAATATGTTGTCACAGGTATTAGAGAAAATAACTCAGCAATTAAATCTTGATTTAAACATGATTTTTATTCCATGCAAACCACTTCCATAACCAGCAGAGCTATTTAAATTTTTTTTGATCATTTTAGAACTAGGACAGCAAATTGAGAAAAAAAATAAGGACTCATAAAAATGATGCATAAAAAGAAATATACTAAACTTATGAAGAATATTGATTATGATAGTTAGTTTAGTTTCTCTCGGTGCATTATAATCTTACGACATTTATCTCTATAGTGTGTTCATAAGGTAGTAAATCTGTTGTGACTTAATAACGACAGCAATGTTAAGTTTCAGTCACATGGCTATTTCTGAAACATAATTTAAATATAATACGTGCTGTATGTGTACAATATATTATTATTTGTAGTGAGTATCTTGAGAAGAAAATGTCATTAGCTAAAAAATAATAACTTCTGTGAAAGATATGGTAAAAGCACACACAAATTTTAAGAAAGAGAAAAAAACTCTTATGTATAAACGATTATTAAAATTCAAATTGTTATTTGAAGTTATGAATCCTGATAGCATTTTTAAATTGTGCAAGTTTTCTCCAGCCGAATTAATGGTAATGAGCTATACAGGGAAAGATATTATTAATTTCCGAAGGCATATTCATCATTTTCAGTGTTGTAAATTAGGATGAATGAAAAATGAATAATGTCATTTGATTCATTCTAACAGGGAATCCAAACCACCCCCTAAATATCGCGAAGTCTCCCCCCATAGCAAGAGCCCCCCCCCTAAAGGAGAAAAGACCCTTGTAAACAACCTCTTAAAAATTTCAATTGCGCAGCCTGCGCAATGCTCCCCCTCCCCTTAGGTGGACGTCCCTGATTTATTTATCGCTGTCTGTGAAATAGTCTTTGGCTCAAAAATAAATATTTCTGAAAAACAAAGGAATAAATGTTTCGTATCAAACTTTGCAGATGGATTCATTACCACTAAAATGTGGTGAAGAATTTTATCATATTCTATAGAAATTAACCCCCCCCCCCCCCCCGCCCTCGTCGCTCTTTTCAACAAAACTTTCCACAACATTCGTATAAATGTCAAAAATTTTAATAAAATATGAGAAGAAAAATGACAAGAAGTAATTCAAAGTACAAAAAAAAGAGGCAAAAAGAGACGTAACATTTGCAAATTGACATTTCGAGGCTAACAAAGCAATATTTTCTTCAATGCAAACCATTATTGCACACAAATCTCTCTCTGTTTTGTACTGATGAACAGGCTCGTTTTGTTAGCCTCCTGACGGATATTTACACATTTCACATCCCTTTCATTTGTGCTTTTAATTACATTATGTCATCTGGGTTCTCACTTCTGAAACTCTGTTCCGAGGTTTCGGCAACTGAAAATTGTATAAAAGAGAAAATATTGAAACGCAACTACTTGGACTTAAAGTACCAAAGCAAAAAAGCTCAAAAAAAAAAAAGTAAAGTAATAATCAATTTTATTATTAACAATATCGTTATATTGTTGAGCAATTGAAATGTTTAATAGATAGTCGAAGCGTTTAATCTAATACAATAGTTCTGTTTTACAGAAAAAAGTCCTAAATCGCCAAATTGTTGAATAAACGAAAACAACATGCTTAGTAAAAAGAAGACTCAAAAGTAGAGGAGGTAAAGAGAGATGCTATCTATTATTAAAGATAAAAATCAAAATTTTTGCATCTCTGAAAATTTGCAGCACTTAACAGATTATTTATTACTAACTGTTTGCAATATATAGGACAATTTTTATTAGATGTTCACACTTCTTTGCAAGAGAGAATTGGTTATCAAAGGGACTGTGGGTTGCTCAGATGTTTGAATAGCGGCCGTTTCAGAAAAAAGATTTTGATTGTATTATAGAGGCAATATGAATCAACAAGCAATGGTAGCAAATTATACATATAGGGGAGAGTGGCGCACAGTGAGATGGTGGAGTACAGTCGGGGCCCAATTTCCCAATAGGCTTAGTAGGCACCTGCCTAGGGCGCCAAATTTTTCGGGTCGGGGGGGGGGGGGACAAATATTGCTTTAACTATGCAATTCATCGCCTTAAAATTCATTTTTTGGGTCCTGGACACCGCAAACTTGAAAAGGATCTGTTTCTGAAACTTTTACAAACTTTATGTTTATCTACACAAAACATTAAAGTTTTTTTTTTTCTTCCATCTTGTGCACGTTTATCAATATTATTGCTTAGTGTAATGTTTCATAGAATGTAGTCACTTATTTCCGAATTTTTCCAAAGAAAAATGAGGGAAAATGTAATCTTAATGAACGATTCTATGCAGAATCACTTATTCTTCAAATGACGCGATCATATATCATTAGTTGACACTATGTAACAAGTAAAATGATGGTCATAAAAAAAAGTAAAATTATTGATGTTATTCGAATATAGCTGAAACGAAAAGGATTAACGAGAAATGTACGTGTAAAACATAATGCTTTTGATGAGAGTTCTATATTATTCACTCGATTTTTTTAATTAACTTTGCATCAATGATGGATAATAGACGATAATAAAACTCTATTATTACATTTAAAAGCTTTTTTTTTTTTTTTTCAGATTCCGTAACAAATGTAAAATTTTCTTTGCATAATTATTGAAGTTTTCACTGTTTAATAATTTGATTTGTTACTAACATAATAATAATTAAATTTTAAAAAAATCCTTCTGAAAAAAACCATTTTCAAGTGGGTAGGTGCAAAAAACCGACTCCTTTAAAAGTATTTTTTGATGCATTTCACAAAGCATATGAGGTTGGTATTTTGGTTGAAAAATTGGATTTTAAAAACGTTTGAAATCATTTCTGCAAATGTTTTTTTTTTAATTATAGTTTTGCAATAACCAAAAAAGTTATTTAAATAAAAGTATTTAACACAACACTTAACTCCTCCCGAGCATTTTATAAATAATGCTATAAGAACTATTTTTAAATGCTCTGAAACTTCTTTTAAAGAAATCATTCGAATTTTCAATCATTAAAAATTAAAATATAATACGTTTTTGCCCAACGGAGCAAAAGAGATTGAAACAACGAGTTTAAGAATTTAATAGAAACTTGAATATTAAAATTATTTGCTTATGCAAACGGTTTCGCTGACGAATATCTATTTTTGTACAATAAAAGTTACATGCGAAAAATCAGTAGTAACTTCAGGTTTGATTTTAATAGTGTTGAGCTGATGATATTAACGTTATTTTGTAATGGAAGCAATTGACTGCTGTTGCTAGCCCTTGTCACTGTAGATACCGTGTATCCCCTCCCCTCATAAACAGGGGCGGATCCATAAAATTTTGCAATGGGTGTCAAGTTTTAATCGCCAGGATGATGGCGCCCCCCCCCCCAAATAAGATGAAAATCATTTCAAGTCCCCCCGCACACATTTTCAATAGTGCACCTGCGTCATGGATCAATTCTTAAATTTTCATCAAATATATTTCTTTTTGCAGACAGGCTGGTCACGTTTATCTAAGCTTTGAATTGATTCCTTTACAATTATTGATTACAGCTATAAAATAGTTGAGAAAAGCACAACAAACACACGACATGTGGTTTAGGGTGGAGAAATGTTCTGAGCAGAAATCTTAAAATGTCAAAGGAACTGTAAACTAACCCAGTCAATCCTTTGAATTATGACGCGCCAGAAACGAGCAAAAAACGTTAACATTGATTCCATGTTACTACTTCTTCGGATCTAAAATAGTTTTAAAAATAATAATCAGAATAAAATTCTTGTCACGGGGGGGAGGATCAGCTGACCCTTTGACCCTCCCCTGAATCCACCCTTGCTCATAAAGCATAAAACATACTTCTTGGATTCCAAGACGGGCCCCTTTCAAGAGCCGGGCTCTTAGCTTCCAACCAGACTTCTCTTGTCAGCCCTGATTGCGAGGGCAATGTAAATGAAAAGAAATTAAAACTATTTTCTAGTTTAAGAGTAGTTCATTTTTAGTTTTCTCAACAACAGACCTTTAATATTCCTTTCACTTAAACAAAAGATAATGCTTCAAATCTTTAACTGCAACTTGTTTTTAATGTTCAAAATTTTTAACTGAATTAAACCTAAACTAACATTTCTTTCAACAGAAGCATTTAATGCTTTTTGATGTCTATCATTTTTATCGAAGTTGTAAAGAACGCTACTTTTAAGCTTAATTGCTTGTTGTTTAGTAGCAAATACTTGCTTTGGTGGTCTTCAGTGTTTTCAATACAACTCAGGGCCAAATTTGTTGCAATTGTTTCAGAGTTACGAGAACTCTTGCATCAACACAAGAAATGGAATGGTGGAAAAGAAAAAAAGAAATCAAAACCTTTTCACATAATATGTTTGAAAGGACCATAATATGTTTGATTACAAGGACCTATAAACTAGTAAGAAAAAAAATCTTGAAAATTGGCACAAAAAAAAAGTTGGTAAAAAATGCCGACTAACAAACAAGGGATCCATTAAATTTGAAAAAAACAGAAAGTAAAATATATGAATTACACAAATGAATGCCGAATTTAAAAGTGGAAAAAAGGCATATAGAGGTTGAATTAATGCACAGATCCTTCAGATTCGTAAACGTTTGAACTCAAACTTGTAAAATCGCAAGCATTTTTGCACAATTTTTCCTGAATATAAGTTAAATGCGTCGTTGAAATCACAGTAATGTTCGCCTTTTTTTTTTACACCTTTACGTTTGAGCATGTAACTTTCATTTTACTTCAAGCGAATTGAAGTCTGGTTTAGTTTGTCCTGTACCACAAAATTCAAGTTAAATACTTATTTTTAACTGCTCTCTCGTTTTTGGAAAAAGTGTTTGAAAATTTCTATTTCATAATTGCACATAAATTACTGGAAAATATTTTCATTAGAGCAATTTGTTTTAAAACAAAGTTAAGTTTTGAACATTCCGAGTGAAATCTGTTTACTAACGTTTTATAAGAACTGACGAATATGATCTTTAAATCTTAAAAAAGTTAAGAAAAACGAATTTACTTTGTACTAGCATTCAAAAAGAAAAAAAGAAGGAACAAAGAGAGGAATCCTAAGGCATATTTTTTTCTCGAAATAGCTCCAAAAGTTTTAAGATTGACACTGTTTACCTGGGGTATAAAGGAGACCGAATCTGTGTTAGAGGCTATTTTATTAATATACCAGTAACGAAAAACATTTCTTCAAAAATCACCAGAGATTTTGATGGCATTTCTTAACTGTCAGAAGTTCTAAATTAGAATTAAGCACCAATATCTGGAACTAATTGGTCACTCGAAAGAAAAAACAATAGCTAACATTAATGTGTGCTTTTATGAAAACCAAGACAATTTATGCGAATTAGGTCAAAAATTTGCATATCTCTCTTCAAAACAGTGCTTGAATAAGTTGAGCAAGACCTGGAACTTTAAGAAAAATGGAAATGCTTATTCCAAATCAAAATTCAATGCGCCGAAAAGTCAGTGTTACTTTATTTAAAGAGAGTCAATAAAAAGTCAAAAATGTGCATGATTAATACAAAAACTTCTCTTTTCAAGGACATACAGATTTTTTTCTTAAGTATTACCGCTTCAAAACATTTTAACTTTAAGCTATGAACTTTAGTTTTAAGCATTTTAAAGGGAATTCACGTACCGAGAAATGTTTGGGCTGAACTGCCGTGCCACATAAAACTTTCAGATTATGTAATAGAACTATTGAAATCTTAGATTACTTCGCAAGAAAACTGAAATTTCGACAAGTGTTTTATGTTATGAGGAGAGACATGACAGCTAAAACACGTTTTCTACCTCAACCACTAAGAAAGAAACATAAAAACCTAGAGCAACGTTAAATTTGCACGAATGACAATAAGAATCGCAGGCACGCAATTCGGGGCTACAAGGATACCTCTCTTCGATGCAAAGAAATGAGCTTATTAATGCAAAGACATGCGTGAACTAAGTGTCTGCAATTCTTATTGCAATCTCTGCAGTTTTAATGTTGCATAACTTATAGAATTAACGTAAATATTTAATTTGTGAAGGATTACTCACCAGCTGCCGATGCAAATCGATCCCTCCAAAGAGCTTGACTCTGCAGGACATTAGGCCAATAAATGTGGGGCCTTCCGGGCAAGTCTCCCAGACCCAATTTAGGACCACCAAAGTACATTCCAGCGCTCATGCCTAGACTGAGACGGGGCAAGGCGCTCAGAGTCCCTAAGGTGGGGGCAGAAGTGGGAACCGGCCGCCCCAATATGTCATTAATGCCATGGGGCGTCGCAGAGGAACTGGTCGGCGTCAGAGGTGACGGTTTCAGAGTTTGACTGCTGGGATAAGGGTTCACCCCATTGGGCTTCATGTCCGCCATTGAATGCAATGCCGCCAGAGGAGGATTACCCAACAGAAAGTTCTGCCTGGAGGCCTCCATGTTGATGTTGAGCATGGATAACATGGAACTAGCTGCCGTTGTTGCTGGCGTGTTGAATTCCAACATTGTTCCTTGGGGGCACAGAACTGCTGCCAACAGTTTATTCAGTTATAATCAAACCGAGCTGAGCCTAAGAAAAATGCGCTGTCATTGGTCTTTTTGCTCGAGCCATTGCAAAATAAACAAAGCGAAAACGAGCGCGTGGAAGGAGAGCAATTTCCCAGTTTCAAATTCGGAAGTCCGCCGAGAGCCCCGAGGAAGTAGATGTGAAATACCAATGACGAGGCAATGAGTGAAACGGCGTAAAGAGACTCTTCTAGCAGGGGTAGGCGGGATCTCGCGTCGCACTCCCATTGGACGCTGTTCCGCCAATGGGTTTTGGAACCGGCTCGCCCAAGTGGCGGAACAATGACAAGGGGGTGGGGATGAGGCAACGGCGGTTTATGCTATCATTCCGGACAGGCGAAATTGCGACTAATGAACCATGTGGGCACTCAATAAAAACCCTCTCCGGTTGTCGCGTGGCTCCAGGATCACGTGATCATATTCCTTTTGGCCCGTTCGATTTTTTTTTCGGAAACTCTCCGCCTCGGACGGGGTGGTCCGGAAAGATAAGAGAGAGTATTTGGAGCTGTGAAATCTGCGGATATACCCGATACTGAAACATGAAAACTATGGAACAGTGCTGACTATGCGGCGCAAAAACAAAAAAATGAGTATGAAATGTTCATTTTCTTTGCTACTAGTTTCACTAAACGTGAACGTAAAACGTCAAGTGACTTCATCATTATTAGCAGGATATCACTATGTCTATAGTACATTTTTTCTACCTATAGTTGAGACAAACCTAACCTAGCAGCTTCGTAATGTTGTGATTGGGATCAATGTCTCCATCTTCCCAATTCTGCCAAGTTAGGTTTGCCCCAACTATGGTCAATAAAATAACGCATGAAAAACTAATAAATACGTTCTCTCGTACCACTTTGAAATTGATCTTTTGTCCCTCGAACTGTGTGTTGCGAGCAAGATAATACTTTCAGAATGATATCCAGAGCCTGGTTAGTGAGAAGGCGAACTGGGTCACAGCCTAGGACCTCCAATTTTAGGGGCTCCGACATGACGAAAATTGTTTAGGTTCTAGTCGGTTAATCAAGAAAAGGAAATATATTATATATATATATATATATATATATATATATATATATGATTTTCTTCTTTATTTACTTCCCTTTTCTTCTGCCTACTGAAAGTGCAATGCCAGATCTAGGGGGCGTTACCGTCCGGCGCCTTTTCCCGGGTAACAGCTTCTGACCGCTTCAAATTCATCCAATTTCTGTTTTTTTTTTTTTTTTTTTTTTTTTTGTGTGTGTGTGTGTGTGTGTGAAGCTCAAGATTTTCCCCAGCTCCGAAAAATGGTAGATCCGGCACTGTGAAGGTATGGAATGCCCTGCACCCCAACAGATACTTTGAGCTAGTGGTTGAGCACCACAGCACCCCTTAAATTGGCACTCCTGCTTTCCCGTGAATGTTAGAGTTTGTAAGGTTTGATTACAGAGGGAACCGAAAAAGAGTTTGGCCTTTGGTCTTCGAATATCTTAATCTGGCCGTGATGATATCTGATACGAAAATGGAAACTTATTACCGAAATCGAAAACAGAAAAAACATAGGATAAAATCACAATATTTCGTCTCCCTAAGCTTTTCGACCTCCGAGTAGCATATGTTAAGATTAATTGATCAAAAAAATAAAATAAAATAAAATAAATAAATAAATATATTATATGACACCACGAACTAATCCTACATATGGCATTTAATCTAAAATACATGAAACACAATTTGTTTTTCGTTAAAGAAAAGTTTTTTAAAAAATGTACTTTTATCAGAATCGAAAATTGTTAACCTATTTTCGTCCTCTTTCCAATATATCTTCTAATAGAAGTAATAATGTGTTAAAAATCAGGTAATAAAATAATAAATACAGATTAAGAGTTGTATTAAAGAGAAACAGCACAAATTGTGCATTTTTATGCAAAAATATTAAGTTAACATTGATTGATTTTTTAAGCCACCGAAACAAGCGTTTCAAATGATTTAGTTTTGTTTCTCGCCCGTAATCTTTTTCGTAAAAAGATTTTAGGCACTTAAGATTGTGTGCATCAACTTCTTTTACTCCAATCTCGGCAGGGGCGAAAATAGGAGCATCATATTTGCCAATATGCCGGCTTCCTGTTCAAAATGAAGTGAGCCTTACATAGCAAAACGCTCAGATCATTCAGTTTTCATCTCAACCTAAACAAATTTGTCAAATACAACTCACGAAACACATTCTAATAAACCAAAAAGAGCATTTACAAATAGTACTACGTTAATTCAAGTTGTTAAAAGGTCAGAATATGTGTTTTCAAACGGCAACGCAGTGGACTAGTCCCATGAAACTTCCACAAATAAATAGTTTTGTTGACCGGAATCAACAAAAATATCACCTATGGTGACACCTGGCGTCATACCAGAGAAACTTAGGGGAATGGGGGACGAAATATGGACTCTGTACCCCATATATTTTTGTACAAAGTTACTAAAAAGAAATTTAAAACGTAGATATTTTACGCCCATGAATTGAGCACAGAAATGCTGAACACTTCTAGCAAACTATTTCAAAACCAATATTCAACAGGCCTTAGTTTCCCATACGCAATTTGACTAGCGAATAAAATAGCGAATGATGTGCAATAAATGCGCAATAAAAAGAGTTCAATGTGTTGGAAAGGTTTTTTTTAATATATGTTTTTTCAATGGCAACAACCAGAACCCGACTATGACGAATAAGAAGGAGGCGAGTTTTTATGGTGGGAATAATTACTCAGTATATTTTTCCTTTAATAAAAAATATTCGCTTTTACGTTAACTGTATTCAATAAAGAATGAAATTAAAAAGAAATATTTTAGCGTGTGGTCCATTCATGGGAACCTGTTGCTATAGATAGACCATTGAGTTTCACTCGTTGGACCACAATCTTAAATAAAAAAATCAAACCGTAAAATATAAATAATCATTACCGGAGAAAAACAAACACTACAAATAATAGTAAGTGATTCCAAAAGAGAAAATTGTTCTCTCTTTTTTTTAAATAATTAATTTTTATCACGGGAGAAACATAAAAACTGTCAGGACTCACACAACACAGCTGTTTTCACAATACCTCGCTCACCACTTGATATTTTCCAACATGTGACTTAACTCTTCTTAGCTAAATTTTCATGTGGCTTCTTTTGAACAAAGGGGAGACCTGTTTCATCCAAGTTCAAAAATTTTGATCCACAAAGATTTTACTTGACAACAAGGATTTTGTTTGCTGTAGCACGTTGCATTCCCTTCGTTATCCACTGACTTTATTTCACTTATTTTGGTATTTTTCTCGAACAACAAACGTACTTTTGAAACTGTATTAAAATTTACTTTAACAAATACTGAATCAACTACACAAGTTTTTTGGTTGTGACAATATAATAACTGCGAGGAGTTTCTAAAACTAAATTTTAAAATATTGTTTCATCATTATCACACCTATTTAAAAAGATTCATCAATTATTAAAGATAACTGAGCTGAAACTTTAGTAGTACTTGTAGGATTCCACGAATGAACTACTTTGTTAGCTGGTTCGTTCATAGAAACACCTAGTAGTTCAATGATATCAACTGTGTCATTTTGAATGTTCTCATATAGTTGTCATACTGCTGCTGTGACGATTCATGATGAAACTTTAAATATGGAAATTGTTCTTGAAAATGCACTCTTTCAAGTCAGTGCTCCCATTTAGTTGTTCATTAATATTCAAAGCATGTAAAAACAAAATGTAAATGTCAGTCATTATGCAGAAGACAAAAGAAGACACTAAAACTGATTTCGTGCCTGAGAAAACTCTGGTTGGGAAAATATCTTCGAAGTTCAGTCATGGAACCGGTCCATTGACAGCAACCTTCCCCTATGAGTGAGAAATGTTTAAAACTTATACAGAATTCTATATACAAAGTTAAATAACTATTCTGCTTATAAAAGCATGAAATTAGCAACTCATCAAACGTTTTAAATTTCTAACAATTTCCTTTTCGAAATCATAATCATCATAAAGTTGGTTTCAGCTCGTCAACATTGCCCAAAAATATTGTTAAATTGTATCATCGCAATTGCAACAAATGAACCTCGCGTGCAGTGGCGTAACTAGCATGGGTGACACACGGGATGGTAGTCTGTAGTGTCCCTCCCCCCTCTTACAAACGTAAACGCAAACGCAAAAAAAGGGGGGGTTAATACTCTATGCAAACATGAAAACGTGACATTCATACAATCTTCTGAAACAACTGCATTTGTGAATAAAATATGACAACGTATATAAAGTACAAATTCAGAATGAAAAAAGGTTAAAAAACCAGCAAACAGCTGTTTCGGCACTCTAAAATACAAGTGCCATCATCAGTGCAATTAAAAACGAAGACAGGTTCAACCCGACTAAAACACAGTCGAGGCGAACATTGGAATGAGAGACGAGTTGTAAAAGATATGAGAGCAGTACCGGAAACGATGACGTCAAGGTTACGTCAGAACTACAGAGGACAGATGCACTCAGGAGAAAACGTCACAGACAAAAAATAAATCAAATAACAGACTTCCAAACATTAGGAAAAGGGGGAGTGCTAGACAAATCATTGACGATTAAATTAGCATTTTTCCATATGTAATATGACTCCCAAAAATCTAAATCATGAATGGACGAACACTCGTGAATAACTTTGGCGGAAGAAAAAATAAAATTATGACCGCAAGACCAACAATGTTGAGCAATAGAGGAGCGTTTGAGATCCTGTTTTTTGACGTAATTTTCGTGTTCTTTTATCCGGAATTTGAGGGATCGTCGAGTCTGTCCAATGTAGGCCAATTTGCACTGGCAGGAAACACTATAAATGCCCCATTTGTCAAGGTTCTGAACAGGGTGTTTAAGCTGTGAAAATTTTAATTTATTAACAGGAGAAAAAGTGACGGAAAAATGAAACTTTTTTAAGATTTTGGCAATTTGTAGACTGATTTTAGGAAAAAAACGGTAAGACAACGGAACTCGAATAGTTCACAGGAGCAAGTGTTTGATTTTTGTTAGCTGAACTACATAGCTTCTTATAAATGGTATCAATAATATCTGATGTGAATCCCCGATCAACCGCTATACCTCGTAGGTAATTCAGTTCTGATGAAAGTAAATTGGAATTTGAACAAATGGCTAAAGCACGGTAAATAAAAGATCTAAAAGCAGCCAATTTTTGTTTAGGAGGGTGAACGGATAACTTGTGGGGGGGGGGGGAAGAGAAACAGCAAAGGGTTTACGGAAAACAGTAGTTGTAAACATATTGTTATGGCGAGTGATGGACACATCAAGAAAAGAAATATGATTTCCAGACTCCAATTCAACAGTAAATTGAATATGTGGGTCAATAGTATTTAGGATGGATAAAAGGTTATCAAGGTCACTGACAGACGAGTCCAAAAGCACAAAAATATCGTCAACGTACCTGACGTAAAAATCAAATTGTATAATTTTAAATAATTTAAGTTCGAAATAGTGCATGTACAAATCACTTAGAATTGGAATCAAAGGGTTGCCCATAGCAAGACCTTCAGTCATCCGGAAAAAATTACCGTCGAAAACAAACGTTTTTTTCCGGATGACTGAAGGTCTTGCTATGGGCAACCCTTTGAGTCCAATTCTAAGTGATTTGTACATGCACTATTTCGAACTTAAATTATTTAAAATTATACAATTTGATTTTTACGTCAGGTACGTTGACGACATTTTTGTGCTTTTGGACTCGTCTGTCAGTGACCTTGATAACCTTTTATCCATCCTAAATACTATTGACCCACATATTCAATTTACTGTTGAATTGGAGTCTGGAAATCATTTTTCTTTTCTTGATGTGTCCATCACTCGTCATAACAATATGTTTACAACTACTGTTTTCCGTAAACCCTTTGCTGTTTCTCTCCCCCCCCCCCCCCCACAAGTTATCCGTTCACCCTCCTAAACAAAAATTGGCTGCTTTTAGATCTTTTATTTACCGTGCTTTAGCCATTTGTTCAAATTCCAATTTACTTTCATCAGAACTGAATTACCTACGAGGTATAGCGGTTGATCGGGGATTCACATCGGATATTATTGATACCATTTATAAGAAGCTATGTAGCTCAACTAACAAAAATCAAACACTTGCTCCTGTGAACTATTCGAGTTCCGTTGTCTTACCGTTTTTTCCTAAAATCAGTCTACAAATTGCCAAAATCTTAAAAAAGTTTCATTTTTCCGTCACTTTTTCTCCTGTTAATAAATTAAAATTTTCACAGCTTAAACACCCTGTTCAGAACCTTGACAAATGGGGCATTTATAGTGTTTCCTGCCAGTGCAAATTGGCCTACATTGGGCAGACTCGACGATCCCTCAAATTCCGGATAAAAGAACACGAAAATTACGTCAAAAAACAGGATCTCAAACGCTCCTCTATTGCTCAACATTGTTGGTCTTGCGGTCATAATTTTATTTTTTCTTCCGCCAAAGTTATTCACGAGTGTTCGTCCATTCATGATTTAGATTTTTGGGAGTCATATTACATATGGAAAAATGCTAATTTAATCGTCAATGATTTGTCTAGCACTCCCCTTTTTCCTAATGTTTGGAAGTCTGTTATTTGATTTATTTTTTGTCTGTGACGTTTTCTCCTGAGTGCAACTGTCCTCTGTAGTTCTGACGTAACCTTGACGTCATCGTTTCCGGTACTGCTCTCATATCTTTTACAACTCGTCTCTCATTCCAATGTTCGCCTCGACTGTGTTTTAGTCGGATTGAACCTGTCTTCGTTTTTAATTGCACTGATGATGGCACTTGTATTTTAGAGTGCCGAAACAGCTGTTTGCTGGTTTTTTAACCTTTTTTCATTCTGAATTTGTACTTTATATACGTTGTCATATTTTATTCACTATGCAGTACAAAGTTTTCGACTACTTTTTATGTATACAACTGCATTTGTTTACAACGAAATTTTAAGTGGGCTAATGTACAAAAGACAAATAAAAGCAAAGATCGCTTGTTATATAGCTTACCCTAGACGCAAATGTGCAGGCCATCTAGAGATTAAAAAGCCCCTTAAATGTTTTCATGATGGCCCCTTAAATATTTTAAACGTATCTCAAAAACAGGGAAATATAATGAACGCAGTTCAGCTTTTTGGTATAAGTCACTACTAGGTCTAGTTATTGACAATATGGAATTAATCCCGAGTATAGTATTCACTCTATGATGTGGGGTGGGAAAGAGGGGGTCGGGGGGCATTCCCTCGGAAACATTTCAAATTTATAGTCTTAAAAATACATTTGAACTTTATATTTTTCAAAAACTCACAATTCCACTTTTGGGTGTCACCCCCCTGACGAGTGACACGCGGGACAGACGCGAACCCCCTCCCCCTTCCCGTAGCGACGCCACTGATAGCGTGTGGTATACAACTGATTTAATGAATCATACTTTTTGCTAAAAATAGAAATGAATTTAAAATACAGCGAAACACCGATTTTACGTTTCCCAAGGAACTGAATTTAAAAAGCGTAAAATACGGGAAATATATTTAAAGTAAAAACCAAATTTAAAAAAATAATAAATAAATTTAAAAAAAAAAGTAAATAAAGGTAGTAACGATGACCTCTTATAAAAGGTATAATATCTATATTTTACGAAAAAGAACATTATTGTAACCATTTTAGATCATTTTGTTACGAATCCGGGCGTTTAGACTGAAAATAGTCCGTAATAATGGATTGTTCTTCCAGTCATTGAATACAAAGTAATTGCAGCATCTTCCAAGATTAAAATCGTTTTCAAGTTTTTTTCCTGGTCTTTATGAGAATGAAAATAGTTCTTCACTATTTGTAAACTCTTAAGCACAATATTGAAAGAAGAGACGACTTATGCTTTCTCTTCTTCTTCATCATCTTCATTGGCGGCCGAAAAGTCCGTAAGGTCAGCTCAAGATGAAGCAGTATAGCATTTCTATTTTTATAGGTTAACTTTCAACAGCGAGGGATTATCTTTAAAAATGCACAAAGTGAAACACATTGCTTATTTTAGAACATGTTTTTCTTTTTCTTTTTTCATTTTGTCCAGAGAAAACGTAAAGTACTGGAAATTCCTAAATAAAAACTTTCTATCCGCGTCTTCTTGTTCATCTACATTGGCGGCCGAAAAGTCCATAAGGTCGGCTTAAGATGAAGCAGTAGCATTTCTGTTTTCATAGATTAACTTTCAACAGCGAGGATAATCTTTAAAAACGCACAAAAGGAAACACATTGCTTATTTTAGAACACGTAAGTTTTCTTTTTAACTTTCCAGGGAAAACGTAAAGTCCTGGAAATTCACAAATAACAAACCTTCTATCCAAGGTAAATTAACATTATTAGTATATACGGAAAAACTGGGAGCTAATGATGAAAAATGAGAAATGCGAGAAAGACGCAGATTCGGGGGACATAAATTTGAGGTTTCTCTGTGCATACGATCAGCAAGCACGAAGATAAATATTACCATATAACAATTTTCACAATTTGAACAATTTTCTACAGCATTTTTTGAGGATATTCAAAGTCAAGAGATTTTTTTCCCCGCTTTTTGAACCACTCTGCGATCTAGTGAACTATTGTTATGCTACACCAAAAAAAGGTGGGATGGGCTTGTTGGTCTACATGGTCTTGTTTTGCACACCCGGATCACATGCAGTCGACTCTCGATAACGCGAAGCCTTATTTCATTTTATGCATAAAAGTGCAGTAAAAAACGAAAAAAAAAATATTTTTTTCCTTTAACACATTACTTTGCTTATCATCTTAAACTTGAGGAGTATTTATTTACAATAGTGCCCCTAAATGCTCATAGTGTTACAAAATTTCAAGAAAGTTGCCGATTCTGCAATTTTTTGATGTGGCTGACAACTTAAAAATTCTCTGATGGCAAATGCGCTTTGAGAGACTTGACATTTGGCAGAAATTGAAAAAGTGGCCTTTATTGTCTGGGATGACTCAAATAATCGCGCTTTTATGTCAAAAAACACGCTTAAAAGAAACTCAAACTGAAGTCAAGAGCAAAGAAATTTTGCTTACGACTGAAAATACCTTAAAACTGTTTTAAGAGCTATGGTTTCATGAACAGGGCAATGATAACGTGACGGATGAATGTTATCATTATGGAATCTTTGTTGAGGTGTTGATGTGGGCGGAAAGGAAAGCTTTCTTGAATATTGAGGAAAAAAGTAACTACGTGTGAATCTTTGTCCCACGAAGCGATTGTGTAAGCTCTTCGTGCAATACGACTGAAAGAGTCGGCTTGGGCAAATTCTAATGAAGATAATGATGATGAATCTTTACCACTTCGCCACTAATTTTGCAAGTATCAGAGTTCGCAAATGTTTTACTGCAATACCTGGAAAAGTCTGAATACATGTAAAGGTCAAATTATGTTTACAAACGTAATGAAGTTTTAAGATTAAAAAAAAATGTAAGCTCTTAAAAATAACTTCCTTTTTGAAGAGTATCTTAATCAAAAAAATAATTAAAAAATTCTGGAAAAAATTTCTTGTTCAGTACTAATAATTATTTTTATCCAAACAATAGGTGTAATACTCTTTCTCTTATGCACTGTTCCTAAAAAAGAAAATCGATTTTTTTTTTTTTTTTTGAAATCAGTAAAAGGAGCTGAACTACTGATGATTCGAAAGTTTTTGCCGATCCCTTGGGACTTCGATTTTAAGAGAGTTGAATGTATATTCATAACTTGGACACTTTGCTGCATCCCTTACCTATTCCCACTACACCCAAGGGTGCCAATGCACCCACTTTGGGAAGCCCTGATACAGGACGTAAGGGGGGGGGGCACAAGAGCTGTACTAATTATGAGTACTGTAATTGAATTCTTTTCTTTTCGTTGGGATAAGGGAAATTCTCATTTTATTCTAATTGTAGCGAGTAGTTTAGGCAAATAAAGATATTTCTCTTTAAGGAAGTAAAGGATTTTATTGGGGAGGGTTTGAAATTTAATTTGCATTTTTAACTAAATTCGTTTTCTTCAGGAGAAAGAGAATTTTTATTTTGTTTTCAGTGTAATGCGTTCTTTACCTAAATTCTTTTTCTCGGGGTGGAGGTGAATTTTTATTCAAATTATAATGTGTACTTCGTTTTCTTCAGGAATTAACTTCGTATTCAAAATTAATCTTTTATATTTTTTAAGAAAATTGGTAATGCTTGAAATATTTGTTTTATATATAAAAATGTGAGTTTTAGAAACTTGTTTTCGATGTCAGATTTACTGCACTTTACCTTATTACATTATAACAACTAGCGTTTCTTCTCACATAACTTCCTTCAATGCATCGAAGAGCTCTTTAACTCTGAACACATCATACTGCAAATTTTTAGGCTAAATTATTGAAAAAAATCATGTCTAACAAAGTTGGTTGGTTTTTCGTGTGCTAATGCAGTGCCATGATAATAAATTAAAAAGCTCTGCAAATGTATGAGGCAAAAGATTGCAAGAAACGTCGACTTGTTAGGAAATTTAGGCAGCTATATAAATATTAAAAATAAAGACACATTTTTTTTTTAAGTTCAAAATTTGAAAAAAAAAAAAAAAAAAGAAAGAAAAGAAAAGAGCATTCATGACTTTTTTAGTTTTTTTAATCGGACCCTCCCCCCCCCCCAAAAAAAAAAGAAAAGAAAATAATTTTTGCATCTAGGGTTATTATTTATACACGGCAGTGTAGTTTGTTTGAAACACACACACATACATACTCAAAACATTTCCAAAATCGTTTTATTTTAAACTTCAAATTTGCAACTATATTTTGAAAGTTATGAAACAAAAATCACTTTTTTGAAACAGTTCTACTTACCTTAATTTTTCGTGCATAAATTTTCTTCGAAATTTTTAAATTTGTTAAAATGTAGATTAAATTTCTTTAGCAGATGTTAATGAAGAAATATGTTAATCCGCTTACAATAGGCATTTTAATTGATTGATAAGAAAAACTTTAAATTTTTTATGACTATACCTTTTATAATTTTCACCATTTGTTAATAAACTCGCGTCCATGTTCACATACAATTTGCGAAATATTTTAATCTGTACTCATATTTATGCATAAATCCATTCTGAACTTTTCCATGAGCCCGAATTTTAAATGCGAAGTGATAGAAAAATATGCCACTGGGTATTTTTCTTTTGAAACAAAATTTGAGCCGAGTTAAAAATAATGATAATGCAAAGGGAAAATCGTAAAGTGCTTGAACAACGCCTCGAAAAAGATCACTTCCAGTCATATACTCTTTAGAGCTTTTAAAAGCTTCTCAATAGCAGGACGTTATCATTTATATAAATACGACAAAAAAATTGTTCTCTTCAAAAGAGCAGCTCAGCAATCAAATGATACGCTTCGATTCAATGATAATCGGGCTTAGGAAGGGACCGGAGGGGGCAAAAGTTACTTGATGACCCCCCATCCCTTTCCATAGGAAAGAAAAGAGGCGATTGTATCGCGACAAATAAGCTGGGATATTTCCATTTTTTTATTCTTATTATTATCATGATTTTTCTCGTTCTTTCTATTAACCGTCTCGAATAAAAAGTCCGCGGAAAAAGATAGGAGAGGAATAAAAGCCAAATCCCCACGTTTAGAGCCTTTTCACCGCGATTTCCTTTTTGTGTGCTTGCGCGTCGACGCGAAAGCTAATCCCTTTTATACATGCGGCCGTGGTGCCATGTATTTAAGGCCTATTAAAGCCTGCTATCAGTCAAGGGCCGATGGGGCCTCAACAATGGTGTTCGCTTCCAACCCCCCCCCCTCTTTTTGCCCCAACTGCACCCCTGTTGGTATTTACGAGCACGTAGCCTCACGTATTGTGGCCCCGTTCACGCTGCCTTCTGTTCGCATAGCCAGTCAATGAATCGAAAAGTTCACAAACATTGTACTTGGCGAAGATATATTGCCATGTTAGCGTTTATACACGGGTGGCTATGAGGGCCCCGTGAGCGCGGCCCCCCTTGCTCTATGGCGGATGTTATTATCTAGGATTTTGATAGGCGCTAAGAGGTGGCTGCGAAAAGTTGATGTAGTTTAAATGACGTCATAATAGGTTACAAACTAGCGAAGAGGTTGCTTTCAGGAAATGTTCTGTCCGCACTTTTGTCACTTCTTTTCTTCTCTCCACCCCCTTTTGTTATTTTTTTCCCGAGGTCCTCCATGTCATAATGATATTCCATGAATATTATACTCTAGGGGTGTCATCGCTTCCTTACTTATGAGGACATTAATGAGGTCTTTTTTTACTTTTATCGCTTTCCCATATGTTCCGTTCCATTTTCGGGGCTCATTTATGTGTAAATTAGAGCCTTGTATCACTAAACTATATCGACTAAGATCATAAAGAAACATGGGCACAAAAACTGAGCTTTAACAGCAATTATACGTTAGACTTTCAAGAAAACATTTGTGTTCAATGGGTTGTCGTTTCCCCTATGCTGCTTCGAAAAAAAGTTGAACAGCTTGCGGCATTCCTTTTTTTTTTTTTTTTTTTTGCTATTTCGTTTATTTTTTATGTTTTTATTCCCTAGTATTGTATCTAGCCACATCTTAGAAACAGCAGCGTTTCTACACGTCAGCGAATTTAAATGTATGAGTTTGATGCTGGTCTCTTAGGTTGAGTTCAATAAACAGTAGCAAATACTTAAGCTCAAATCTGATTAACCAAACATTGTGGAACATGAATTGCTCATAATATTGCACGGAGAGTAAAATCGCTAATTTTGCAACAAAACTGGCGTAACAGTACATTTTGCTGTATTCTTTACAGCAATTTTGTTTTTCCGTTCTAATCACAAATTCGTAGATTTCACAGTAGTTTTTTGATCGATTAATTTTGCAGCAATTTTGCTTTTCATCCTTTACAGAAAATCTAGTAACTTGAGTAGCTTTTTCTGTTAGTTGAAGAAATCTCTGTGCATATTCTTTGTGATAAGAGTGTTAACATTTGAAGAAACTTCTTTATATTTTTTTTCTCTCATGCAAGAGTTAATTTTTCCTGTCATTTGAACAAACTTGCGTTAGGTTTGTTTCTGCTACTCATGTCGTCTAATGTAACAGAAGCACACATAACGGAAATTCTTCGTTATTGAAATAGTGTGTGACACACAGAAACTGTATGTGCAATGTGCGGAAGTGGCAGTCGACAGTCATGCGCAATTCTGTGGACTGTGGACGATCTCTGACCGGGGAATCCCATTCCCTTTTCAGGGAAATGGCGATGTCATCAAATAAGTATGAACTGTCGTAACACGCTTGAACTTGTATCATATTGACTGGTTGGCAGTTGTAGAAATTTGTTAACGTTACCATTTTTACTTTTAATTAAAGGTTCATCCCTATTTTTTTATGCGGTTACCTATATTTGATATTAAAAATAAAAAACAATAAATGCAACTTTTTTTTTTTTTTTTTCAACTTTTACGTAGCTCAAACTCATGAAACAATTTTCAAAAACTTCGAAATTATTCAAGCTGAGAGTGAAATGTAAGCAAGGCTGCTTTCAAACACTGAGAAAATTCGTCTTCCTTTAATTTTGAGTGTCTCAGTATTACTGAGGGGTATGTCCAATAAATGTCAACTGAGTACGTATGATTATTGCTATGGCTCTTTCGAGATACATCGACCAAAGGGACAAAAATAAAGAACTTAGCAAAAAAGCATAAAAAGCCCGTAAGAAAAAGCACAAAATGAAAGAAGCTGGCTTTTTGAAACAATCGAGACCGTATTTTCCCCCGGAGGATATGAAAAGGCCCAGAGCAATGTAATTTCACGGAGCCGTATGAGGTGCAAGCGGGCGTAAAAGAAAAAGATCCTATATACGTATAAAAAAGGGGCCCCGCTTTCTTTATGGGTGGTGTCGGGATCCCGAGGGTCTGATAGGCTGACGTGGATGAACCTTGGCTATTGTTTTTAATTCTCCCCCGAGTAACAAGGTTTGTCCAACCTTTATTACATGTCGGAGATTGGATCCTAAGCCTAACTGCCTAGACTGGCGGGTTTGTTTTTCTATGGAATCCAAGCTCGATTGGGTGGAAGATTTCGTTCAATTGCTTCAATAGGACTGGGGTTATACGCGGGGCTAAACGACTTTGACACTCTACCGCCTTTTCTTTTATCTGGCCGCATTTTATTATTTTTCCCTTCCTCTTCTTCCTGTTCCCGGTACCCGGGATGTTCGTTTCATACATTTTGGAAGAGGAAAAAATGTCTAGAAAATGTTCGTTTCGGGAAGAGAAGGATTTCCAGTCCCTTTGCGCCTGAACTCAGCATTAAAACATTCCCTTTCCTTTTGATACTATTTCTGGCTACCAGTCAAAATCGGTGCTACTTCAATGTTAAAGAATAATAATCAAAGAGCCTAGACTATTTATATGGTGAAGTTGTTATTCAATTTAAATATACCCCCCCCCCATCATTAATGCCCTATCCCCCTCTGTCCTGAATCATTTTGGCTTTAGAGGAACGAAGTGCCATTACTAACAATACGTAGAGCAGGTGAGATAAAAGTGTTAGTGTTCCTATAGTAGAACACCCCAAAATTTAGGATTAATTTTGCTTTCTATCCCAACTCCGATTTTACCCTCTCTCCATATAATGGGAGTGTGGCGAGGAAGACAACGAGATGTTTTGGGGGTGCGGGGATATTACGATACTTTTTGCACCAAGACAAGGTTCGTTTTTCGAGCATGGAAGTTGGGGCCAATTCTCTCTACTTACGTTGGAAAGAAATGTGCACTTTTGGGATCTCAGAACCAAATGTAAGCAATTAAAATGTTTAATTTTCGAAAAAAATTCAATAAAATTGAATGAAAATAAAACTGGCCCTTCCGACTCCCCCCCCCCCCTTGCGTTGCGGGTTTGCAGCAGCTAGTTACGCTATTAGTTTGACGTAAAGAAAATCAGTTGAATTCACCTTCCCGGAGAATTATGAAAAATCATCAGATCTTGACTGAGGCTGCTTTTCTCTCACTTACAGGTCACTACAGTAGACACCGTTTGTTGTGATCACATTTGGACAGAAATGATTTGACAACAATAATCGATCGATTGTAATAAACGATAAAAGTTGATTTTTGATTTCTGCTGACAATCGATCCATGTGGTTCCCTGGTAAGTACGTGTTTCAAGTAAAAATATTTAACTGATTAAAGCTAATGGTTAATTTTTAAAAATAATTTATGCAAATATGAATGAAATGCGTTTTTAAAAGACGAGATTCATTTGTTATGCCTTGTAGATTAATTTTAAAAACCAAGTCTTTACAATGTTTATGTATCTAACACTTGCTACTATTAAAAGAGAGAGGTAGCAAAATAAGGCATCATGTCAGATGTAATTAGATTGGATTGTTTTCCAAAAGTTTTGGAACAACAGAAAGGTTTTTAGAAACTTTATTTTGTTTTGAAATTATGTTCACATTTTGATACACTTTTACTATTCTTTCATTGTATGCTACGATGAGCAAGGGAATGTGGGGCAAAGTGAAATAGTTAAGATTTCTTACATTTTTCAAAATGAATAAATTGGAAATTTTTTTTGAAAATTACAGTGTACAAAGAAAGAACATTATATATCATAAGACAACTTGCATTGAAACATTATTTTTTATTTTTGACTGTAAATTTGTACCTCAAAAAAAGAAAAAAAAAGGTGGAAATTTTTCACTTTTTTTTTTTTATGGGGCAAAGTGAATAATAAATTTTTTTTTATTCGATTAGTTAAGAAATATTTGACCAAATAAATCAGTTAATAAAAGAATGAATGAATAAATGAAGAGGAAATAAAGCAAAGAATAAATCATTTAAATAAATAAATAAGTTAATATATGAGAAAAAATAAACAAGTTAATAAAACAGAGAATGAATAAGAATATTAATGAATAAACGAATAAATAAGGACTTATTAAATGAAGGAATGTAAACG
Source organism: Uloborus diversus (assembly GCF_026930045.1). Classification (NCBI taxonomy): domain Eukaryota; kingdom Metazoa; phylum Arthropoda; class Arachnida; order Araneae; family Uloboridae; genus Uloborus; species Uloborus diversus. The sequence goes on from NC_072735.1 coordinate 30,223,441, forward strand.
AAATCCTTAATAAATTATTACGTAAATAATTTGACAAAAAAATGAATTAGTTAATGAAATGAACTATTTCATTTTGCCACATCCACTTTGCCCCGCATACACTTGACTAACTGCACAAAGCATTTACAATACAGATAAGCTCAACATTAATAAATAAATACTGCACCGAATATTAGTAAATCTCAATTAATATTTAAAATGTTAATATAACAAGAACTTTATCATTTAATAATAACAAAAATATTTTCTGAATTACAACAAAATATTACTATACGACTACTATCTATTTTTGAAAACTGCTTGTACTATCATTTTCTTTGATTTGTAGAGGTAATTTTTTCTTAACTGGACTAGGCTACATGTGTTATTACATAGTTAAAATATTACTAGATAGATGGCGCTAAAAGAAGAGTAAATATTTCACCATTTCGCTTTGCCCCACACATTCCCTACTAATTAATTCCTCTTTCAATGCAACTCAGAATTACCTAAAAAATCTGTAGATCTATTTGTCTTTCTTCCTTTTTGATTTTTTCCCACCAACATTCAGTTGTTTACATTCTGTCAACACATCACGCTGTTAAATAATTGGGTTTGATATAACGAGACATAAATTACTCCAACTGATAATTTTTTCCAGCTTTCAGATTCAAAAGAAATAATATGGTTTTATCATACATGTGTAATTTTTCAACACAATTACCTTATTTCAATTTAATAATGCCTTTCTAAAACCAAAAAACAAAACATTCATATTGGGAAATACATATAATGTTAAAATGAGCAAAATTGTACTTTTAAAAAAGTACCAAAATTCAATTATATACTATCGTTTTGATATCCACCTATTTGGATCACAATTGAATCTTAATAATATTTCCGTACAATGAATACATTTTTCTGCCAATCCAATACCACTGGGATGCGTAAGTCGAAACTTATGTAATGAAGAACCATTGAAAAGTAATGCCCCCAAACACATATAAAGGGAATCAACAAAAGTCAACGTAATGAAAACGTAATTGGAAAGAACTTCAGCCGTATCCCCGATGATTGGGGTCTGGGTGTCAAAAGTTAAACGAACAAAGAAAGGCTCTTAAGCTGTTTCTACCCCAAACTCGGCTTTCAGACATATTTGGTCATTTGAAAATTCGTGTTTCCGATCAAATACGGAAAAGGTATTAAAATCAGTAGCTTACCTAGCATAGGTAACACTTGGGGCGGTAATTTGTGGTAACACCCTCCTCCCCGGGAAATTTTTCAAATTTGTAGTCTCAAAGATGCATTTTCTTTTTTTGTTTGTCAAAAACTTGGGGTGTTAACTTTGGGTGTCACCCCCAGACGGGTGACAACCGGGATGGACAACCCCCCTTGCCCCCGTAGCGACGCCACTGATTAATATATGAGCGATTTTAATGAAAAATATAAATTGCTTGATTGGAAAATATTCCAAGTATCGATCATAATAGGGTTCTGGCTTTATTCACCTAAAAATCATCGAAATAAGCATGCAAATATGCACTGAAGAATCAAAATATGCACTATGATATATTTTTATTTACATGAAGAAAAGTTACAAATTTTGAATAAAGCAATATTTGAGTATTCTAATAAGTACATATTTTTTTATTAAGGAAATAAATACATAATTTTGTTATTAAGACGAAAACTTATTAAAATAGTTTAAACTAATAAGCACATTTATTATTTTGAATGCAATAACTCATAATATGTTCTTAAAGTTTTCTTCCAGTTAGACGCTTAGCTTTATCATTTAATATCATTTCTAATGATGAAAATTATCCTTTTTACTTCTAGAGATGTTACTGGGCAATTTTTGAAGTTTTAAGAACAGTAAAGCCTTGTTACATCGCGTTTGGCGGCAGAAAAAAAAAAATTCAAATCAATCTGTATAACCATGGCCATGCAAAGTAACGATTCAATTAAACTCAAAAATAAATGACAAGTGCCTCCTCTAGAAAATTATCTGTTAATAAAATTGTATTAGAACGATTTTTTTTCATAAAAGCAAAAGAAAATTCGTCTACCATTTTTTCTTTTCAACTAAAGTAATAATAATAATAATAATAATAATGTAAAAGCTTTTTATTGTTTTACGGTGGAATAAGAATCGAAAGCAAAAAGGTGATATAAACTGCAAAGAATTCAATGTATGGAAAATATGCCAGTTTTACTCATTGTTAAAAAAAAAAAAAAATTCTGAGTAATATTAAAACATTTTCTTTTCTGTGGTGTCAAATGTAAAGCATCCTTTTTTTTTTTACAGACTATAGAACTATATTTAAAAGTATAAAAGGCGTAACCTGAATTAGTATCAGAATATCAAACTGTATCGTAACCTTAATAGCTTTTATGAGAAGCTAAACGTAATCGATATTTTTTACTCAACCAAAAAACTAACTTAATGTTGTAGTAGCTTATGGTAATTTTTCCTATATTGTTAAAATGCAAAAAAAAAAAAAAAAACTTCCAATTTCTTTCATTGATTTGTCTTCATGGGTTGTTTCAGAATTTGACGCACAAGATTTCAGTTACTGATCTTATCATGGGCAATTTTATACTATGTGTAGTAAAATGTTTATGGAAAACACTCACATTCATTTGAATTTACGTTGAGTTGCACTGCATTGAAAAAAAAAAAAAAAAAAAAAATCAAGAAAACAGTTATTTCGTTCACTAAATTTTCCTAGGCTGCTTTCTTTTCAGTGGTGTAATGCAGACATGTTAAAGCTAATTGCTTTTGCAATCAAAATATATAATATATCATTTGTCTTAAACTTAGCTAATAGCTAATTGTTCATTTTTTTGACTGCATAACGCGATGGAAATTTTTGAAAAATTCACATCAAAGAAAACTATAGGCTCAAATGTCATGTAAAAGTTTTATACAAGAAGAAAACTTTTTTCCTTTGCAATAATTTCTTAAATAGAATTGTCAGAACTCCGACTCCGCAGCCCTGGTATGTACTACTGTTATAGGATTGGTTGCAAACAGTTGCCGTGATTGGGGGGGGGGATCAAGGGGGGTGACAGTCCCCGCACTTTTTTCATCACCAAAGATTGCCTAAACGTTAAACTTTTAATTTCAAAACATTCGGGGTGAGAGTACTCGAACTTTAACGTCACCAAATATTGCTTAAAACTTCAGTTTTAAAACTTCAATTATGAAAATTTTTCGGCAGAGCGTCCCCGAGCACAATCTTTCCTTGTACATTCTTCCTTCCTTTAAATTCAAAGAGGACCTAAATTTGCGTTATAAAGACTCCAGTTTGAGGGAAAATTTTCAGGAAGAGAATCCCCCTAAATAGAGTAAAACTGCATTTTTAAGACTCCAATTTAGAAGAAAAAAAATCCGGAGATCTTTTTCGGAAGTCCTTGAAGGAAGTTCAAGACTGAGTTCTTAGGATTTCATCAGTTCAAGAAAAAAAAAAAAAAAAAAAAAAAAAAAACTGGGAGAACCTCCCAACCCTTCCGTTTTTCCTTAGTCAATAAAAGAGAAGTCTGAAATAACGTTTTAAAAGACTTTTTAAAAACGTTTGAAATTTACAAAATTTCTGGAAAAAGAACCCCCTCTAAGTTTGCTAAAGATGGGTTCAATTTGCTATCTTAAGACATCAGTTTAAGATTTTTTTTTTCCGTGAAGAGCCTTCTTTACCCTTACTTTACCAAAGACAGTTCAAACTTCTTCGTTTATTCAAAAACTATTATTATTAATTAGACTTTATTTTTAAAAAAATACAGGGGACAACCATGGAAACTCCTCTCCGTTCCCCAAACGTTGACAAAACTATACTAAAACGGCGTTTTTAAAACTGCAATTCTAAAACATCTACGCGGGAGAACACCAGAAGCCCTCCCTCTCTCTTTGTCACTCAAGATATCCTAAACTAGTCTGCATCCGCACTTATAAGCCCCAGTCGCCGCCTCTGGTTATGAAGTAAAACCAAGGCCTCTGGGCTCTGGGGGATGTTATACCCCCCAAACCCCCCTTCCCTCCTTCGCCACTGGCTGCAGGCATTACCGTAGCATTTAAAATAGACAATATATTTTTTTTCGCTCAAAAAGGGCCGTGTGTCTGCATTGCCTGTTGTTTTAACATAAAAACATGTAAGATTATTAACCTCTTTAAAAATTTATTTTAATCCCGAAGACTGAAGGAAAAAAAAATGTATGAATCTTTTCTCTTTCTTAACGCCCCAACAGCATCACAGAAATTAGAGTTTCAGATGAAAAAGGTATTGAAGATGCGTTTTGAATCGTTGATCTTATTGATTATCTAAAAAATGATTAAGTAATCGTTAATTTTATGATCGCAAACTGTAGAGTATCACTAAACGATGTACTTCACGCGACATAAAAACATACTGGAAAAACTGGTGCCAGAATTTTTATTTATTTATTTATTTATTTGTTGTAATATTTGAAGCACTTTTGTTTTCAGTTTTCACGCCAAATGTTTTTAGCAGTTGTTTTTACAGTTCATTTTCTCGAAATTTTGTTTTATGAAATTTACAACTAGGTTTGTAGATTTTGCTGTGATTTTTACTGTCAAATGAAGAATTTTTTCGTTTAAATGAAGAACTTTTCCGTTGTTTGAAGAAACGTTCGTCTATGTAGCACGAGGGGGATGTTTAAAAGCGAAATAAACTGCGACGTTAATGGTGAGACCTCACGAACGGCTCAGCATGGTGGCCCAAGTAGAGAAATTCGTCTAAAAACTAGTCAGCGATGAAACACCTCAACTCCCTTCGGGTGCGCTCGGGTGAATTAAAGCGGAAAATCGAATTGCCTGTATGGGCTTCGGCCGTGGACGTACCGTTGGGAAAGATATTAATTTGTTGGGAAAAACGTTCGCCGTGAGAAAAACTCGGGGAGGGGGACAAAACTCCTGTTGCCCCCTCCGGGTGCGGCGTGTGGCGAGGGCTCTTAAACGTCCCGGGATCTGAACTACAATGGGTTTCGAATAGACCCCCCCCCCTTTATAGATGCTGCTCTTAGATTAGATTTCTCATCCTTTCACCTCGTGACTTCGTGACAAATGAGTTTGAAGTGCTATTGGTTAAAAAGATGGGGTGTCAGAGAATGGTGTCCAGAGCGAATAGTTGGGGGACAGTACTTCCGAAAGTACTCGTATTAATTTCGATTGATGGGGCAGTTTCTCCCATTTTTTTTTCGATGGGGGGAGGGGAGGGATGGAAAATCTAACGCAGTTTAAATTATTTTAACCATCTTTTAGTGCATATTAAATTCAAATCTGATTTTTTTCTGTTTTACTCATGTACTTTAATGGAAAAAATGTGAGAATAGCAGAGGTTGAAATATTTCAAGAGTGGTTGCATTCGTCCTGCAGAAAAAATATGATGACTTTAATTGAAAAAATAGTCCGTTTGTTTTTATATATTTATTACTAGTACCCGCACGGCTTTGCCCGTTGCAGAAAATTAAAAGGTCATTTGGTTCGCCTGTATATTTACAAATAATGGATGATGAATTTCTCGCCAATTGGCTACGTTCATTCGTTCTCCCATTCCACGTCATGATAATTTCGTAATTTACTCGTCCATCTTATGATAATTTTGCTCCGTAAAGCGTTCTTAAAATTAAGATAAAAAAAGAAAAAAATCGAATTTTCGAAAAATTGCTTCGAGGTGCCCACTCCCATGCTACAAACTAACTTTGCCAAATTTCATGAAAATCGGCCGAACGGAATAGGCGCTATGAGCGTCACAGAGATCCAGACATCCAGACATCTTCCAGACATCCAGACAGAGAAACTTTCAACTTTATTATTAGTAATGACTTTTCTTACTTAATAATTCACCCAGAATTTCAAAATGACTTTTTTTTCCCTCGTTGTTCAAATTGGCTTCACTTTTATCGAGTTCTAATGATGTGTAGTTGTTAAAGTAGTGTAATGAAGTCTGAAAGAAAGTTTAAATGATTTTCATTAGTTTATGTTGATCAACAAAACTTTTCAATCATGTTAATATTTAACTTTTTACACAAATATTTTATTGAGAAATATTTCGTTTTCTTCACAAATGAAAGAGTTGAAAAAGAATTTCAGTTTACACATATCTTTCATACATATAATGTTATAATTTTTAAATGTTAATTATATTTTTCTTAATAACTCACATAAGGTAAAACACCAGTAGTGGCCACTTCAAGGTTTAAAACGCACTAATAGTGGCCACAGTGAAGTACATTTTAAAACTGTTGGTCTACAATAATAATTGCCCTTCTTGAAACTCAATGAACGTTTTATAGCCCAACACTTTCTAAATCTTTCCAATTTCTAAAAATTCCAGAATTTCAATTTGTTTATTTTTTTCTGAAACCTCAAATGTGATCCAGCAGTGGCTACTCCGAAATCTGAAAATTTTAGCAGTGGCCATCTGAAATTCTCCCATCCGAAGTATTTACATTACTTACTTTAAATTCAAGTAACTGATGAATAGAATTGATTCAAAATGCTAGTTACATTAAGTACCAATAAAAAGAAAAAAAAAATCACTTCATTATTGTTCATTTCTTTCTTCAAAATACAAAAGTAAACTTGAAGCGGCCGCTACTGGAGCACTAGAAACTACTGGCGTTTTACCTTATATCTTAAATTAAAACCAGTTTCGAATTAAATAATTATCTGATTTTTGCAGATATTAGAACCTCATTTAATTTAAAAGGATGTGAAAAGTTAAAAACAAAAATGGCTTACTCAATCAAAAGTAGCACAAGTAAAACTTTTTGAACACATGTTCTTTAGTCCAAACGATAAACTTGTATTTTATCGATCTATTCTTAAATAATTTCTAGATTTTCAACAAAAAAGAGTAAATACCAGCCGGAAAAGGAGCTTATAAAATCAATTTTCACCATTTTCTCCAGATATGCCGCAACGATTTTGGCGGAAAAAAAAAGTTATTCAAGGATTGGACCAGCTAAAAAATACAACGATTGTTTCTCAATAAACTTTCCCTTTGGATCTCACAAAGCGCACAGTTAGACACACCGATAACACATATTGCAATTCATCATTTGTGATTTTGTTCCATAAATCAATTTTTCGATCTCTGTATACTTCGTTTATTATTCTTCTCTATGTTTCTTCTTTCTTCTTTTCTTTTGGCAAGTTTCTCTCCTACTTTTATTGCGTTTGTGTTCTTATTATACTTTTTAATCAATTCCCTTCGTTTTATTTAATACGAAACAGGAACGTAACAACTAAAGTAAAGCTCGAATAATTCGGGTTATTGTTGATTTGTCGATATAAGTAATTCGGATTTTTGTTCCCCGAGTTTTCTTTACTTCGATTGTTTGTATTTTCATCATTATGTGCTACTCCGAAGCTTTTCGTTCATTTTATTATATACTAGCGGTACCCGCACGGTTTTGCCCGTAGTAGAAAATTAAAAGGTCATTTGGTTCGCCTGTATATTTACAAATAATAGATGATAATTTTCTCGCCAATTTGCTATGTTCATTTGATCGCCCATGTTACGATTCCGCGTAATGATAATTTGGTAATTTTCTCGATCACGTTATGATAACTTATTCTGTAAAATGTCATTAAAAGAACAAAATCGAATTTTTGAAAAATCGCTTCGAGGTGCACATCCCCAAAGTACAAACTAATTCTGTGCCAAATTTCATGAAAATCGGCTGAATGGTCTAGGCGCTATATATGCACTTATCCGTATTTCAGATATCCGGACATCTAGACATCTAGATATCCAGACAGAGATCCAGATTTTCAGCTTTATTATTAGTAAAGAAAAGATAAGTCATCTGTATGTCTGAAGAAGTATTTACACCGAACTGTCGCAATACGGTTCTGCGAAAAATTTCAAAGGAATTGCTCTGCTTTGATGTTTTATCCGCTCTTGCTTTGAAGAGAAAAAAAATAAATAAAAACAATTTAACTCGATTCAAAAAGTAATACTTGAAATATATTACTACAAAAATATTTTGGAAGAAACCTAAAGTAGCTAAACTTAGGATTCTTTTTAAAGCTACTAAAAACAGCCCTATGCAAAACTTCATGAAAGGGTAAAAGTTTGAGTTTTAACTACCATTCAAAAATTGATTAAAGCTTTCTGAAACAACACAAGAAAAACACGTTCCTTTTTTTAAAATTCGAACAGAATTTTACTGCATTTTATTTTAAATATACTTTTTGTTGTTATATTTATTATTATTATTATTAATTATTATTATTATTATTATTATTATTATTATTATTATTATTTTATGTTGTTGTTGTTATTTAGAGAAATTATAAATAAAAAAAAAATCTTTATTTTGATCACGTTGGATTATCATCATGAGCAGTTCCAAACAGATCGTGTAGTTGAATTCGTCTATCATTTTCTTTTTGTGTCTAGATTTATAATTGTTTAGACTCGTACTACCCTTTTATTTAAAGCGTTTACTTCTCCCCCCCCCACACAAAAAAAATCTTTAACGTTTATTTTTTTGATTCAGGAAAAACCTTGGTTTTTTTTCAAAAAATTTGGTACACATTAATAGAGCAGTGTATTCAGAATCATACTGAACGTTTAGATTTGTTTAATTTTGTAAGTGACAAAACAAAGCAAAAAAAAAAAAAAGCTCTTTTATACATCATTTCAAAATTAATAATCAATCCCAGATATTTCGCTATAACAATAGCACCTAGCCTACTATCAATTTGTACTACAATGGGTTAAGACAAGTATTGTAAGTTTTTCACAAGAAGACAAGAAGGCACTTGACTCCTCCCTCGTCACGTGGTATCCGATGATTCTATTTCGCTGTTTTCGGCAGAAGGTACACCCGGATCATAGCTTTTTGTTGTAAAAGCAGCGGTTTTTAAAATGTAAGAATAACGAAAATGACAACAGACAAGTGAAGCAAGTGATGTAAAGGACACTAAGATTAAAATGCACGCCCAAATTAAGGCTGTCTGATTGTCTCCTTCAGAAGCGTGTTGATTGCGTACCGATCTCCCCCGCATAAAATGGAACCATGCGTTCTAGGGGGCGTGGCGAAGTGCCTTCTCGTAAAAAACGGACAATATCATACGCGGCTCAAAAAGAAAAATAAATAAAATAAAAATGTCTGTGCATATTTCACTCAGTTGTAGAGGTGCGACATCGGTGGCAAAACATCGATGTTTCAAAACATCGATGTTAGAAATTAAAACATCGATGGTATTGATACCTCGACCAAAAAACATCGATGTTTTTATCAATGTATAACAAACATTTTTGGATATACTACACTAATTTAAGCAATGCAAAAGAATACGTATCCGACGAAAATATTGAAAATACTGAACCTCAATCATGAATATAACTTAATAAGAATAATTTCGCAACATCTTGGTATTATAGTAGGGCAAAAATTGATAATAAGACAAGCACCGATTAATACAACTAGTTATAGTAATAAGGAAATATTTTCAAACTGAATGAAACTAAAAGTAAAATTACATCAAAAAAGAATCTAATTAGTAAGAAAAATGTATCATAGCACTTACCGTCAGTTTAATGATGAGAAGAAGTTGTGCTAATTATTTTAAAAATACAAAATTAATTCTTACAATTATTTTTAAGAGCAAGAAATATGTGTTGTACTGTTAGTTAATAATTAAACACAAATTGTAAGTAATAGAGTTACGACTTGTTAGGGGAAGTCGATAAGTAACCCCGAATATTGGTGTTGACAGTTTGGAGAAAAAGAAGTTTGTTTACTTTGTTTCCCAGAAGCGCATTTCTGTTTTCGCAGACTCTATCCCACCAGTCAGAGAAACATCTCTTTCCGATGGAACAGAAATTGTCATCACTATCAAATACTTTAAAGCAACTTTTACCAGCTCTATCTTACCAGTTATAATTTTGATTTAACGATACCCGATTTAACGATTTCCTCAATTTAATGATATATTTCACTGGTCCTCATTCAACTGCACTAAATTACGGTCCTCGATTTAACGATAACTTTTTCAGTGCCTTGACAGTCGCTAAACTGGGTTTTTTGTACAAAATTATGAAAGGTGGCAACGAAACAATATGTTTTCAAATATTTTTTGAGGAATTTTGAATTCCGGTATTAATATCGGCATTCCGGTATCACGTTTTAAAAATACCGAATACCGGTATTAAATATTTGTTCCGGTATTGCAATCCCTGGTCAGAATCATATTGGGAGTGTGATACTATATGCTGTATACTATATGTGTGCGTTTTGCCATGAGAGAGTGAAGGAAAATGAGAACAACAAAAAATCTAAATTATCCCTAATTCCTCAAGATGCTTATTTGATTATTATTAATGTACTTACAAATTTGATGTTTAGTTATTTCAAACTTTAAAAATTTTCTCGAGCTTTCAAATTTTCAAAAGTTGAAGCCTTCTCAAAAAACATGCACCTTTAACCTTTTAGGGAAGTCCCCATAGTTCATAGAAAAAAAAAAGAAGATTGATCCATAATAATTTCTCATATTTTTCTTAAGGAAGATATTAGATATGAAAGAATTGAAACTGATATTGTATGCAATATTATAGTAAAGAATTATATTTTAGAAAAAATCACGGAAAAAGGATTCCGAAATACTCGGAAACGTTTTTGAAAATTGACTGGAGAATTCTGAAATAGTCAGAAACGTTTTTGAAAATTTCGTGAACCGCAGCTGCACAGAATACTCAGAAACGTTTTTGTAAATTACGGATAGAGGGTTCCGAAATACTCAGAAACGTTTCTGAAAATTACAGAAAGAGAATTCCGAAATACACAGAAACGTTTTTGAAAATTTCATGAACCGCAGCTGCCCGATATACTCAGAAACGTGTCCGGATTTTTTTTACAGTGTACGCAAACTTTATTAAATGGTTTATTGAATTTCATGACATGTCTGCGAATTTGAGCATCTTCTTTTTAACAAAATGAAAGGTTAGTGAAAAAATATTGTAGAAGATATAATCAGGAGATCAGGTTAAAATTTTAAAATTAGCTTGATAGTCATTGTCTATTCAGCTGTTCATGTCTAACTCCTTCGGATTTTCGAGGAAAGAACCTTTCTTTTACTTTTTACATCTTCATAACTCAAAGTTCCTCTTTTTTTTTTAAGGCTTCATTGCGAAACTTTTCCCCAACGAGACAATTAAGTATCATCAAAATCAAAGAGCGAAGTTTCTTACACATCAACCATGGTCATTAACGAATATTAAACTTTGTTTATTGAGTTTTGAAGGCTCACGGTAAATTAAGTTTGGGTAAAACATCTGAGACCAGTGGTCCAAAAGATTTCTTTTACTCTTCGTTTTTCAAAGCTCTGAAGGGTCCATTAGAAGACTGGACCATCGCCTAATTATCCTCCTTGACAGTAATTGAAAGTTATTTACAGATGAACGAACTCCAAAAGTTCTAATGGAAAAATAAAGGAGACCTTTTCCCGTTAATCTGGCTATCAACTAACAATTATAACTTAGCGATCATTAAGAGAAAAGTGCAAAAAGAAGAATGGCCTCTCTCCCGCTCGCCTCCTTATGTGTAATTTTTAAAAATCTGCCCTGATACCCTCTTCCAAACTCAATCTGCGCGACATTTTAGTCCATTATTGGAAGGCCATTTTTTTGGTCGCAAAATATAACCCCGCGAAATGCTTCTGGTGTTTGGGCGGTCGTTCTTTTCTTATAGTTTGGAGATAAATGCTCCTGGAGGAAGCGCTATATATCGCTGCGATGGAGCCATTATTATGCAAATGATGCCGATATAATTAGGCAATCTTAACTTTATGAGTGCCTTCGCAAATTCCAGCTGAGGGCTTAGCGCCGAAAGGAAAATTTCCCCCTTGCCATCTGCGCCCCAGCCGGGGCTTTTAAAACGCAAGAAGGAACTCTATTTTTAAAAGACGGAGCCGTCTGCCGAGATAATGCTTTTTGAGGGCGAAAAAATTTTCCCTTTTATGGCAGCTAGGGCTTATGCCGATTTTAGAATGCGAGCTTTCGGATTGTGATTTAAAATTCGATTCATTTAATGCTAAAAGGACTTCTTGTGAAATAGAATGGCGATCATTTGTTATTATTCTTTCTTTCACGCTCTATCGAGCAAAAAAAAAAAAAAGAGAAGATACTACGATTTTTGAAATTGCCATACAATTTAAATTTCATATTTACCAGACAAGCAGCAGTACAGTAATTTTCAAACTGTGAAGCAGCAACAATGATGTATAGAGCCGCACTAAGGTGATAAAATATTTCAAGCAGGAATATTCCGAAAAAAAAAGTTATTATTATTTTTTTCATTCAGTATGCATTTTGAATCTTGTTTTTAAAGTACAAACTAATAAAAATAAAAACAGCACTCGTTAAATTTTTTTAGATCAAGTTCATTGGAACCGTTTCTGTTTGCCGAGATATGTAGGCATAAAGCACTGAAACAAAACTAAAATAGCTGTTTTCTTCTTTTTTGGTCATCCTAAATGTAACTTCCTCTAAACGCAGCTAAAATTTTATTTACATTTAAATCTAGAACCATAGGAAGCACCGCTAAAAGTATTGCACTTAATTAATAGTTTTTGGTACATTTTCATTATTTTCATTAGTGGCTTTTCGGAAGTATGTGTGTGTGTGAATGCGTTCTAAACTGTTCTAATTGTGATTTTTTATCCTTGCATGCTATATTGAAGAACAATACTGATGCAATTATCTCAGTTTTAAAGTTTTATAATGCTTTATGAAGCATTTTGGCAAATTCTTCACTATTGTGTGTCGTTGAACATGAAAAAGCATTTGTGTAGTTGAAAAATGCTCTGAGGAAAGGGAGCAATTGGTATTAAAATGAAATGCAGAATAAAAACATTTAAAAACGTGTACTGTAATATAATTTCTTAGAATATAAGTGAACACTAAAGTATACTTATGTTAGCGAGTAATAAATAATCTTTGAATGATAGGAATAATGTTTGAGTTCAAAAATTAACGGAAGAAAACGAAACGAAAAAAAAAAGCATTAATAAAATACTTTGATCTGAGAAATTAGAGAAATGTAAACTCCGATTTCGACACAGCATAATATATGGTTCGCCAGTATAAACAAATCGACGGAAATTATTATTTAAAGCTTAATTTAGTTATTTTATATGCATACTTAACAATTAATCTTGGTTTATCGACTAATAGTGTTTAGTGAACTATTTCACTAAAAATCCAAGTTTGTGCCTGAAAACACACAGTTGAGCCTGAACACAAATGTTGTGCCTGAATTATAAATATTAGATGAAAATAATTTCAATCGTTATTGCGCAAAAAGATATATGCAGTTTCTCATTACTGCTTTTACTGAAGTGAACTGAATTTTAAAAGGACTCTTAATGTTACATAACAATGAATAAATTTAAATATACAATTCACGAAATAAATAGTGGACAGAAAAAGTTGCACAGCTCGATTGCAAAGAAATTTTTGCATATCTAGCATTTATCTTCCCAAGCTTTTTCACAGTTGGAGTCGTCAGATAAAAAGAAAAGAAAAACACTGAAGTCATCGCATTTTCTCAGAAGTGGAGACAATTTCATTTTAATAACTCTTAAAAAACATGAAACGCCGGCAAATAGGGTTTCGATGGGGGAATGGAAATTGGGAGGGAGAAAGGCAGATAACGACGCAATAACGTCACTTTAAAACGCCGACTACATTTCCTACTATTTGATAAATATACACATATAGATATATATATCCTTGATTTTCGCGTTTGTGCTCCGATTACGACAAATTACGTCGGCCGTTTTCATTTGTCTTCATAGTACACTTTAGCAGCGACATCCGTATCATTGATGGGGACGGGGGCTGGCGAATCGGGGCGCTCGACGATTAGAGGAGGGTGGTGGTCGAGACGATGACAATCGAGCTAAAAGTGTCAGGAAAATGAAAACAAATAACAATAAAAAAGGAAAAGACTCATCGGTTCAGCCCGGTCCGGAAACTTAATAATCGCTAAAGCATGCTCGGTTTTTTGACAGTCGTCGCGCTTTTTAACTGCATTAGCGTCCATGAAAAATCACCTGACTCGCAGCTTTACGGCTACTAACTTAATTCGATGTAAAAGCACTGCGAGATTTATTTGTTTACTTTTTTTTTCACTTTTTCGTTCGTTGATGGTCTGTAATGATACTCTCGCTGCTTCGTTCTCTTACTCGGTCTATTGTTCCGTCTGCTTCTGTAGGGGGGAAGGGGCAGACGATCATAGTGGCACTGATTGTTTAATGGCCTCGGCGACATCAGTAACGCATTGTTTACTTAAAAAACGGAATTAAATTTGTGATTAACAGGCTTTTAATCAATTAGCATCACGCTAGATGGATCGTAAATTATTGAGAATTAAGATCACTGAATCTGGGGATGTAGCCATGGTTCCACTCGCTCTTTTGTGGTTAAGTTACAGTTGCTTAGTTGGAATTAATTACAAAAAAAAATTGGAATAATCTGCAGTGGGCAGGTAAATGGCAGTATCTGCAGAAATGAGTTTCGAGATGCTCGCGAAACGCGTTTTGGATAACTAACAATAGGGACATGTTGACTTTTTTTTTTTTTTTCAAGGCTTTTTTCAGTGGAAACCAAATAAGCAAGCTTATGCAATAAACTTAAGGAAAATAAATGATTAAAAAAAAAAAAAGAAAGAAAGAAGAAAAAAAAAAGAAAAGAAAAATTAAAAATTAGTATTTACTGCCTTTTTTCTTCCTACAGCAGTAATCGTCTTGTCATTTTATTTACCAACTTTAACTTGCAATAAGGAAATATTTTCAAAAAATATCAATGTCCACTAAAAGTAGGGTAGACCGGAGCACGTTTACGCAGTGCCCTTTTTTCATAACGAATTATAACTGGAGAGCAAACAGTCATAACAGATTGATGCTGCTCCCTACCAAATATCCTCATAAGTTTTGAAGCATCGGTCGAGCTTCGGTCTAGCATGCAGAAAGAATAATCTTTTTTTTACTGAGTCGAGTAAGTTTTGAGTTGAACGTTTTGAAGCCTATTGTGAATGAATAGTACTTAGTTAAGAAAGAACAAATATTAAAAAAATAACAGAATTTTTTTCTTTTTCTTTTTTTTTGAGAATTGTATTTGTATGAACTGAAATGTGATTAATTTTTTACACGTTAAAAATAAACCCAGACTTGGCGACGGGGCAAGTTTACGCGCTGACGCCTGATTCAGTCTCAAATAAATTTGCTTAATTTTAACTATGGTAAGACATTACGTTCAAAACACTAAGAAAACCACGTTAGGTGTCAAAATAAGTATGCGTAAACGTGCCCCGTGTCCGGGGCAAGTTTGCGCAACCGACTTGGACTAAAAAATTATTTTTTTAACGGTTAAAAACACAAACTGAGCAACAACCAATTTCGACTCCATTAACTGCTTCATCAAACTGCAATGTCGAAAATTTCCTAAGTTAAAACATAAAATTTAGAAAATTCATTGAAAAAAATCCTTGTAAAAGTGCCCCGGTGTACCCTAACTACATATATCATGACTGCCCGGTTATGACTAGAATGCAGTTACGTACTTGCCATGGATGCATCGGTCTGGAATAGTCAATAACCGAGCTGGAGAACCAGACTGCCCTTCATTTTCGAGTTGAACGGCCCCATAGTTTGCGGACTCTCATTGGTGTGCTAAATTAATTTTTGCTACCAGTTTGTTAGTAATCTCAGTTTCGATAAGAGAACATCAGTCTCCAGCTCGGTTTTATAAGTATTCTAGACTAATTATGTACGAAAATGCATTGAATGTCATAAACGGGCTGTCGGTATATTGCATGTAGTTCTGCCCATGCACTGGCTTAAGAACGGTAACTTACTGTTTTTTACATGTATTATGATTATCCCTAATATTCCTAATTTCACTGACTAGTCAAAAATCCAACTTAAGTAGAGTATGCACAAACAAGGACGCAACCAGAGATTGGTGTAAGGTCAATCCCCTAGATATAAAAAATTAATATTGCTGACGTTATCCTGACTTTTTTCTCGACTAATAGTTAATATAAATTAATTAATTGATTAATAGTTGACAAATTAATTAATCGATTAATAGTTAACAAATTAATTAATCATATAACAGTTAACAGATTAATTAATCGATTAATAGTTAAAATTTTAACATCACACACTCTGACGTTTCCCAAAAATAAGCGAATTCTTTTAAGCATCCGTTAAAATATATAAATCACAACAAAATTCAAAAATTCTTAAGAATACAACACTTAGGTCAAGAATACAATACCTTCAAATATATGGGAAGGTTAAAAAAAAAAATAAAGAAATTCATCTCCTTTTTCACGCTGCTTCAAACATCATTGGATTTTCGCATCAAAGCATTATTTGAATATAAATTCGCTTCATTATATTTATGTGTCCCATTAATAAAATGGTATAAATGAGGAAGGGGGAAAAAACCTTCACGTACTAATCCAACCTTTCCTATCGACTGGTAATTAAGAAAGTTTCCAAAAAGAGCATCATGTATTTATTTAGCGAAAATAACATGCCATAAACAGAATGCAGGCAAAAAAGAAACCCTATCTTGTATCGATCACCATAAACTTTGAAAATATCCAATTCGGGCTTACGCATACCTTGGGCCGTTAAATTGCACTTATTCCGCCCTTTTTTCTTCAGCCCAAAATCATTTACCGAATCAAAGCGGCAACGCTGTCCAAGTACCATGCCTCTCCAAGTGGTCACTAAAAACCTTCTGCCGCGCCACCCGAATTTACATAATTACCGTTGCAAAACAGGCAATAATTAGGACGCCTCTGCTTCTAGTGAACCCGTTAAAGAAGTGGATTTTTCACGGTAACGAAGTGCCACAGCGACATTAGGTTTCTCTTCATCTTTTTAACTCAGAAAGGCTTTTTTTTTCGTGTGTGGGCATATAGCCCCTTCTTTCTCAACTTACATTAAGCTAATGTCGTTGAAACTTCAATTTTTTGCAGCCTTTTGATAATATTTTTTTTCTTTATTTTTTTGGGTACGTCTTTGAACGAAATCTTGAGTTTCTTTCGGAAGGCGACAGCTGTGAGAGCCATAGGATGCGACGAGAGGACGAGTGGTACATGTCCGAACATGTTGGCATGCACAGATTTGGATTATATGATGCATAAACTGCTTCGTAACAGTCAAAATCAGCAGTTTTTGATGACAAAGAGTGAAATAACTGGAAAAAAATAAATGAACTGCTTGCAAAAAGATTTTATTTAATCATTTATAACTTATATTCCACGAACCACGAATTTATCCCGGACTTTATATTTATTCTGCGTCAGTTCTTGATAAAATGACAAAATTTCCTTCCTAAAATCCAGTCCATAAAAGAACTGGTTTGCGCCATGAGTATCTAAGTTAGTTAAATGAACCATCTAGTTGCAATAGATGAGACAATAAATTACAACAAAGATACGCCCACCTTCATAAGAAGATACAGTAAATAAAACCGAACGAAAAAGATATAACATACCATAAAATGGTCCAACTATCGGCCATCTTTCGATGTTTTCAATGAAAATTCCGTATACATCTTTGATTTAGAAATTTGAGGACTTAATCAATGGTAGCTATACATCTCGTCTTTCGAATGAATGCTTAGGAAAAAAATCTAAGTGGAAAGAAACACTGTAAAAAAAAATCCGGAAACGTTTCTGAGTATATCGTGCAGCTGTGGTTCATGAAAGTTTCAAAAACGTTTCTGAGTATTTCGGAATCCTCTTTCTGTAATGTCCAGAGACGTGTCTGAGTATTTCGGAATCCTCTTTCTGTAATTTTCAGAAACGTTTCTGAGCATTTCGGAATCCTCTTTCCGTAATTTCCAGAAATGTTTCTGAGTATTCTGTGCAGCTGTGGTTCATGAAAGTTTCGAAAACGTTTCCGAGTATTTCGGAATTCTCCAAACAATTTTCAAAAACGTTTCCGAGAATTTCGGAATCCTTTTTCCATGATTTTTTCTAAAATATAATTCTTTATTATAGTATTGCATACCATATCAGTTTCAATTCTTTCATATCTAAGAGCAATAATACAAGCAATTTTAGAATCATTCGTGGATTTTTTTTTTTTTTTTTTTGAATTTCTAATGACAAATAGCATGGTTAACAGCATAACATATGCATAGTTATAAATTTTTGAAAAATTATGAAATAATCTAGTAGTTTCATTCCTAATCACAAAATCGTCGGGGAATTGGAGGGGGAGGGGTACCTTCTGAAAAGTGGGGATTGTTTGTTAAACAATCTTAAACTTCAGTTTTTCTCTCAATATTTTCAAGACAAAACTATTAACATATTGTATTTGTAATGCAGAACGTAAAAACATATCTTGTATCAAACTTAATAGCTTTTATCTTCGGATAAAATTTGACAGGACTTACCTACCCTTCGCGTTCCGGAATTCGTTCACCTCAAGTCAATTTCTTTGACGAACAAAGTGTACCGAAAAGTACCAACAGAGAAATTGATGAATTTAAATATGACACCAAGTCCCCCTGCTGGAACCATTCGGGTTGATTCTTCTGTTCTTGCCCTTTTCCATCTTATCAGAAATATAAATAATTATTCAAAATAGGTCACTGATTTTATTTTTACAGTGTGCGCAAAATGCAATATATATTTTATTTATTAAAACATTGAACTCTATTACATGATTATTCCATTTCATATATACGAGAATCCCCCCCCCCCCCCCCCACCAGAAGAGTGATGGTGCACCCATAAAATGCTTAATTTAGCCGAGGTAAAAAACCCCTACTTTTAATTTTAGGTTTAAGCTCTTGTTTATTGCATATAGTTTAGCATATGGTGCGTTTGGCCCAACGTAATGCATATATTAGAGCTTAAGCACTCTCTATTTAGTAAGTAGTTTAATATCTTTTGGTCTTTTGACCATATTTATCGAATCTTCCACGGCTGATGAGCTCCGAATTCAACCTTTCAACTTGATTCTAATAATTGCTACTTTTAATTTTCTTTTTCTCATTGCTATTCATTGCTTGTGTATTTCATATATATACAAAAATATATTATTGAGAAATAATTCTTGTTTGTTATATTGCAGCTTCTTTCCCTTAAGGACAGGTACATTGCAACTAAAATAAATCGTACTAATGAAGCTCTGCTGAGATAAATAATATTTCATGTATAATATAAATTATAAATCAAAGTATCATATATATTATGAATCAAAGTATCATATAAATTATAAGTCAAATACTTTAATATGGTGTAAAAATACAAAATTATTTATTTTATTAAGTCTTTTTTTTTTTTTTTTTTTTTTTTTTGCTTTTGTTAAAATTGAGACTCGTAAAACGAAAAAAATGAAGACACTTTTAAATACATATATGAATCTATTTGTTAAAGAAATTAATACACATTTAACTAATTTAAAGCGTTTCGCTAAAGAGATATCGTCATTTAGATAATACTGAAGCACTATGTTCCTAATTACAAGAGATAGTTTTTTTTACTTCATACAATCTAGCTACACTGTTTACAAAAAAATGAAAGCATGCAACCTTAAAGACGAACTATCAAACCTCAAAATTTGCATATTATAACATTTAATACATAATGCTTGATACATAAATGTTCAGTCAAATATTAACTGAGATTGACACATAAAAACCAAGTACACAATAACACTTATTTAAAGTTTTTTATAATCTTCAATTCATAAATTTTACAGAATAAAACTAGACACACTTGCACTTTAAATATGTGTTCTATGTAATGTAAAATATTTTCAAATTGCAATAGTTCACAACGAAAAAATGATACTGAGGAAAATAGTTTTTTTTAACGAGATTTATATGAACTAAATCACTTTAAAGTAATAGAGTTGCAAAGTGACTTACCTATTCGTCGGTGGTGGTCTTTTGCAGGCTTTGGTCACCAAAAAGGTGATTTTTATGACAGAATAAAATTCTGCCTGCAAAAATTACCCATTTGGTAGAAAGAAGAAAAGTATCCAAGAATAAAGTAAATTTCCTACACAAGTTATGCGACGCAACGAATTTACATGGCGTCCTCTCGGCAGTTATTTGGTTTTTAATTTCAGTTTGTATTCCCTTCCGCGAGTATGCGTCGAGAAGTTGCACTTCGTACTTAAAAATAAGTGACATAGCTTCAAATTCAATCTCATGACGATACATTAGCAAGAAAATATAAGACTTTAAAATTATCTTCAGTGAATTCATGCGAGGAACAAAACTTCTACTAATGGCCTTGATGAGTGTTACTTCGCACATGAGTCATTACTTCCTGTTACTTTTCTAGAGAGAAGAACAACTTATTGCTTCAGATCAGAAAAATGCATTTGACAGGATGATTTTGTTTATTCCAAAGAATTTTTCTCCGAGACAAAAAAAAAAAAATTACCGATTTTTTTTCTTGCGTAAAAGATTCTTGGTTTTCATTGCGTGCTTTCACGAGTTTCAGTTTGGATTTGGTGCTGGACTATAAAATTGCCGTGTGAGCTGCGCAGGCGTCGACTCTTACTTTCTTGTTAAACGGGAAATGTATTTGATAAGAGCAGAAAACTGCTGAGGGCGTACGAATCTGATTATTACGGAAAGCTTTTTTGCATATTCAGAGAGGTTTCCGAGATTTTTTACAGTGAAGAGACAGGGAAGTTTGTTTCCCCGTGGCCAATAGTTGTACCCCTATGGGGTACAACTATGGACCACCTCATTTTAACCTAGAAAACACAATGAAAACTTAATCTGGCCTATTGTTGTCTGAGGTCGCATGTTACCCTCTGCTTGAAACTGTATAAAGAATTTTTTTAGTCCATCATTTACCCTTTTGGTTTTCATTTTTTTAAGGTTTAACTATCATTTGTCGTCTCGAGTAATTAATTAAGTTCAACATGTTAAATGTAAGTAACGTTCTTTATTATCTGTCTAGGTTATGACACAGAAACATATGAAAACTAGAAAAATCTCATCAACTAAAGGCTATACCTATACTTAGGTCTCAGAAAATACGTAGGTCTGACAAGTTTTAAACGAGATCAACAAAATTTTCGAAAACTGAAATGTGAAATCACATTTCAAATCTTATCAAAATAAATTATTTTAAAAAAATATCTCAGTTTATATCTGGTCCGGATTTTAGTCAGCACCTTCTGCAAAAACTCCTGTTTTTTCTTGCCCTTATTTACAATAAATAACACAAAATATGACGAAAGCATCCCTACAGAGATTAAAATGAAGCTCCAAGCCACTAAAAACCGTGAAATACAGCTGGCTCATTGTTGAATCCCAACATTCCCATTTTCGATAAATGTTGAGAGCTTGTGATGCATTTTAAATCAACAAGCGTCTTAATTCATAACTGACAAAATAGTAAAACTAATTTGAACTTACCAGATCTCGGAAAATAGTATAAGTGGTCTGTCCAAAGGAGACTTTTGGCTCTTCCACGAGAGAGTCTAATCACGCACTAAGAACCACTAAGTTGTCTAATGTATACAACAACAAAGGCAATCTCTGATAAAGCGTCTTTAGCTACCTAAATGTCTACGCTACTTGGAGAATTTTTTTGGAGCTCGTAAGTTCGAAAAAAAGGCCATTTAGAGAGCAAAATGACAACAGTGGAACACTGTCGCCCCCTTGGCACAAAGTTGTACGATTTTATGGTGCAAAGGCTACGAAGGAAATACAAAATCTGTAACTTTAAATCTTTTAACTTGAAAATATAAACAGTAACAAGACACTTTAAAAGAGTTTTAATTCTGATCATTATTCGAAATTACAATATACAGAGAACAGAAAATGTTGACAGTGCAGTGCAGATGACCATTGGCGAAGAGTTTGCTTCATTATTCAACACTTAGATTTAGAAAAAAGTTAGTAATCTTATCTGAAAGAGGAGTCAGCTGGCTTAGGCTTTGTATGAATCTAATTATTAATCAGCATAGCTACTGTGAAAATTTAAAATACAAAGATGTTTCCAAAACAATTGAATTACTTACAGCAGAATTGCACACGGACAATGTGAACTAATAAAAAAGTTGCAAGCAAATGTAGTACACAATATTACTTACTACAAAAACTGCATTTAAAATATTAATTTCCATATTTGCATTTTCAGTTTGTTGCTTCATAAATTTCATTTTCAAAATTCTAATTTCTCAAGAACAAAATCAATAAGCCTTTTTTTTTTTTTTTTTTTTGAATGCGTGCTACTTTGCCACTCAGTGATTCATTACTTGGTTTCCGATTAATGACCTTTAACATTAGTAGTGTTCTTTTAAACAATGTAAAAGCAGCGGAATTCTTTTATGACTAATCATTTCCTTTAAAATTCACTAAAGAGATCAGCACTGGATCTGGGGGGCGGAGGGGGGAGTCGGGACCCTCCCGGGAGGCAACTTTTGAGGGACAACAAATTTATTCTATTTCCGGGGGGGTTTGGGTTCTTTCGTTGAAACTCAATATAAAACTTGAAGGAAGATGGATAGGGGCAGCAGTTTCAAGATTTACCATGGCTCGGAAAACTCGTATCTCCGGCACTGTCAATTATCAATTAATTATTATTAGTTTTAGTTCCTTGCATGAAGGAAGAAAAGTGTTTGCGAAAAAAAAAATAATAAATAGAAATTACTTAGTCGTCAGTGACTGGCATACACTTTTAGTTTAGTAGCCCTTTTACTTTTAAATTTCATAGCTACTTTATTCAAAACATTTTATTTATTTATTTTTTGAACGAAAACAAAAATTACTGCATTAAAGTATGAGCTGTGGAAGAAAGTATTACCGAATTTGCTTTTTTTCTATCTGTATGAGTATAAACTTTTCTTGTATAGGTACAGACCTTTTGTATAATCTTCCAAGTTTGAGCTTGCTAGTTTTTGAGGGGGTTTGGATAGTGAAATCAATAATGTCTTTTATTATTAATTGAAAGGCAACATGTAATACTTTGTGAGAACTTGGGATTGTTCTTACATCGCAAACTAATTGCTTCAAAATAGAAATGATTTGTGTATGAAAAATCATTGGTGTAAACATTGTGTGGCCGGTTCGGTTTTGAAGACCTGACCGGTTGAGTATTCATTTCAGCTTCCAACGTATGGATTTAGTCGCCAGATGGCGTGTGCTTATTTTCAGGTCTAACTCAACAAAATATCAAGTTCATTAACTAATACAGCTAAATTAAAAATATGCATGGGACTTATATTTCAAACTTACGCACGTAACACTGAACTGAGTTTATCAAACATATCTAGTCATTAAATACAACATGTTTAAAATGAATTTATTTAACTTTATACATACGCATTTAAAAATTTACTTAACAGTGCTTGAAACTATCTTGCTTTCTACGACCAGGTAAAAATTTACCTAAAAAAATAAGAAAAAGCTTTTTTTTTTGAGCAATCACGATTGCTTATTGCTTTCTTTTGACTGTTTTGATGTGCTATCATTTTATTTTCCCGCCAGCTCTCTACAGCATCACCGTCGACCGGCTCCTCACGATGCTGCTCCTGTAGCGAAAACCGCCTCCAGGCTGCATCCATATCCTATACACACGCGCATACATACACAACTACACACACACACACACAAACCTACACACATACACAAACACATACACACAGTATACATACTGACACCTACACATACACACACACAAACACATACACAAAGTATACATACTGACACCTACACATACACACACACAAACACATATGCCTACACACACGTACACATACCCCGCCCCCCCCACACACAAACACTCATACACACAACTACCAACACTCATGCCTGCACACAGACAAAAACACACATGCCTACACACACATACCCCTACACACAAGCACACATACCCCCCGCCACACACAAGCACACATACCCCCCCCCCCCCACACAAACACACACGCCTACATGCACACTCACACTCGTGATTGCGAAAAACATAATTTGAATTCCAGATGACAAAATTCAAATTATTTTTCCCTCCACAAATATACACTTGATTACGAGAACACAAGCAATACGTTATACATTTATTTGTAGGCTGTGGGGGAATGTGCGGCAAAGTGAAATGGTGAAATAATTATTTTTAGCGCTAACTACCTGGTAATATTTTAACTATGCAGTAGCACATGTACTCTAACCCAGTCAGGAAAAAAATATATCTGTAGTTTAAAATCAATCATAATACATGCAATTTGCAAAAAAGGACATTCATATGTAATATTTTGCTATAAGTCAAAAATTATTTCTGTTATTATAAAATGATAAAATCATTGTTTCTAACATTTTAAATATTAATTGAGACCTTCTAATATTTGATGCAGTATTTTTTTAAGTTAATATTAAGCTTACTTGTATTTCTAATATTTACCACAATTAATTATGTACATGTGGGGCAAAGTGAGTGGGGCAAAATGAAATAGTTTATTTCGTTTACCCACTCAATCATTTACAAAATCACTTACGGATTCATTTATTAATTAATTTATTTACATTCCTCCATTCATTAATTCACTTATTTATTCATTCATTCACTCATTTTCTTATTCATTCGCTATTTTATACGCTCATTTATTTTTCTTCATATATTAAGTATTTTATTTATTAAACTAGTGGTACCCGCACGGCTTTGCCCGTAATAGAAAACTGAAAGGTCTTTTGGTTCGCCTGTATATTTAAAAATAATGTATAGTGAATATTCTGGCCAATTGGCTTGTGCCCATGTTACGGTTACACGTTATGATAATTTCGTATTTCGCCAATTGAATTGGCTTGTGCCCATATTACGGTTCCACGTTATGATAATTTCGTAATTTACTCGCCCATCTTATGATATTTTTGTTCTTAAAATTGGAATAGAAAAAGAACCACACCGAATTTTCGAAAAATCGCTTCGAGGTGCACACCCCCACGCTACAAACTAGCTTTGTACAAAATTTCATGAAAATCGGCCGAACGGTCTAGGCGCTATGCGCGTCACAGAGATCCTGACATACATCCTAACAGACAGAGGGACATTCAGCTTTATTATTAGTAAAGAAAAGATTATTTGTTCTTTGTTTCATTATCTTTTTATTATTCATTCTACCATTTTTTCACTCATTCATTTGATCAAATAAATTTTTTATGAGTGAATAGAACATTTTTCATTAGAAAAATATTTCATTTTTCACTTTCTCCATGGAAAAAAATGAAGGGCAATTATTTTTTTTTTTTTTTTTTTTTTTTTGAAGGCGTAAATTTACTACCAAGAATTAAAAAAAAATTTCATTGCAAGTCTTGTTATAAAATACAATTTTCTTTCTTTGTGAAGTGTAATTTTCAAAAGAAATTTCCAATTTGTTCATTTTGAAAAAAACTCAGCCATCTTAGCAATTTCACTTTACCCCATATTCCCCTACTATCTTTTATATAATAATATTTTTTCCAAAAAGAGCACCTAACCCTATTCTCCTCCTTTTCTCTTTACATTATCAAAGATAGCTAAAACGTTTTAGACGTATCAGTTTTTAAATTTATCTGGAGACCAACCCCCCCCCCCCCCATAGATTTGAACTAGCTTTAAAAAAAATCATTTTCAAAATATTGCGGTAAATATATCTAACTTTTTCTCTCACTCAAGTTACCTTACAAAAATGTTTTTAACACTTCAGCTTCAAAATATTTGCAGCTGAAATAATTCCCAGAACCCAAAAACCAAAGTTCCTTAAAAATGCTCTAAACGTACAGTTTTAAAACTGCAGTTTCACATTGTTTCCCAGAGGTATTCCCTCCCCTCTCCGTCCTTTTCCCCGCCATTACATCATCAAAGACAGCATAAACATATTTTAAGACTAGATAAATCTCCGTGAGAGATCTCTCTTACGCCCTTTCCAGAACACAACAGACATCACGTTTAGTTGATCCAACAGTTTTTACAAAGTCTTTCACCGTATTTTTAGAAAAAATATCTTTGTTTTTGTTTTTACTTAATCAGATTGTGCCTGTTTTATTAAGAAATCAAGGTTTTTTTTTTTTAAATCTGAAATTTTTTATTCACATGTTGAACAGCAAATTAAAAAGTGGGGTTTGAGCAAATAAAAAAAAAAAACAATTTAGAATTATCTTCTGAACTAGTGGTTTTAACCATTTTTGTATCGTGACCCAATTTTTAAGAACACGAGACCCGATACATTTATTGTACGTACGCGAAACACACATTTATATGAAGCATCACGTTTGCACTGATTGCTTTAATGATTTCATAAATTAGACTAAGGTACTTAATAAAATTTTTAACTAGTATTTTGAACTCAAATTATTCATCCGAAAAATACTTTGCTGGGTATTTCTGTAAAACATCAATCATGAAACTCAAATTTCATGAATTTTTTAAATGCAACAGATAATACAGTAAATTATCCATAAATAAGATACTAAATGGTTCGCAATATTTTGTCCTCTAAATTCAAGATAAAATTAATTGATATAAAACTTCAGACAATATATTTTGTCAAACATTATTACTTAGAAGAATCTTTATCCCTGGACCTAGGTTCGAATCTCATCCATACTATTGTGGTAGATATTGATCATATTCAAATTTAACCTAATCTAAGCAGTAGAACCTCCAGCGATTATTCATTCTTTTTCGGTTTGTTAAACCAAAAAGTTATGCACAAGATGATCGATCTTATGGGTTGTTTACAAGCAAAAGTACTAACGTATCAAAAAATTGCTAACCAGAAAAATAAAACCACCTGAAATATTTGTAAAAACAAAAAGTAGATAAAAGAATTTATAAAAAGCATATAGATGAAACAGATGGTTTTTTAAAAGATAGAAATTGAATAGCATAAGAAATGCCCTTCGACCTTCATTAGAAATGTTTTTGCATCGTAACCTGGAGTTTAGAAGCCCTTGTTTAAAACTCTAAATTCGAAGTTCTTAAAAAATTCTAAAACCTAAAGATTAGGACAGGAGCCTTAAATTAATCGTCAAACATCAGGATTAGAATCGTAACACGTTAATCTTAACGTAACTACACAGTTTTAAAAAATAATATTTCATTTTCTTTCAAAACTTAAGCAGCATCGTAAATTATTAGTTTATTTAAAACAAATGTATGAAGCTCAGTAAATGTACAAATACAAAATTTATCTGTGAAGAACATTAATATAAGTAAGTGGCGTACCTTTTGAGCATTCAAAAACATGACGAAAATTATTGCTGGCGATCCAGATTCTTTATAAAGATGGCGTAGCAAAGAAAGCAGTGATTTCACAAGCACTCTCAAATATGCACACTATGTACTTAAGAACACAACACACTTAAGAACACAAAGACACTTAAGAACACAATGTGTTCTTAAGTGTATTCCCAAACTTCGGTTGAATAGAGATTCTCGGCAAAACACATTCGGTGCACTTTTGGAATGTTTTCTTCATGACGGAACGGATTAGAAAAACATTTCAGCTCACTTTCTTTGTTACAGAACACATTCGAAGTACATTTTAGCACATATTCAGCCAACTGGAACACTTAAAGTGTTCTAAATGTGTACCGATTATTTGCAGTGTAAGTAAAAGCCTCGTTTTGCTTTTTTTACTCTTTATTCAAAACCGAAAACTGCATTGACATGACTACAGAGTTTGAAGGATATCGTCGGAAATATCGAGCTATATCAATTAGCCATGGATCTAATAAAGATTTGAAATGATACAAATAAAAAAAATTCAAAATGTATTAATCACATTACATATGAAAATAGATATGAATAGACACCTTTGTGCAAAAAAGTAAAATCATATTCTACAACGTTTAAACAACATCCTAGAAAAGAGTTACATTTCTTTATATCCATAAACTCGTCTTTTTTCATTGAAAAAGGCGTTCCTTCTCCTCTAAAGCACGTTTCTGTATTTTTTATTTTAGAAATTCGGAATGGGGTCGTTTCCAAAATTTTAAAAGTATTTTTTTCTGAAATAGCATGCTTAAAACATAGGATCTGACCATTTTTTAAATAATTTATTTAAGTTTAGTATTAAAAAAAAATACTTAAATCGATGCGATTTCATTGTTTACACTTCTGTCGTGTGACATCACAAATGATGAAATGCCATTCAATGTTGCCATTCACAGAACAAAATATTTAATTCGCATCTTTACTCACGTGTATTGGCAACGATATGGTTGATAGCAAGTGTAGAGCGCAATTTTAATTCGTTGCTTGATTATCATAACGTGGAAACGTAGTAGAAAGATGCGCCATCATTTGTGACGTCATAAAGACCACACCATGTTTGAAAAATCGGACATTTAAAAAAAAAAAATTAAAAAGAAAACTGTTGGGAAAATCAAAGTATTTTCTGGGTCCATGTAATTTTTTTTTTGCTCATTCTATCCATTTCAATGACTAAAAGTAGTACTTTTGACTGAAGGAAACCACCCCATTCTTTTTTACATTGTTGACTTTATTTTACACATGAAGTAGTTTTAAATAAATTTTCTCCAACCAAAAAAAAAAAAAAAAAAAGAAAAAAAAAAAAAAGAAAAGTAAAGGCGCCACACAGCTTTATTATCAAATTGCCATTTCAAACATGATATACGTGAAATCAAAAGCATCCCATTTCCACTGCACCCCCAGAACACAACAAACTCTATTTACCCGAGAATGCGACTTACAATTTTGCCTCAAACAATGACTTTTGACTTAGACCCTTTTGCACCGATGCAAAGACACGTCGAGCAGCCCATGACAGCAAGAGCGTTGCGGGCGTCATTAGGCCACGGCGGCGCTCTCTGATGGTCATTACTCCCTTTCTTTTCCTGCCTTACTCCTTCCCATGAGCCAATCAATGTAACGACGCACACGATATTATAATGTTCTCCCCGCTGTGTCAGAACTTCTCCAGCGCCTCTTCTTTTTCTTAAGATATTTTTTATCACTCTCTCCACTCCCAGACTCCCAGTTTCCTTATTTTATTTATAAAAATGTAAAATTTTAAACTCTGAACCTCAGAAGTATTTTTTCCCCTTTCAGCCGCTATTCTTAAGCACACACACACACACTTACGTACACGAAATAAAGTGTACAAACTCAGTAAAGTAAAACTATCATTGCAGAAAAGGGGTAAACGTTAAAAATATTTATTAAAACTAGTTTTAATAATAATAAAACTTAGTTTTAAATAATTGAACTAGTATTATAATTATTTGAAATAGTTTTTTTGCATACAGTAAAAGTCTGATAAATCATGAAAAAGGTTCATTATGCTAAAAAATAAGAGCACACGTCAAAAGAAATACCGAGTGGTTAAAGAGACGAAATTAGATGCAGACAAAAATAAGGGGGGGGGGGTAATAAAGGGTACCCTAATTGAAGAAACTGGGAGGACTATAAGAAGTGATATAAGACCATGATTTAGATCAGCGAACGGCTACTTAAATTAACTGCCGATATTCTTTCTAAGTTTGGAGAGCACTAAGATTGACTTCGATGGAGGAGGGGATTCTCCCTTCACTGTGCCACTGGTAACATCCCGTTAAAAACAATTTTTCCTAATTTAAAAAATTTATAAAACATTCACACAACATCTGTGGACATTTTTCCAGAACAAAAGGCAATAAGAACTTTTTTTTTTATTTAACATTTTGCACCTCCAGCGATTATTAAAAGTTTTGAACAATGCTCAAATGACAGAGGCGGATCCAAAATCCAAAAAGTTTTCAAGGAGGGTGCGGTCGACTTCTTAACTGACCTCCTACTACGTATCTGATTTATACAAGCTGAGGGGGGGGGGGGTTGCTTTCCACAGCATTTTTATCTGAAACAACTAAAATATAGAGATTTATCCTAGGAGGTCCCCGAAATTATTCCTTTCCTTTTCTGTTGAAAGAGGTCCGCTAAAATTGCAATTCAGAACTTCAATTGCATTATATTTCCGGGGGAACATTTCAAAACTCTCACTCCTTAACATCATGGAAGGTCGTCCAAAATTGCCCTTTTTGAAATGTCAGTTTCAAAAAATTAACAGAAGATAGTCACTTAACTCATTACATCGCCTAACACTACCGGAGAAGGACTGCGGAAAGTATTCTAAACTCTCCCTAACACTGCCAAAGATAGTTTAAAGTTTTCTTTTTGAAACTTCAATTCCAAAAAGTATCCGGAAGTGAAATTCTATGCCTATTTATTTTCTTAACGGCATCAAAAAGAACCTACGCTTTCATTCTAGGCTCATTTGGCGATTCAGCAATCCTCGATCACTATTTCGTTATTTTGACAATCCTTTCGTCACCAAATCACGTGATATTTTAGCAAACGAGAACTCTAAAATTTTAGAAGTTATTTTGCTCCGATTTCTTTACAGCATTGTGGGAGTTTTCGTTTCTCCGACATCATCTCGCCTCTCGCTGTAGTTGTTAGGGAAGATTCATACAAAAAAGGTTTGTTTTCATTGAAATTTATAGTTCTCCTGTGACCGTTTTTGTTAATTGTATACACACACACACTTACAACTAATAAACTAATTATAAATTTTGCCTTATATTGATGCATAAACATATTGTATAAAACCACGTGTAAGATCGAGACTCACGTGAGCTTTGGATTAATGCCATTAGCTTAGCTGATCTTTTGTTTTGGAAATTAACAACGACTAATGAGGTGGATCCCCAAACTCTGCAAAGTTGACTCAACTTAGTATATAATTAAAATAAAAAGAAACATTTATATTTGAATTACGAATCTTTGAATAATGTCCTTGGTAATTTATGTCGTTTTCTTATTCACTTAATCGTATATCTTTTCACTTAATCGTATTTAGGATGAAGCAAATACAGTAAAACTTGTAAAGTTGACGACCCTTGTAAGTTGACCACCTGTCTAAGTTGACCGCTATTTTCAAGCACTGAATTAGATCTTATCGTTTAATTCAACGTCTATAAGTTGACCACCTGCTTAAGTTGACCACTAAGGTACTGCACCGCAAGTGGTCAACTTACACAGGTTTCACTGTACAAACTCCTCAAAAAAGAACAATTTTCTGTGTTGAATGCATGTTTTTAGTCCTGTAGGAATGACATTAATCAATCGGTATTTGACATGCAATTTACTACAGATATTCTTGCTAGTGTTCTACGAAAGAGTCAATCGCGTTTTTTGGTATATTTTTATTTTTAATAACTTGGCTTTTGGCATGGTTCCTCAATTGTCACCAACAGTATGAATGTCATATCAATTTTACAGGTCTTTGGAAAGTTCTCGTCTTAATGAGGTTAGATCGTCAACTTCTCCGTCTTTCTTATTTTTGAAATTTTAACTGAATCTGCAATTCGTTCAATTCTCTTCTTGAAAATCGACTCTCTAAATACCCGTTTAATGAAAATCGCTTAAGAAACGCCAAGGATCCCCAAATGAGTGCCCATTTCTGCTAATTGTCACCGTCTAATGAGCGGCGAACCCATTCGAAAACTTTTCGATGAAGGCACTTCTTCAAAAAGCACCTCTCGAGACAAGAGCGAAGCGAGAACTTTGGCTTGGAAACTTTTGCCTATTGGCAGTGATGGGAAATTTTATAAATGGCTGTTTCCAAATAGTTCAGAAAGTCAAATGAAATGAAATAAAAAAAAAAAGTCGACGAATTTCCATTCTAATGTGACGTTATAACTAGAAATGAAAGTTTTGAATGATTTGAAAGGAATAATGAGTTCACTTATATCACTGATTGAAGAATATTTTTTGATTAAGAGTTTAAATTTCGAATACATTAGCAAAATAGCAGGAAACAAAATTTAAAACATTACAATTGCCTTATGTTGTTTTGTTTTTTTAAATCCTTGAGGCACGGTGCCTTCGTATAAAGATACCATTTATATTTGTTTCAACTAATTGATGCAGTGCATTTCTCCAGTTTTTATGGAAAATGTTATCAATTCTTAACGAACGCTCATTTTCTGTACTTAACCCGATTTTAAAGGGGGTAAAATCAACCAAGTATTAAGGAAATCACCATTCTACCCAGGACGATGGGAAACACACTTGAAGATTGTGTGAGGGTGACAGCAAGTTAATAGAATCCTGCTGTAAGTGCATGAAGTGTGTTTGAAAAATTTTTCCTTGTTTTGCTTTTAAGTACGTCGTTGAAGTACATTATTTTTTGTCAAAGGCGAGTGAATATTCGGTTGAATTTTGCTGTTAACTGTCTGAAGCAGTATGGTTACATTGTAAAATGTGATAACACGTGAAACCATTGACTTTTAGACGCGATTAATTCAAATTAGGTAACCATATTTCTTATTGGAAAATCTTATCCTATTGAATCAATTAATTAATTAATTTCTGTTAATATTATTTTATAAGTAACTAGTGGTACCCGCACAGCTTTTCCCGTAGTAGAAAATTAAACGGTTTTTTAGTTCGCCTGTATATTTACAAATAATATATGGTGAATTTCCTGCCAATTTGCTTGCCCATGTTATGGTTCTACGTTATGATAACTTGGTAATTTACTCATCCATCTTATGATAGTTTTGCTCGGGAAAATGTTCTTAAAATTAGAATAGAAAAAGAACAAAATCGCAATTTCGGAAAATCGCTTCGAGGTGCACACCCCCATGCTACAAACTAACTTTGTGCCAAATTTCATGAAAATCGGCCGAACGGTCTAGGCGCTATTCGCGTCTCAGAGATCCTGACAGAGAGAGATCCAGACAGAGATCCAGACTTTCAGCTTTATTATTAGTGCAGATTTTTGCCATCAGAACCAGTTATTCAATTGGCAAGCAATTGCAGGATGCAGATAGGAAAAAATATCTTATTCTTGTCGCAAAATTCTCAAAGGAGAAAGCTAGAGAGACTCCATATCCAGGGCCGGATTTAGGGGAGGGCAAGCGGGGCAACTGCTCCGGGGCCTCCACAACAAAGGGCCCCCACAATAAAATTTTACAAAATATCCTAATTTTCACGGGTCGAAAATATCGGATATATACATATATATATATATATATATATATATATATATATATATATATCAAAATATTCGGATATATATCAAAGTATCGGATATTTTCGAAAATATGATGATCCTTTCAAACCCTGATTAGGGGCCTCCACTCCTCCGTTGCCCCGGGGCTTCCACACTTCCAAATCTGGCCCTGTCCATTAGGGTGGATCGAAAAAAATGAAATTTCGAATCTTAATTTGGAATACCCACCAAAAGCTGTGCATGTGTAAGAACAATACACATGTAAAATATTATCAAGTTTGAACAACTCCTTGAGGGTCCTACCAAGGCTTGAATTTCTCCAAAAATAGGAAAAAAAGGTCAATTTTCCAAAGTTTCTATGAAAATATTAAGGTTCAAAATTTTTGTTCTAATACCATTAAAATGTTTCCTTTTAACACGCTTTTCATGTATCTTCAAAATTATTTACATTCTTTGCAGTATTAGGTTCGCACTCGCACACAAGTTCGTAAAATTTCCAAAAACTGTCTTTTTTGAAGCCTTTTTGCACATTGCAATATTTTTTTCTTTTAAAGTCCAATTTTTTTTGCAATGACTGTGCAGAATGCAGTTTTAAATGGAAATGAAATTATACTTTATTATATTAACAACCCAGCACTTACGACAAGAAGCGTAATTGCTTCAAACTGGACCAGTGGTAAATTGTCGCACCTGTCTAGCAATTTACCTATTGGTCCTGCGAAAATTCACATGGACCAGCAGTTTCACCACCAAGTAATGTGAACAGGTGACGCCGCAAATCCTGCTCGTATGCAGTTCGCAGCTTAACCATGGGACAGGATGTTCAATTTTATTCTCTACGGCCGCAATTGCACCGTTCCTTTTTCTGGTATTCGTGGCCGTGCCATCACAGGCAAAAGCTAAAAGATTCTTAAGGCTTAAACAAATTTTCAGTTCAAAAGTTACATTGCTGTCACGATATGTTTTCCCGTTCCAGAAGTTGGCGTCACATGACCCAAATAAAGAGAATTGGATTTTTCAACCATGGATTCCTCGCTTATGGTTCTTCTACAGTATCTGTCTCCAACCATTTCTTTTTGTCATAGGTTTAT